>NC_082662.1:152823693-153126723 GCF_025265405.1 Mesoplodon densirostris | reverse complement strand
GTCTTGGAAAATGCTCCCTGAGCTTGGATGCCTGAGGGATCATTGTCCAGTCAGGAAACTGCAAGCCTATTTGTCAGGGCCAAGAAAACAGGTAAAAGGCCAAAACTGAGGTCGTTTCCAGCCTAAGCTTAGGATCTCAGCTCTTTCCTTCACTTCCTATTTATTCAGTTCCTATTTGTACAGAAACTGCAAACACAGCAACCAAGATGAACTCTCATACTCTCTCCACGTTGTCATGGGTGGGATCATGTCAGAGTCTCCTCGGACCCTTCTCTGCCCTATCTCCAGGGCAGTACAAAACGCACGTTTTTTTTTTTGTTTGTTTGTTTGTTTGTTTGTTAATAAATTTATTTATTTTATTATTTTATTTTATTTATTTATTGTTTCTGGCTGCGTTGGGTCTTTGTCGCTGCTTCGTTGCTTTTCTCTAGTTGCAGTGCGCGGGCTTCTCATTGTGGTGGCTCCTCTTGTTGTGGAGCATGGGCTCTAGGCGTGCGAGCTTCAGTAGTTGTGGCACGTGGGCTCAGTAGTTGTGGCGCACGGGCCTAGCTGCTCCGCAGCATGTGGGATCCTCCCAGACCAGGGCTCGAACCCGTGTCCCCTGCATTGGCAGGCAGACTCCCAACCACTGCGCCACCAGGGAAGCCCAAAACGCACATTTTTGAAGCTCTTTTTTCTTTTCTTTTTTTCCTTTCTTATTCCCAGCTGGTGGATGAATATTCTTTAACCAGTAAAAATGAGTGGGCCCCACTTTCATTAACTAAGGGTGGGCCAAGAATCCTCAGATCACAGGAACGTGAAACTCAGACCATCTCTCAAGATTTCCAGAGATCCCCTGACCTTGGACCAAATATTCAGGGGTCCCCACCATCACCCCACAGCCACAAGGGTTCCCAACTCAGCTGAGAAAGGGATTACTATGCAGATAGTATCTATGATATCTTACTTATTCCATGTAGGCCCCCCTGAGATAAATACCATTATGCCCTTATATACATGAGGAAACTGAGTTCAGTGAAGTTGAGTGGCTTATCCAAGGTCATGTAGTTTGGAAAAGGCCCCGTCAATTTTTACTGCCTTATGACATTTCCTATCTAGCCTATACAAATGTGTTCTCTGTGTTCAAGGGTGTCAGGGACATTCACCTCTGAAAGGTTTCTGAAATGTTATGGAAATAGGACTTCAGAAATAGAGAGACCAGGGAATTCTGTGGTGGTCCAGTGGTTAGGACTCAGCGCTTTCAATGCTGTGGCCTAGGTTCCATCCTTGGTCAGGAAACTAAGATCCCACATGCCACTCAGTGCAGCCAAAAAAATTTAAAAATTACAAACTAAATAGAGAGACCATGCATCCTGGTTTCCCTAGGAGGTTCTGAAATCCCAGCGTTATTATTTATATTGTCCTCTTCTCAAAATTGTCTTAGTTTGGACAATGTTACATAGTCACCCTATCCAAGATAGACTAGGAGCAAAGGAATAGAAAAAACTACAAAAAGAATTGCTCAAGAGGTCACTGAGCAGTAGGCATGGAAAAGGTCTCATTAGGACTTTGATGTTCTCAGGGTCTGCCCCACCCCTGCTACTCCCGCAGGCTTTGCCTCAGATGCTCTCTTCCAAAATGCTCATACCCCTCCTTGCACAGTGCCAGAGCTGTGACCTACAGGACAGGAGGAAATAAGGTTGGAACATGCCGGAGGATTCTTATGACCCCAGATGACCCTTCCAGTGGATCCCTGCCTTACTGTGAGCAAACTCATTCTCCAGGCAGAAGACCCACGTCCTTCTAACCCTAACAGATAAAGGACTCTCTCCTGTGGAGGAGAAATCTAAGAGACCACCAAGGTTTTGAATGTCCTGTTTGAACAAAGTTTTTACCCCACATGGGATCTCCCCCAGAGAGTCTCCTTGATCACATAGTGAAATGACATATGGAAAGAACAAATATTTAGAGATCAGACATTTGAGTTTGTATTCTAACTTGTCCACTTATGAGTTGGGTGACCTTGGGTATGTTTCTCAACTTTTCTGAGCTTCAGCTTTCTTTTTTTTTTTTTTTTTTTTTTTTTTTTGGCTGCATTGGGTCTTTGCTGAGTGTGGGCTTTCTTTAGTTGTGGTGAGCAGGGGCTACATTTCGTTGCGGTACACAGACGTCTCATTGTGGTGGTTTCTCTTGCTGTGGAACACTGGCTCTAGGCCAGTAGGCTTCAGTAGTTGCAGCACGTGAGACTTACAGCGCGTGGGCTTCAGTAGTTGTGGCACTTGGGCTTAGTTGCTCCGTGGCATGTGGGATCTTCCCAGCCCAGGGCTCAAACCCATGTCCCCGGCATTGGCAGGCAAATTCTTAACCACTGTGCTACCAGGGAAGTCCCAGCTTCTGCTTTCTAATACATCTGAAAAATGGGTATAAGAATGCCTACTTTGCAACGTAATTACAAAATATCAGATGAGATTATGTGTAAAATATCTGGCACATAAGAGACTCTTATTAATAGTAATGATGATGATGATAATGATAATGAATATCATCTTTCACTGATAGCAACACAGCAACGCTGGTCACTGGGCATAGAAGGAATATCCCAAAGACATAAACTCCAAAAGGAATAAGCAATAAATGCTCCTCAAGCAGTCAGAAGATTTGAGGGGAAAGGGTTCAATTACTTAACTAATTCAAACTAAACTGAGATTTACTTGGCAATCAGTGTGTGCCAAGTAAGATAACAGATACTGGGCATTTCAGGGATACATATAAATGAGTTCATGCCCTTAAGCTGCTCACAATCAAATGGAGGAGGTGACAGGTTAAGAGGGGACATGTGGAGAGTTCCCTGGTGGTCTAGTGGATAAGATTAGGTGCTTTCACTGCTGTGGCCCGGGTTCAATCCCTGGTCAGGGAACTGAGATCCTGCAAGCCGTGCAGCATGGCCAAAATATAAATAAGTAAATTAATAAAGTCGCACAGTTTCATTAAAAACAAAAACAAAACAAAACAAAAACGGGACATGTGTCCACACCTCACCATGATGTCAGGCAGAGTTTTAAAACACTGTCAGAGCAAAGAGGATGAGACTGGCCAGTGTGGCTTAGCAGGTGCAGGAACTCACAGAAAAGTAGGAAAGTGAACTGACCCTGGCTAGCTAGGCAGGATTTCTAGGCATCTGACAACATGTTTATAGTCTAGGCTGAGAAAATTTGGTTACATTCTTCCCTCTGCAAAGAAGACAAGTTGTTTTTCAAAAAGGAGAATAAAGGAGACTCCATACTCCTCTTCCATTTTCTCATCTGAAGTCAGTATCCAATTCTAAAACTGAATACACATCTTGAGAGCCACCTAGACCACAACACAGAACTTTTGATGCAGAAATTAATCAAGACTTATATATAAATTCACATATAAAAAATGTTTCAACTTCATAGAGTTCACTTTGAGGCATTCAATGGAAAACACAGCATTAACTCACAAAATAAATATACAAAATATGACTTATCAGAGGTAAAAAGATAAACAGTACTTGAGACATATCACTGCTAAGAAATATTAACCAAGGTCACTGGCTGGAAAGAGGAATTAGAAAATTCATTCATTAGCCTTCTGCTTCTAATAATATTCTCAAACCTTGTTTAAACTAGTTAAGTTAGAACTTTTTGATTAAATAAACAAAGAAGTAATTAGCTCGGAATGGAAAATGAAACAGAAGCATAATTCAGTTTACTTGTTTTTGTTTGGATATCAGCTAGTAGAGCATGAAGTGTTTCTATGTCGGCTACTGGCCATCTTATCCAATTTTCCTCCATTTGCTCTAAGTCTGAAGCAATAGTTCTCAAGGTCGGGAAATTGCTCCCCAGGGGACATTTGGCAGTGTCTGGGACATTTGATTGTTAAAATGGAGGGGGGTGGGAAGTGATATTGGCATGTAGTGGGTAGAGACCAGGGATGATGCTAATCATCCTGCAATTCACAGAACAATTGGATAAGCAAAAAAGTTATCCAATATGTCAGTAGTGCTGAGGTTGAGAAACTGGACAAAGTCTGGGTAAGCTAAGAAAGGCCTTGAAAAGAAAAGAAAATTCAGGAAATCCATAGCTTTCTTAATCATGAAATTGCAAGAAGAGTGTTAATATGATTTTAATACTTAAAACCAAAGATCCTACAGCATTTTGAGAAGAGCAGATTAGAAACTCCATAGTTGCTGTTCAGGTCTGCAGTGATTCTATTTTATGAACTCCAAATTGAAACCATGGTTTGATAAAAATTTTCCTTTTCTGAGTAGTGAATTTATGTGAACATTTTAAACAGTAAAAAATATACTACATGTGTATGTATGTGTTTATCTATATCTGTATTTTTATATATATATATATATATATATATATATATATATATATATATATATATATACACACACACACATATATACATATGTAGATATAATCCCATTTATTTAAAAAAATTATACTATGGAAACAAATATCCATCAGTGAAGGACTGCTAAAATAAATTATGGTACATATCTTTATATCAGAGTATTTATGTATCCATTAAAAATAATAAAGATGAAAATAGAAATATGATATACTTTAGGATCCTACAACAAAAATTTTAAAAGAAGAGTAGATTTTAAAATTGGCAAATTATCAATAATTGTTGAGGCTGCATGGAGGTTATATGAAAGGTTAAATTTTCTATATACTAAGTTTTAAATTTTCTATTAATAGAAAAAGTCAAAAGTAATCATTGGGAAGCACTCTGTTTTCATATGGAAATACCTTCAAGATATAATGTGAATAGAAAGAAGTGAGGAGCAGGATGGGGGGACACAGTGGGGAAACATACATCTGTAAGGACTTAAATAAGGAAATTATGGAATGCTATCCAAAAATGAATTAAAGTGGTTACGTGGGGGGCATGGAGACAGAAGTCAGGAACTAAAAGGATGGGGGGTAAAGATGGCAGCAAGACTTTTCAATGTATACCCTTTTGTACTTTTGAATTTCTGAGCCCTGTGAATGTATTACATATTCAAAATTTTAAACGTATGAAATAAGAGTTCATCAGATAGAAACGAATCTGTCCTCAAAAATTGGGGACATGTTGTTGCCATAGTTACATTCCAGCCTTGAAGAGAACTCAGACTACTTTCACAAAGATTATCTCATTTATCTTCACAAAAACCCTGAAAAATTAAAAATGGGCATGGGGGAGGGGGAAGCAGGAATCTTCAGTCTGATACAGGCTGGGCACGTCACATGAAACAGGAATAAGGTTTGTTCTCCCTGGATCTTAGGGATAGGAAAGAACCAAAGTATAATGGTAAAGAGAGAGAGGGGAATTCCCTGGCGGTCCAGCCGTTAGGACTCCATGCTTTCACTGCCAAGGACCCAGGTTCAATCCCTGGTTGGGGAAGTAAGATCCCACAAAAATAAATAAATAAATAAAAGAGAGAGAGAGAGAGAGAGAGAGAGAGAGAGTGAGAGAGAGAGAGAGAACATAAGACTCAACAGAATGTACTTTTAACAGAGAAAGCAGTCTAAGGGAGCCCTCAGAAGTAGCTAATTGCCTGCGTAATCCCCATATAAAATCTTGGTGGAGCATGCAATTTAACAGACATTTATTGAGCTTAGACCGTGCTAGACCCAAAGGTAGAACGGAGTTAAAGATGAACAAACCGAATTCTTAGATATGGCTATCTCTGCAGGAGAGGAGAGGGTTACTTGACAGTATCTGTAAAGACTTAAAATGCCTGGGACTTCCCTGGTGGTGCAGTGGATAAGACTCCACACTCCCAGTGCAGGGGGCCCGGGTTCAATCCCTGGTTCAATCCCTGGTTCGATCCCACATGCATGCTGTAACTAAGAGTTTGCATACCACAACTAACACCCAGTGCAACCAAATAAATATATTTTTTTAAATGCCTGCATCCTAAAACCCAGAAATTTCATTTTATGGTAACTACATGTACAAAAGAGGCATATGTATAAGGATAATCTTTGCATCATTGTTCTGCAGTATCCTAAGTTGGAAATGACCTATATATCAATTAATAGGGGATTGACTGACTAAAGAAACTAGAGTATTATATATTCATAGTAGGAAATACCAGGAAGCAGTTTGGAAAAAGAAAATAAAAGACAACTTGAGAAAGCTACATGTAATAAAAGAATAGATTGCCAAAATTTATGGTTGAGTTGGAAAGAAAAAAAAGTTGAAGGATTATCCATACAATATGATACAAGTAAAATTGTTTTAAAACTTTGTATTTTCCACGTGCACATATACGTGTATGCAATATGCAGGAAAAGGTCTGAAGGAAAACCAAAAAGTGATAACAATATTCACTCCCAGGGACTGGGAAAAGGAATGGTGAAGGGATGCCTTTAGCCTTCTCTGTAATTTTCTAAATTTTTACAAGGCCAGTGAATTTATGGATCACTCATTTAGTTAAAATAGTTGCTTTCATACTTAAAAGCAGAGAAAAGGAGAAGATAGCGTCCTTTCTCAATAATGCTGGGAGATGCAAAAGCCATCTTTAGACCACGAGTAGAGCCACTTACTAAGGATGGTGGAGCAAAAACATCTAAGGATGACAAGTGTTGTCTAACAAACACACAGGACTCTGGAGAGGTTCATTTTGGGGAAAGAATAGAGGTGCCTGAAAGGCATTAGCCTAGCATGGCTTTGAAAATGTAAAAGAATTGCTGCTCCACTCCAAGGTTCCCTGGGACCACCAGGCCCAGAGCATGTGCCAGACACACCGGGCATCAGATAGAGCCACAGCCCTCAAAGCCCCGGGGAAACATGGAATGAAGGGGGCGGGGGGTGCATGGGCTTCAGATCCCCCTAAGCAAAACCACAGGGCAGAAGGACAGGCTGCTAGAGAGCTGAGTACCTGCAATTTGACTCCAGCGTTTAGGGCCATAGATCCCACTCTACATATAGCAGCAAGTGTGGGGGAAGAGCTGGTGCTTAGGCAGCTGTTTGTTTTGAACCTGCCTGGGCAGCTCCCTGAACATTTATTTCAAAAGCAGGCAAGGAAAGGGGACATTTCAGGGGTGGAAAAAAAGAGCGTAGGAGAAGAGAAAAGAATGGCACACACCCTTGAAATGGATTATATTCCCCAAGGCAATCTTGGTCTTTTCAAATCTCCCCTGATGGGATTTCCCGGAACCTGACCACACCCTAGACCTGGGCTCAGCCAAGGGTCAGCCAGACTAGAGCTAGACTAGACTGGAGGCTGTTTGAATGTCAAAAGGAGACCAAAGTGTCAGTCACTGACATGAAAGGGGAGGAGCCTTTTGAGAAGGAGTCAACTGGGTGGAGCTACTCAGAAAGGCCTGGGAAGATGGTGGTGTGGCCAGTGGGCCCAGCCATGTAGGCAGGTGGGGTTGGCCATTGTTTCCTGAAGTCTGGCAGTGAGGAAGGAAACAAATACGGAAGCAGCTTTAACAACACGGTGGAGTTGAGGACGGAAGGGAGGGCCAGGCAAGAGAGGTAGGCGGCAGGACCAAAGGGGCACACAGAGTGGGCATTTTATTTATTTATTTGTTTGTTTGTTTCAGATTATTTATTTATTTATTTATTTATTTATTTATTTATTTATTTATGGCTGTGTTGGGTCTTCGTTTCTGTGCGAGGGCTTTCTCTAGTTGCGGCAAGCGGGGGCCACTCTTCATCGCAGTGCACTGGCCCCTCACTGTCGCGGCCTCTCCTGTTGCGGAGCACAGGCTCCAGACGCTCAGGCTCAGTAGTTGTGGCTCACGGGCCCACCTGCTCCGCGGCACGTGGGATCCTCCCAGACCAGGGCTCGAACCCGTGTCCCCTGCATTGGCAGGCAGATTCTCAACCACTGCGCCACCATGGAAGCCCCCAGAGTGGGAATTTTAGATCGTGGCAGGCTGCAGCCATGCCTGCACTGCCACCCCATCTCCTAGGGCGCCTCCTATCCTTTTGTTTGCTCTCAGGGTCCTTTAATCTTTTTTGCTTTTAGGATCTCCCAGAGAATTTGAACTTCAGCTAGACAATTTTAAAAATGAAACATTTTTTATGTCCAAAGACATGTTATAATGGTAAATGCCAAGTGACAAGGGTACTGTGATCATTTAAAGGATGAAACACAGAGCCAGCTCTCAATAGAAACTTGAGAATATTTCCTAATGACTAAAGAGAGGTCAGCAGCCTAAAACTTGAAAGTGAGAAAGGAATTTGGACCACGTAATCCAACCCCTTTACTTTATAAATGAGAAAACTGAAGGTCGGAGAGAGGAAGTGAGTAGCCCAAGTCACACAACTAGTTTGGGTATTATAAACGCAAACACAGAGCACATATACCAGGAACTTTACACTTTCTATCCACTAAGTCATTTAATTTTTACACCAGCCCTATCAAGTGGATATTCGGAGGCAAAGTAATTCATCTGACGTCACACAGAGACAGTAAGCTGCAGAGCTGGGATTTGAACCCACATAATCTGCCTCCAGAGAGTCTGTGCTCTCTTAACCGCTTTTTATTCCCTTGCTTCCTCAGTAGCTTTTTCTCCACTCTCCCAAGCTACCTCCACCACTCCCCATCCCTCTACTTCCTCGCCACTACTATCCCTACCACCCACCCCTCACCCCGGCCTGCCATCTCCTTTCAATGTCAATAGGATGTCCTTGCCTTTCTCCTGTGTTCGTGTTCGGATAGAGGCAGGAGAGAAGGCTGGTTTCCTGTGGTGTGAAGTAAATGGCAGAGGAAGAGTAAAGGGCAGATGGCCACCACGGAGGCCAGGCAGGGGCTGAGGCATGAGCCAACAAGGATCAGGGCCTAAGCCTCTGCTGAGCTCCCGGGGTGAACTGGCCTCGTCTCCCTCTCTTGTTTGGAACAGAAAGTTGGAATGTGGGGTTCCTAGAGACTTGGTGAGGTGGGGACGATGAGCCCCAGGAAATGGTATGCAAAACTTTGATCATATGCATTTTTTCACATTACACCTCCTCCAGTACAAAAGCTGCTGTAGAATGAACCAGACTCTACGTATTGCCCTCTCCCACATCTCCTGGGATCCCAGGAAAGACAGCCATGATAGAGGCAAGAGCACTGGGGCTGGAGTTAGGAAATTAGGGTTCAGATCCTGGCTCTGCCGCTTAACTAACTGTGTGGCCTTAAGGAAATCACATCATTTCTTGGAACCTCAGTTTCTTTTCTTTTTTTTCTTTTTGGCTGGGTTGAGTCCAGTTGCTGAGCAGACTCTCTAGTTGCGGCGAGCAGGGGCTACTCTTAGTTGCAGTTCGCGGGCTTCTCATTGCGGTGGCTTCTCTTGTGGTGGAGCACGGGCTCTAGGCTAGCAGGCTTCAGGAGTTGCAGCATGCGGGCTCAGTAGTTGTGGCTCATGGGCTTAGTTGTTCCACGGCATGTGGGATCTTCCTGGACCAGGGCTCAAACCCGTGTCTCCTGCATTGGCAGGTGGGTTCTTAACCACTGTGCAACCAGGGAAGTCCTGGAACCTCAGTTTCTTCATCTGTTGAGAATAACTTACCTCTCACCTAGAGGAGTTGTGAGAATCAGATGAACACTTGCAGTGAGCAAGTGCACCCAGATCAAGCTTGGCATGTAGTTGGCCTTCATAGACTGTTGGTCACATCTGAATCTTGGGAGACGAGCAGCCCCAGCTCTCAGGGAAAACCTGAGCAAGATTCCTAGCTACAGGGTCTTAGTGGCAGCATGGTTGAAAGAGAGCTCTGGGCTATTTGATTTGAAGCTCTATTTGCTTAGCAAGCATACCCTTTTTTGTTTTGTTTTACTTAAAAATTCTATCTTGTCATAACATAAACCTCCCTATTAAGAAATTAATTTTAAACATTTTCATTATAAAGTCCTACATTCTCCTTACTAAACATTTTAAAATGTAGGAAAATCAGCCATAGTTCTACCATTTAATTTTAACATTTAACATATTTTTTCCAGTTTTTTTCAATGTGTGCTTTTTTTTGGTTTTGACTTTGGTAAGATGCTGATAAAAACTAATTAGGTTTTATTTTCTTCTAGGACAAAATTGTAAATACAAATATATATATGTACACCTATAATAAATATAATATAAATATATAAAATATATATATGAGAGTGAGAGACAGAGACAGGGAGAGAGAGGGAGGGAGAGAGAGAGATTTGTTTTCAGGAACTGGCTCACAGGATCATGGAGGCTTGGCAAATCCAAAGGGAGTGGAGCTTGAGGGAAGAGTTGCAGTTTGAGTCACAGCAGAGTCCCTTCTTGCTCTGGGGAAGTTACTCTTTGTCCCACTTCAACAGATTAGAGGAGGCCCACCCACATTACTAAGGGTAAACTGCTTTACTCAAAGTCCACCAATTTAAATGTTAATCTCATCCAAAAACACCTTCACAGAAACCCCGGGCAGGCACCATGGCCCAGGCTAGTTGATATATAAAGCTAACACTTTGGTACTTCCATGGCCGTCCAGTGGTTTAAGACTCTGTGCCTCCACTGCAGGGGGCGTGGATTCGATCCCTGGTCGGGGAACTGAGATCCCACATGCCACATAATGTGGTCAAAAATTAAAAAAAAAAAAAAATTAACACTTTGTAAAAGTTTTTTATAAATAAAAGTTCTGAGGGTCGAATGGAGCTCTGTGTAAGCTGCTTCTTGTACCATAACAGTATTTGTGGAAATCATGCCAGGTGCTGAACCCTGGGCAAGTTTACTTAATTCTAGGAAGAGTTTTCTAGTAGGTGTGGTAGTATGCGTGGAGTGCTTTACTCTCTGGAATGAGCAAGCTCACTGCTTTTGTTTAGATTGTATGATGAGGATAGGAGTTCGCAGTAGAGTTGATGGAAATTGTGGGTGGAGGTGGTTAAATCACATGACTTTCCTTAGTGAGGTCACTTGGCTTGAAGGAACCAGGTGGGACAATGACATCCTGACAGCACCTCTTAAGGAGACAATGAAATGTTCTTGGGTGTTTCTCTAGATCGTGGCCTCTGGAAAGCATGCAAGCCCAACCTACTGCTTTGACAAAGCTCCATCACCCTCAGGAGAGGGCTTGGGGTGGCCAAGGCAATAAAGGGAATTAAAACTCTGGCAAAAGTGAAAAAAGACTTCAGGCCAAAGTCCCCTTCCCAAAGAATGGGAGGTGGAGCCATGAACCTTGCTATTTCTATCTTCCCAGAGATTACCAGTCTGGCTGGCAGGCATCTCTGTCAAGAGAAATTTGCAGAGCACGAGAGCCAGTAGGTCAGAAGCGTCTGAGGAAAGAATGGCCCCACCCCTGCCCCACCTCCTAACACACCCACCGTCAGCAGCCTCCATCATCAGCAACTTTAGTCATCCCCAGTCTAAGATAGAGGCTGTCCTGCAGCCTTAGCAGGAAAGGTCAGTTGATTTAAATAGCTGTGTCATCCGCAGCAACTTTCCTGGCCTAAGAAAGGAAACCCAAGCCACAAGAGATGATGTGCCCACGGCTCTACCTAGTGTGGCAAGGACAGAAGGGGAGGCTAACGAGCATTTGTTAGACATCGGCTGTGTTCCCTACTAGTGTGCTTTGGCGCATCCACAGAGTGACCTTACTTAATCCCAAGGGCTGTATATCATTATAAACATGTTGTAGGTGATGTAAAATCTCAGCAAGATTAAATGACTTGCCCAAAGGTAAGAGGATCAGACATCGCTCCTTCACTGACTCAGTGCTGTAGACTTATGGCCATGGGGCTGAAAAGTGTAGACTTTTTCTTCTGAAAAGATGATAAATGCATGATTTTTTTAAAACTCCAAACTGTAGAGAAAAGCAACCACAAACAATTCGCTCTTATCCCTGTCTCAAGGAAGTCACCATCAGTACTTGAAAACTTTACCAAGAATAGTTTATGAATATAAGCATATAATTGTGCCTGGGAGTGTGTGTGTCTGCTTTTGGTGTGCTCCCACCTTTGCTTTTTCACTTAACAATATAGGTCCAATTTCCCTATCAGTACACATAGACCTCCTTCATTCTTCTTAACAGCTGCATAATACCTATGAATGGGCCTTACTTATCTAACCACTTGGTTTCAATAGTTTGCTAATATAAACAATAGGGCAATGATCTTTCCTTACACGTAATTTATGCATATATGCAAGCATATATATTTCTAGAAGGATATTTGCTGTGTCAAAAGGATATGTGCATATTATTGGAAATAATAATTTTTTTTAGTTTTTTTTTAAAATATCTTTATTGGAGTATAATTGCTTTACAATGTTGTGCTAGTTTCTATTGTACAACAAAGTGAATCAGCTATATGTATACATATATCCCCATATCCCCTCCCTCTTGAGCCTCCCTCCCACCCTCCCTATCCCACCCCTCTAGGTGGTCACATGCACCGACCTGATCTCCCTGTGCTATGCAGCTGCTTCCCACTACCTATCTGTTTTACATTTGGTAGTGTGTATATGTCCATGCTACTCTCTCACTTCATCCCAGCTTCCCCTTCCCCCACCGTGTCCTCAAGTCCATTCTCTATGTCTGCGTCTTTATTCCTGCCCTGCCTCTGGGTTCATCAGTACTGTTTTTTTAGATTCCATATATGTGTGTTAGCATACGGTATTTGTTTTTCTCTTTCTGACTTACTTCACTCTGTATGACAGACTCTAGGTCCATCCACCTCATTACAGGTAACCCAATTTCATTCCTTTTAATGGCTGAGTAATATTCCATTGTATATATGTGCCACATCTTTATCCATTCATCTGTTGATGGACGTTTAGGTTGCTTCCATGTCCTGGATATTATAAATAGTGCTACAATGAATGTTGTGGTACATGTATGGGAAATAGTAATTTAAATTGCCAGATTGCCCTCCCAAAAGGATGTCCCAACTTCCACCTCCACTAAGAAGTCTGAGAGACTGCTGGTGACCCCAACCTGCCATAAGACCCAGAACCTTTCCACATTGTATCTGACAGAACCAGTGCCCAGGCCCAGGATTTCTGTTTTTAATTCTAGTATTTGTTTATTTTTCCTTTTATGCAAAATTACCTTCAACATAGACATAGTCTAAAGGAGGTGGGAGAAAGTCAGAATTTAAATGAAACAGAAGGGATAGTGTCTCTACCTTTGGAGCTTAGCTCCTAGGAGTAAAGAAATCAATACAAACTTTTGAACAAATCACTAAACAACTGAAGGTCCAATGGCCAGCCCTTTTCTGAGCCTCAGAAGTCCAGCGCTTGCATGGATCTACTTTATAGTACTACCTTGTCTCCACTGAATCTCTTTAAGGCCTTCCCTGGGCCTCACTGGGCTTGTCTGGCTCTGAAGTTTTTACTGTGTGGGTGCATAAAGCTTTGCCTTCTTTCCCTAGTGTCTGTTCTCCAAGAGTGAGGGCCCTTGTGTCCATTCTACTGGTTTGCAAGATACAGGTGCCCAGAGCATTCCCTGATTCATACCATAAAAATGGGAGGTGAACTACAGAAAAAAACTTTAAAGACTTCTTAAGTAATTCTTTTTTTGCGGTACGCAGGCCTCTCACTGTTGTGGCCTCTCCCGTTGCCAAGCACAGGCTCCGGACGTGCAGGCTCAGCGGCCATGGCTCACAGGCCCAGCCGCTCCACGGCATGTGGGATCTTCCCAGACCGGGGCACGAACCCGTGTCCCTTAGTATCGGCAGGCGGACTCTCAACCACTGTGCCACCAGGGAAGCCCTTAAGTAATTCTTAAAATGATCTTACTTAGGATGTAATTTTGTGAAAGTGAAGGTCTTTAAAAATGCCACGTCCAGTGCATAGTAGCAGGAAAAACTTTGCTTAGCACTTCATGGATGTTAGCTCATTAATTGTAATGACTTTATATTGCTATGTTAATCCCATTCTACTAATGAGAAAAATAAGACGGAGAGAAAGTAAAATGCCAAGATCATATAGTAGGTAAGTAATAAGACCTAAAATTAACCTAGGCCTTCCATTGAATTCCGTATCCCAAGCTCTTTCTATTATTTCATATTGAAAATAATAATTATCGGGCTTCCCTGGTGGCGCAGTGGTTGAGAGTCCACCTGCCGATGCAGAGGACACGGGTTCGTGCCCCGGTCCGGGAAGATCCCACATGCCGCAGAGCGGCTAGGCCCGTGAGCCATGGCCGCTGAGCCTGCGTGTCCGGAGCCTGTGCTCCTCAACGGGAGAGGCCACAACAGTGAGAGGCTGCGTACTGCAAAAAAAAAAAAAAAAAAAAAGAAGAAGAAGAAAATAATAATTATCATTATAAGGAATACAGATAATCAACACACAAATAAATAGATTAGCGTGATAATGTTATGCTAATTATGATACTTGTGATGAAAGAAATGTTAACATGAATGTACTAGAGTAAAGCAGAGGACAGAGTAGAGGGTTTAGAGAGTATGGTTAGGGAAGGCTTTTTTGAGAAGGTGGCAGTTGAGCTGAGACGAAAACAGACAGCTCTGCTTGGAATTTGAGGAAGAACCTCTTCTGACTGAAGAAACAGCACACCCAGAGGTCACCATCTTGGTGTGTTCACAGAACAGAAAGCAGAACAGAGAGACTGAGCAGAGGGAGTGAGGGTGGACTGGTCTAAGATGAAGCTGGAGAAGCAGGAAGGGTCCAGATCAAAGCAAAACCTAAGAGACAACAGAATGGAGCTTGAATTCCATAACAATAATGGGAAACCATTAAAAAGTGTTAGAAGAGATGAGACATAATCCAGGTTAGGTTTTTGAAAGATTTCCCTGGTTGCTGTTGGGAAATACATTCATCAGAGCTTAGAGTTGAAGGAGAAAGACCATTTGCAAGGCTTGAGTGGAAGGACAAGTGAGAGATGATGGTGACTTGGACTAGGAATGTAATGGTGGAGATAGATAAAAATGGGAGGATTCACAATACATTTGTAGATAAAACAGACAGGATTTGCTGATAGACAAGATGGGGAAAGAGCATGCCGTAAATGAAAAGGAAGAAGCAAGATCAATTGCTAGGTTTGGGGCAACAATGACTGGTACCAGAGAGGAGAGGAGGAAGAGTCTTAGAAATGGTGCTCTGAAATAAAGAGCTCTTTATTGGACATACTTGAGTTTTAGATTCTTATTGATAACCAAGTGAGGTTCTCAAGTATGTAGTTGCATATAGAAGTCAAGAGCTCAAGGGAGGGCTTCCCTGGTGGCACAGTGGTTGAGAGTCCGCCTGCCGATGCAGGGGACATGGGTTTGTGCCCCAGTCTGGGAAGATCCCACATGCCGTGGAGCAGCTGGGCCCGTGAGCCATGGCCATTGAGCCTGCGCGTCCGGAGCCTCCGGGAGAGGCCACAGCAGTGAGAGCCCCGCGCACTGCAAAAAAAAAAAAAAAAAAAAAAAAAAAAAAGAGCTCAAGGGAAAGATCTAGGAAAGATCTAGGCTGGAGGTAAAAGTTGGGACACATAGTCTGAGGGTTACCAGGGGAGGGACATACATAAAAAAAAAAGAGTCTAGGATAGAGCCCTAGAAACTCTCCAAAATGTAGAGATTGGAGCCAGTCAAGGGAGGAGGAGGAACAAGTAAAAGAGATTGAAAGGGAAAGGCCAGGTGAGATGTAGGGGATGAGAAAGGGCTAAGAACTCACAGAAACATCTGGGAATCCAAGAGCCCCAGACTCATATCCAACTGGTCCTGAAGGGGAGCCTTGGTCAAGGCAATGAGATGGAAGGAATAAGTTAGGACTATATGTATAGAAAGTCTGCTGATCACAAGCCAGGCATTCTAGCGAGCACAGTGGAGGGGTCAGATGTGGGGAAGGGAGGAATAAATTGGTCCACATTAGGGAATGTGTGGAACAGCATGGATATGAGAGACCCTGTGATAAAGGCTGAGGTTTGGAGCTCTGGCTGGAACGGGAAAAATAGGGATGGGGGCTTGATGGAATTCGTATTGGGTAATCAATTCAAAGTACTGTCCAGAATATTCCTAATGTCTGAGTGAGGAGATTAGGCTTTGTAGCAACAGGCTCCCTTGTGCAGCTTGGGGTATTATGAGTCCCACTTTACAAGTATAGAAAATTACACTTGATGAGTTTGAGAAAATTGATGCCAGATGGAGAGTGAACTAGGTCCTTTGAGTCCAAAATCTGGGCTTGGCCCGGCACTCCAAAGCTCAGCGGTATTTCCTAAACTTGACTGAGAAGAGTCATCTGGAATGGTTCTTAAAAATATGTACTCCCTCTCTCCCTCCTCTGGAGATTATTATGTAGTTAGGTCTACGGTGGGGTCCCTGATTCTGAAAGTTTATAATTTGCCCCATTACTGCAGTTGTGGATAGAAGATGCTGCTGGGAACACAGAACTCTTTGGTTAGTTTGGAATTTTACAGGACCATCTTTTATATGATTGTGATGTTTGAGGAAAAGGTAGAGGGGAAGTGAAAGGTTGGCTCTAGTTTAATCTAATGTATCCCCACCAATTAAAAACAAACAATACACGAATAAGTCCTTTGCCTTTTGAAAGCAAGAATTATATGGTCAAGGAATACACTAGCTGTATAGCAATTGTAGATCTATTAATCATTTTTCTGAGGGACCTCAGGGACATCACACTTAGTTTCCTTGCTCCTTTCTTTACTTGAACCTCCTGTCCACCTGCCTTTTAGGGATGTCCTGAAGGTTGCCCGTTAGCTCCTAGTATGTCCTTAGGTGTGAAGAGCTCAGGAAACTATGAGAATCATAGTGGAAAATTCAAGCTGTTTGTTTTTCTTCTTCATCCATCTGGTCATTTTAACCCTTGTTGCAGTTCTTTAAGAATACAATAGAGGGACTTCCCTGGCAGTCCAGTGGTTAAGACTCCCCTTCCAATGCAAGGGGCGCGGGTTCGATCCCTGGCCTGGGAGCTAAGATCCCGCATGCTGTGAGGCACAGCCAAAAAAAAAAAAAAAAAACTATAGAGCTATTATCATTACACTTAGTCTTTTCATATCACAAAGGAAAAGTTAAATGGATTTGACATACAGGTATCCCCCACTTTTCAAAAGTTCACTTTAGGGACTTCCCTGGTGGTGCAGTGGTTAAGAATCCGCCTGCTAATGCAGGGGACAAGAGTGCGATCCCTGGTCCGGGAAGATCTCACATGTCGCAGAGCAACTAAGCCCGTGTGCCACAAATACCAAGCCTGTGCTCTAGAGCCCGTGAGCCACAACTACTGAGCCTGTGTGCTGCAGCTACTGAAGCCCGTGCGCCTAGAGCCCCGTGCTCCGCAACAAGAGAAACCACAGCAATAAGAAGCCCACGGGGCTTTCCCTGGTGGCGCAGTGGTTGAGAGTCCTCCTGCCGATGCAGGGGACACGGGTTCGTGCCCCGGTCCGGGAGGATCCCACATGCCGTGGAGCGGCTGGGCCCGCGAGCCATGGCCGCTGAGCCTGCACGTCTGGAGCCTGTGCTCGGCAACGGGAGAGGCCACAACAGTGAGAGGCCCGCAAAAAAAAAAAAAAAAAAAAAAAAAGCCCACGAACCTCAACGAAGAGTAGCCCCCTCTCGCCGCAACCAGAGAAAGCCCACGCACAGCAACAAAGACCCAATGCAGCCAAAAATGAATCAATCAATAAAATTTCTAAAAAAGTTCACTTTATTCCAGGTTCCTTTACACCGCTCCGATTTTAGGAAAGACCTACGATAGTACCTGTTTTTGCTAACTGAAAGAAATCCGAAGAGGATTTTTGCTTTTACAAAAGAAGTCGAAAAGTGAAAGTAGGGTTCAGTGTTTGTTTTGCCGGAGCCTCCTTTGTAGAACAGCACACACCCTACCCAAGCAGTGAGAGTGGCCCCAGCAAGCTCCTTCCTGGGAACTACACTCAGCATCTCAGCATCAAACCGCCATGACTTTGAACTGTATCTGTAAGCGCCTGTGCTTGATCTCAATTTAGATGCATCCTAAGGTGACTGCTTCTGTGAGTTACACCATCTCGACTTCTTAGGAAAGGTTTCAGAGGAACACACTGAGGCAACCAAGAAGTCAAACTTAACCTGAGTTAGAAATGTTCCCTTTCGCGGTACGCGGGCCTCTCACTGTTGTGGCCTCTCCCGTTGCGGAGCACAGGCTCCGGACGCGCAGGCTCAACGGCCATGGCTCACGGCCCAGCCGCTCCGCAGCATGTGGGATCCTCCCGGACCGGGGCACGAACCCGTGTCTCCAGCATCGGCAGGCAGACTCTCAGCCACTGCGCCACCAGAGAAGCCCAAAAATGTTCCCTTTCTGAGACACGAAGGCAATGGAGCAGGAGCCAAGAAAACAGGCTCTAAAATACAACTGTGACCACATCACAAAAAGTTAAAACAAGAGAAAGGGCTCTGTTACTCTTGTAGCTAAAATTACTGTACGCCAGTGCCATATACTGCAAGTTACAAAGCACTTTCACATTCACTATGTCCGTGCAGCAGTAGTGGTGGGCACAGGACAGCTATCACTGCCATTTTAAGGATGACAGACCAGAGTCCCAGGAAGCTGTGGAACTAGACTGTCTGGGATCAGATCCTAACTATGCCTCTTACTTGTGTGTGGCCTGTAGCCAGTGACTTAATCTTTAGGTGCCTCAACTTTCTTATCTGCAAAATGGGAATAATAATAACAACAGCAGCTCATAGGATTGTTGTGCAGTTAAGTGAGACAACAGCACCTAGCATGCAGTAATTACCAATAGGGAAAGAAAAATCCTTTACTGATAGTCTTTTATTATAGAGATTTTTGTAAAGTTTATATTTTTTTAATTTATTTTTATTTATTTGTTTATTTATTTTTGGCTGTGTTGGGTCTTCGTTGCTGCGCATGGGCTTTCTCTAGTTGTGGCGAGCAGGGGCTACTCTTTGTTGTGGTGTGCAGGCTTCTCATTGCGGTGGCTTCTCTTGTGGCGGAGCACGGATTCTAGGTGCACGGGCTTCAGTAGTTGTGGCATGCAGGCTCAGTAGATGTGGCACACGGGCTTAGTTGCTCCGCAGCATATGGGATCTTCCCAGACCAGGGCTCGAACCCGTGTCCTCTGCATTGGCAGGCAGATTCTTAACCACTGCACCACCAGGGAAGTCCTGAGTTTATACATTTTTTAAAGCACATGCTCAAAAGATAAAGGAATATAAATGAGTAGCTCAGCTCCATTAAGAATTCATCCACATGGGAATTCCCTGGCTGTCCAATGGTTAAGACTCCGAGCTTCCACTGCAGGGGGCACGGCTCGATCCCTGGTCAGGGAACTAAGATCTCACAAGCTGAGCGGCAGGGCCAAAAAGAACAAACAAAAAAAACCCTGAATTTATCCATGCATTCAACAACACTTACTGAGTATCTACTAGGAACTTGGATAGATATCAGAAAGAATGCCAAAGATAAGGTAGAGGGTTCTGAATTTACACCCATAAAATGTTATTTTACTTCATCTGAAGCCAAGAGTAGTGGTATTGAGGTGGCTTCAGCAATCTCATAATCTCCATCAGAATCTCTACTCAGCCATTCCAAATAGATTTACAAGCTATGTAAAAAGTGTCCCTGTTCTCTAAACGCAGGGACAAGTCTCCAGGCTGCCCTGATGACCGAAGAGCTGCCCTGTGCCCCTCCTTTCAATGGAGCCCTCGCTGCACTCCGAGCCTGCATTGCTGGATACCTGGCCCTGCCCAGAGCTGGAAATAAATTCAGGAGACTTACCTGGTGCCCAGAACACAAGGAAAAGGTGGCAAGTGGCTGCTGCTGGCGATGTCACTGCCCACGGTACCCTGGAAGCAGGTGGCCTCCTCGCCACTCTGACCCAGCCTCTTCAGGTGAACCCTGCCCCCTTCCTGTCACCTTCTTGGACCCCCAAAACAATATCAATGTCCCTTGTGTCTTGGGGAGTATTTCCTTTAAGTCTTCTCAGAGGCTCCCTTTCTTGGGGAGCCCTCCGTGCCCTCCCCCAGTAAGATTTAAAGTATTTGAGCTTTCATTTAAGGACTACTGGGGAAGTAGTCTCCCCGGTAGCTTCAGATTTCCACCCAGGTTCGGTTTCCACCCAGCAACCCAATCTTCCCCTGAGGCAAAGAAACAAAAATCCCAGCTAACCGATGGCCAAGCTGTGGGGTCAGCTGGGGGTGGGGGAGGGGAGGACTACCTGATAAAGTGCTCTTGGAACCACCCTCAGTAACCTTAGCACAAGGGTAGACAGAATGCTATACACTGGGTGAATGCTGCCCTAATTTTTTAAAATACAAATTTTGGTAGTGAGACTGGCAAGCTTTTTATTTTTTTTTAATCTTTTTAATTTTTTAAATTTAAATTTATTTATTTATTTATTTTTGGCTGTGTTGGGTCCTTGTTGCTGTGTGCAGGCTTTCTCTAGTTGCGGTGAGCGGGGGCTACCCTTCATTGCGGTGCGCGGGCTTCTCATTGTTGCAGAGTATGGGCTCTAGGCATGGGCTTCAGTAGTTGTGGCATGTGGGCTCAGTAGTCGTGGCTTGTGGGCTCTAGAGCGCAGGCTCAGTAGTTGTGGTGCACGGGCTTAGTTGCTCCATGGCAGGTGGGATCTTCCCGACCAGGGCACAAACCTGTGTCCCCTGCATTGGCAGGTGGATTCTTAACCACTGTGCCCTAGGGAAGTCCAAGACACCTGTTTTAAAATCATATCCATTAGAATTGTCCTAGAGAATCAGCCTTTTAGAACTGGATCAATGATCCAGAGAATATCTGGAGGAGTGAGAACAGGCTGGGGAAGGATCTAGAAGTCATTGCAGGACAGAAGTAACTGTGAATGTTCAATGTGAAAAAGAAACGACTCAATGGAGACGTGAGTCCTGTCTTCAACTCTCTGAAGAATTTTCACCTGAGAAAGATTAGCCTCCTGGGTCTGTGTAATTTCAGAGGGCAGAATGAGGATAAAGATGAAAAGAAAAGAAAAAAGAAAGGAAAAAACAAACAACAACTACAGAGAAGCAACTTTCACCTCATCATAAAGAAAAGCATAAAGCGTTGCATAAATGGAAAGGGCTTACTTATGATATAGTGATCTCCCTGCCCTAGAGAGTTTGAGCATAAAGTGCATGACAGCCTATAATGAATGCTGCAAAAACAGTTTCTAAACCTGGAAGTCTGCACAAAATCAGCCGGTGGGCAGGAGTTTTTAACCTGAATCCCTGGATAGGCTTCAGGCAGACTCTGAACACACTGAAATTATAAATAAAGCTTATTTTAGGGGGGCATCTGTATCTATCCATAACTGCTTCTATTTGTATGTTTTAACCAGAGTGTCCAAGAAAGGAATAACCCAAAATAAAGTTTAGGGTGACTGCCCTAGGCTGACTTCCACTTCTGATTCTAGGATTCAAATTCCTGCACCAACATCTTTGTGTGCCAAAGGTCAGTGAAACTTCCAATGAGCATGCACTGACAAGAAAAGAGGATTCTTTGGATGCCTGGGACATAGATGTGGGCCATCCCTACCTCAGCATCACTACTTTGGCTTCAGACTTTTTTCTTTTTTCTTTTTTTCTTTTTTTTTTTTTTTTTTTGGCCATACCACACCATGGCTTGCAGGATCTTAGTTCCCTAACCAGGGATCGAACCCAGGCCCCCCGCATTGGAAACTTGGAGTCCTAACCACTGAACCACCAGGGAATTCCCTTGGCCTCAGATCTAATCTGTAGTAAGTGAAACAAAGTGACATTTTGTGGGTACAAATTCAAAACCCTTTAGCCTTCTTTGGCACCTGCTCCTGATGTCTACCCAAGCTCCTGTAAGTGGGTGAGAGTAGGCTCTAATCTTCTGAAATACGGCAGAAGAAAAAGGCCTCAGGTCTCCAGGACCCTCTGGGGCTTTCCTACTCACCAGCCCCTGACTCCCGCAGTCAACATGGAATTGTCTTGGAGGCTGCATGAATGGAGACAGTGTCATGCCTGTTTGTCTTCCACTTAGAAGACTGTGCTACACCATGCCAGGCAGCTGCAGCCTCCAATAGGACACCAGTGGGCCCCGGGGTGATGCCTGCAGACAGCTGGCACTCAGCAAGCTTTTCCACAGATTGGGACCTGAAGGAGACCTCCAGCCCAGCTCAAATGAGGGGAGGAGAACTTTTCAGGTAGCATATCCTGTCCGTGGAAACCAAAAACATATGAACAGGCAGGAGAAATAAATAGTCTCCTTATCCCCACTCTCCCTTCCAGTTTTCTCTCTTTTCTGCTCCTCCATTCTTACTCTCTCTCCGTATTCTCTCTCCACTTCTTTGATTGCTCTTCCCTTCCCCTTCTGTGTGACATCTCAGTTGGCTCAGTGTTACTATTCAAAACTTTAGTTACATAACATGGCTTATGAAAGCAAAATAACCCTGCCGCCTGCCATGCCAGGCTGGGTGAAACCCAGATGAAAAAAAAAAAACACCTGGTGCTCGGTGCTTCTGGGTTTTCTTGGATTCTTCACAAGGAGGATCAGCAGAAAAGGGCTTGCATGTTCTGAGGGCACCAGACATCTGAGTCTCTCTTGAGATGAACTCAGTCAGGTCTTGGAGCTTTCCAGCCTGTTAAAAGGCAGAGGAAGAACAGGTCAGAGACAAGGGAGGGTGGGGCTGGAGTGAGCAGTGGCAAAGACACACGCAATGATTAAATAAACGTGAGAACTAGGACAGGAACCTTCCATTCTTTCCATACTCTGTCACCACCTCTGGAATTCTAAGTTGGCATCTCTGCTGAAAACTTTGCACGATACACACTAGTTTAGTAGCCCCTAGACGTATTTCTTGGTTTCTCAATAGATATGAAGACAAAGGGCAGGTCCACATCAATAGTTTCAAGCTCCCAGAAGTGACTTAATTTAACCTCGTCCCCTGGGAGATGTCCTTGGCTCCCAGATCTTGATTATTCAGGCAGAAATATTAATGCAACCCCCCCTCCAGGGGTCTCTCCTGGGAATGCTGTGGTAAGAACCTAGTTTTTTTGCAGTTTCTGGGTTTGTATTCATTCTGCTGAGGACTCGCCTTTTTTTCCTAAGTATGGATCAGGAAAAGGGCTGATCCATAATGTCATTTTTTAGGCTTAGAGAAAGTTTAGCCCAGGCTAAAGGGGAATCCATCACACTGTGTATATATCTTCTCCAAACATTTTAATCCAGGTGAAATGTGGATTACAATGATTATCAAGGGCATCTTTGACAGAAAGGAGATATCTCACAGAGGAGTATGCAGGTTTGGGCTTATAGTGGAGCTAACATGAATGGAGAGGTTGCACCTGGCTTTGGAAGGCCTATAGGACTCCAGTCTGGGAATTTACTTTATATGCACACACCCTTGGGGGCATTTTTGGTCCCTGGAAACATTGCCTCTATTTTCTTGCCTGGTCCATGTTCCCTGTATGGCTCCCAGAGGACCTTCCTGCTGTTTGGGATGGAGAAAGGGAAAGACATATCCAAATTATTCCTCGCTCCCAATTAAGTGCAGGCATTGAACTGGAAATCCTTAATTCCACTCTCCGCCAGACAAGAGAGAATCATTAAAAACAGGAATCAAAGAAATGAAAACAGAAACTGTAAATAAAAGACTTTCTCCCCAGGATAATACTTCAATCTTTACTATTGTCTCAGGGCCAAAGCTGCTCATCGTGATACATTTAAACATTGGCCCAAGCTCAAGAGGTGGAGCTTTTCCTTCCTCTAAGCGTGGACTGAATTTCGTGACTCAGTTCCAGCCTATAGAGCATGGCAAAAGTGATGGGAGGGGCTTCCCTGGTGGCGCAGTGGTTGAGAGTCCACCTGCAGGGGACACGGGTTCGTGCCCCGGTCTGGGAAGATCCCACATGCCGCGGAGTGGCTGGGCCTGTGACCCATGGCTGCTGAGCCTGCGCGTCCGGAGCACCGCAACGGGAGAGGCCACAGGGGTAAGAGGCCCGCGTACCGCAAAAAAAAAAAAAAAGTGATGGGATGTCACTTCTAAGATTAGGTTATAAAAAGACTGTGCCTTCCATCTCTCTCTCTTGCTTTCATTTTCTTTCTTGCTTCACTCATTCTGAAGAAAGATGTGTCCTGAGTGGCACTGTGGAGAGGCCTGTGTGGGAAGGAACAGTAGCCTCCTGCCCAGTCATGTGACTGAGCTTGGGAACAGATCCTGTAGTGCGGTCACATCTTCATAAACTGCAGGTCTGACAGTTTGACTCAACCTCCAAAGAAACTCTGAGGCAGAACCACCCAGCTACGTCACTCCCAGATTCCTGACCCCAGGAAACTGTATCAGATAATAAATATTTGCTGTTTTCAGCTGCTATATTTTTGGAGTAATTTGTTATGCAATGATGGGTAACACACTTCAATGCTTTCAAATTATATATATCCCTCAGGGGTGGAGAGTACTGGGCTAATTTGCCTGGGAAAGATTGTCATCCAGCTTTAAGATTCCTGTACATGAAGGAGGAGTCTTCAAACAGAGAGAAACTGTTTTCTCTAACCTAGAAGAAATGAGTTTTAAATAGGTTAAATATTCCTATTATTACTCATACTAAAATGTTGCCTCATATTTTTCCCCCCAAAGAAACGCTGTGTCAAGGTGTGACTTGTTCATTTCTTTCAGACTTCTCCAACATCCCTGACTTTCTGAATTTAGCTGTGAACCTTGATCACAAATAAATAACTGTAAGTTGAAAGCAGTCATCCTCCAAGAAAGCAAATTTAACCATGAGCTTCTTCATTTCATGGTAGAACATGGTTCACTGCATGGAATTCTAAATCCAGAAGGAATTTCGGGGATGTCCATAGCTTATCTCAGGCTGATTCTATTAGGATGATGTCAATTTCTGTACAAATGAATCATTTAATGCCAGATAGTCTAGGTATCAATGTGTTCCCAACTGTTCCCTCCTTAGGGAAGGGAGGAACCTGCAAGACTCAGCTGTTTTCAGGATAGAGCAGTTGGGGTGATCATCCTTGAAGGCCCTGCATCTGGGACCAGGGAGAGGAGACTATTTCTGGACCAGGTAATTTGGGATGAACTGCAGGAGTAAGGAAGCTCATACACAAATCATAAACATCTAAGATTCATGCTTGTGATAAACTGCCCTCCCACACCCATCCTCCACCCTCTATTCACTTCTTTTAGCCACTGACACTGATAATGACCTTTCCAGTTAATTCGACAAACATTTACCAAAGGCTTACATGGCTACAGTGCCTTAAGTAGGTTAAGCCATAATGTATTTATGTAAAGATGTTAATAGGGTGGCAGTTTCTGGTTCCTAAGCCCACCTAGGAATGAGTCTGGAGGTAGGTTATTTGGGGAGGAGAAACCCAGTACGTTCATTTCATGATCCTCTCTTGTAAACAAAGCCCTGGGGAAGTGGATCCTCCTACTATACTGTCTCTCTTAATATGTCACAAATTCCTTGCCCGAGACCAGACAAGTCACTTCTCTGCCCCCCACCCAATCCTCTTTCCTCCCTTCTACCAGTATGATACTGTACTTCATTATATAGCATTATTTGAGTAGTTATCAAAACAGCTCAAAAAATCATTGGAGGATAAGCTAGTATACATAGCAATATGTCTTGAAGTCTCATACTGTTTCATGATGCCAGTGACACTCTTTTAGCTGTAAGAGGGAGGGGCATGAAGAAGAGGAAGAATTTCTATTCAGTTGACACCCTCATTCCTATGTTTGCACCAAAACACCAAAAAGTAGTGCCTATTTGGTCCACATTATATCTATTAAATTTTGCAGGTATCTTGAATGCCTCTTCCATTTAACGTCAGTAGAGCAGAATAATAGTCACAAAGGAGGAGTTATTCTGAATCCTTATTGAAAAGCAAGTGCAGAAATGCTGTCATGCAGTTTAGATTTGACGAGTGTGCACCCACTGGAGTTAAGCCTATAGATCTGCTGACTCTGCCATAATGTGGAGGAGGAGAGGAAGCTGAGACAGTCACAACCTCGAGACAATGCAAGTAACTTGATCTGAAATCCATGAGAAAGAGGACAACTTGCTGAGGTCCAAGGCCCTGCAAAAGCAAGTCATCAAATAACAATAGGAACTGCATAAACACTTCCTCTGTAACATGGGACTAGGACACCACCCCCTTTATATCAGAGGGGCTCCAGGCAGTGAATCATAGATAAACAATTAGTTGACAGTGCCCAAAAACTTCTTGTCCATTAAGCACAGGAGAGGGTAGAATTAGAAAGGGTTGGCAGTAGAACCATGCTTTGAGAATGATTATAGCATCTATGTCCTGCCTCCCCACTCCTAGTGACAGCTTTTCAGACCAGTGAATCCGCTTGAATATGTACTGCTTCTGGAAGAGATATTCTTAAGTTCCTGTCTCCTTTATAAGGTGCTATAGCTTTTGCAGAAGGTTCGTGTAGGGTACCTGGACTGTGTTCTAATGTGTACATATATGCATATGTCCCAATATGGTATGTGTCTTTATTTTATATATGTGCATATTTCTGCATATTATAAAATCAGGTTGACTTTTTTTTTTTAATGAGTAGCTGGTGATTGAGCTAAAGCCTATAAAATGATAGGGCTCTAATCAAGTCAAACTGGTTACAGTAGTAATCTACCTGAAGCCTTTGGAATGACATGGTAACTTGCCACTACTCATAAAGCAACATGAGGCTCTTGGCAGCCTGACTCCAGCCAGAACCAACCACGCCAGCAGTCATTAAAAATTCAGTAAAACCTAACTTCACCTTAGTGCCATGACCAGAGTTAAAACACAGCCAAACCACCAAGACCTTATGGGTTTAACACCACCCAATAGAGTTGTGGCCTTAAAGCTTGCAAAACTGGTACTTAAAAATAATTCATGAAACAAGCCCTGCAGGCACCATGACAGGTCGGGATACAGCCCTGAGAAAGAAAAACAGGATCCCTGCCTTCATGAAGTTTACAATCAAAAGGTCTAGTGAGTGAAGGGCTTTCTTTGCAATAGCAAGTTACTTTTCAAACTTTGTACTTTTATTGGTGTAAGGGCCAAGGAGTAGCTGGAATTACTTAAGTGCAGCCTTTGGTGAGATATTTGGAGCCCCGGCACCAAGTATTTGTTTAGGAAGTTCTTTTATCCACTAGGGTAACATTCTACCCAGCAGCTCAGATCTGGCTTGTTAAATGATCCCAGTAGTAACCATCCAAGGAACTCCTTGGAACCCTTTATCAGCTCCTCGACGTTCTTCTACTAGCTTGTGTTGTCATTTAGCTCTTGTCCAATAACTGGCAGGATGGAATTAAGGGAACTTGTGTTTAAAATGGAGAAACTCCATTGAAGCTCCAAGAAATTCCATTTTGTGAATACTGGCCTGTCTCTTTAAGGCTGAAGGCTTGGCCGTCATTCTGTTTAATCTATCACTGATAAAGTTATCACGTAACCTAGTGTCTGCTAAATGAGCTATAAAAAACACCTTAGAAATACAAGGGGATTGCACTGTGACCTGTAGGTCAAAGCTAACTCTATGTAAGAGGGTGGAGAAGGAAATACACTAGTTGTTTCCACCTAAATCCTGTTCACGTTGAGAATTCCTTTCTACGGTAATCTGTCAGAGAATTGTTTACAATGAGCACACAAGCAAAGCGCTCAGGTTATCTCCTTAATGTAGTGCTTGCGCTGTGCAGAATACCCCCTCACCAAGAACTGTGCTGGTGACCCAGGGAAGGGAAGCCAACTTCGGCTGGAGAGAGGGAAGCAGAACTTCAGTCGAAATAATTTATCAGCAAAACCTGGAAAACACTGAGAGCAAGTGGGCACTCATAATAATCATGCCAAAACATGGTGCAAACTGCAACCACTCTCAGCAAACCAATAGGTAAGATCATCCTACTTTGAAAATGGGATATAACTTAGAAAAAAAAATGCAGGTATCTAGGATTACCTAAGACTAGAGCAATAAGCACTTGCCCAAAGAAAACTCATCTCTATAAATTTGCTGTAACAGGCACCAGCTACCTCCAAACTGATAGAGAACACTACTTTTTAAAAAGGTAATTACGATTGCCCACAATACCTGGTACCTTACAAGGTCAAAGGATGAATAAGTGCTTTTGCTAGAGGTATGTGCACAGCACCGGAGAGCAGGAGGGAGCTCCTACCCAGCCTGATGTGGAAATGAACTAAGGTAGGAAGAAGCCAGGACGAGGTGGAAGAATTTCCAGTTAAAGGGACAGGGAGCAAAGGCACCAAGGTGTCAACATAGTGCTTTTGGGAGTATCACAAGCAGCTCACTGGTCTGGTGCAAGGAAAAGCGTATCCAAGGCATGTCTGGGGCTGGCTTGCCCTCAGCACAGCCAGCCTCAGAAGGCTTTAACCAGCGTAGCAACGTGGTCAATATTTGCTATTTAGATGAATCACTGGCAGCTGGGCACAGGATGAAATGGAGACCAGTAGGGATAGTAAGACCAGTTGAAAGCACACTAAACACTTTAGGCTGCTATAAAATTAAGCCAGAGGGGTATTCAAAACAATGTGATAGCATGATAGGTCAAAGCCAAGCTCTGGAGCACATGCAGGGGACGGTTGGTGTTTGTACCCTACTGCAAAATTCGAAGGCTGGGATATGCCTTAACCCACATATCCAAATTCCCAAAGCATGGGAAAGATCTGATTGGCAACAAGACTCAGGAAAGATTTTTTTTTAAATTCCAAGAACAGGTAAACCTGAACTTACTTTGCCTCTTTTAAAAAACTCCCCTTTTTTGGTAGTAAAAGGGAATGAAGAGGCACATAGGGATTTAAAAGAATCACAAAGAATCAAGTCAGAAGAGATCTTCTAAATGTTAGGTTGATTTATAAGAGCTGCTCTGGGCAGTTAACACAGTTTGTTTACAGTGAGTAGTTATCTATCTCTGAACATACTGTATGTACATGGCAATTAGAAGTCATGGTAAGAAAAAACCATAGCCCACCTGCTGCAGCCAACACAAAAACAGCCAGAAACAGTAGGGGAGACGTAGGGACAAAGGTGGGGTTTTTTTTAATTATAAAAGAAAAAAGAAAAAACTCCTCAGGAATCTAAATAAAGGAAGGGAATATTTCACACTCAGAGAATAGACATCAGGACACAAAATTACAAGTGTTTTGACTCCAGACCTGCCCTTATCTCCTTCATCAGCAGACATGGGAAGGAGACAGCTGAAGCAAACAAGCAATTCTGTAAAACAAAAGACTTAGAAACCCTACAAATATGATTAAAATCTAAACTTGTTTTGCTTTAAAAAAAAATTTTTTTTAATATATCAAAAGGCCTGCTTTAGTGACATGCTAGTCCCACCAGAAAATAACCCCCAAACCCCCTTGTCAGTAACATGCTCAAGTTGACCAGCCAACTCATATTTCCAAACCCCTGTGTGTACAAGTACGTGTATGTCTTTTGAACCAAAGCCCCAGGGCTCAGGTGACTGCTGCTGCTCCCGCGGGCTGACACAGCCAACCCGTGCCAGCCTCCCCAGAAGGGTGAGCAGGGCAGAGAAGCCCTGAAGCGGTAGTGAGGGGATGAGAGCCCAGTAGCCAACTTGTCAAGCACCCCGCCCCGTCCCCCACCCCCGAAAAGGAGACCAGACTACTCAACTCAAATTTGGCTCCCCGTGACCAGAATGGTTTTTACTTGCTAAGGAGAAAACACACATTTATCTGCACACCCGTATATATAATTTTTTTGTTTTTACATTTAAATATAAAAATACTACTCTGCTTTGTGTTATAAATGGAGGACCAAACAACATGGAACTCTTTCTTTTAAGGTAGGGCTATCCATCCATTTATGCTGAGCTTGTCAGGGCATTTAGCCCCAGGCAAGGGAAGCACCACACTAGGAGATCTAGGGCATTTTCCGACCTGATTTCCCACCCTTCCTTCTCCCCTAATTCTCACTTTTAATAGAAAGTTGGTTATAACCTTATAAGTAATGGAATTTCTCACCAAGAAAGGGAAATCCTAACTTTACCACAGAATCAAGCCCCCTGCCCCCCACTCAGCTACGACGCAGAGAAAGTACTCCCCCTCCCTTCACAAATACTATGCTTTCTGTCCGGATAGCTATGCCTATTGGACAAACACACCTGATTAAATGGAAGCAGTGGTTATGTTTCCCCAACCCCGCCCCGACTAACGCACTAGAAAGCTTCAGTGATAGGAAAAAAAATGGGGGGGGGGTAGGTGGGTGTGAAGAGATTAAGAACTTGACCCCTCTATCCTGGCCAAAGAAAGCAAGAGTGAGGAATAAAAAAAGACCTTGACATCCCGCCCTTTGAGTTAACAGCTATTATGACAGGTGAGAGGGGCGAGAGTGGCAGCAGGATGTAGGATTAGGAGGGGTTTTGACGGCTGCAAGTCTAGTCCACTTAGTTTTTGTACTGGAAGGGCTCGTCGCCAGTTTCGTTGAGAAGACATGTGCGGATGAGGGCTTCTGTCACCGCAAAGGGGTCACAGTTGGCAGAGGGGCGACGGTCTTCAAAGTAACCCTTCTTCTCCTGGCCGACAGTCCGGGGAATGCGGATGCTAGCGCCACGGTTGGCCACACCGGCAGAGAAGTCGTTGATGTTGGAGGTTTCGTGGAATCCAGTTAGGCGCCGGGCGTTGTCCAGGCCCCCCTTGGGATCGTAGGCTCGGATGTGGTACTGGTGTCGCTTGCTTAGTTTCTCGATGGCCTCCTCAATGTACCTGGAGGAGACAGTTAAGATGAGGGTCCAACCTGCCACCAGGAAACCCGCCCTTCAAGGGCAGAGGAGCAGGTGTGGATCCAAGAATGGAGCGACTCATCTACCAAAGACTGTTTTCCAGGGTCTAATTCACCAAAACATGGCCCCAGGAGAACAAATTCTCCACAAGGGCAGCACTTTGCCTTGTAACCTGTGTCTCTTAGTGCTCAGAAGAGTGCTAGACATGCAGTAGAGGGCATTTGTTGAATGAAAAGACCCCAAGCAAGGACTTTCTTTCTCCCACCCACAGGCATTAAATTCATTCATAAGCCTGTACTGTTACTAATTTAGTTCTTACTAAAGACTTTCAAATACATTCATCTGTGTCAACTTTCCCCTATCACCATCCTTGAATCCAACTCCTAGAGTATTTTTTGGGTACTTTTCAAATAGAAACAAAATGACAGGATCAGAAGACAGTTTTTGAAGCCAAGGGGTAAGGTACGAACTGAGAAGACGGCTTACTCATCCCCAGTACATCAAACCCTTGGCAAGTATTCTTGCAAAGAGAGTGAAACAGCCCCAGCAGGAGGCGGCACTCACTTCAGACCATTCTCCTCTCGCATGGCCTTGGTGCTGAAGTTGGTGTGGCAGCCGGCACCATTCCAGTTCCCAGGAATGGGCTTAGGATCAAAGGTGGCAATCACTCCGAAGTCTTCACACACACGATGCAAGATGAAGCGGGCCACCCAGAGATGATCTCCCATGTCGATTCCTTCACACGGCCCTATCTGGAATTCCCACTAGAGAGAACAAGAAGACTGGCCTTTAAAGCAAAAACCCACTGCTCACCCCAACCCAGAAGCTCTGACACATGCACCCTTCTCACCTCTACTCCAAGCCACCTTGGGGACTTTGGGTTAAGGAGTGGGGCCCCATAGCAGCCCTTGCTAGCAAAAGTCCCCACTCGCCTCTAGGTGGGGAAGGTGATGGGCTAGAGCCATTTACCTGGGCAGGCATGACCTCGGCATTCGTGCCCCCGATCTTGATGCCGGCATACAAGCAGGCCCGGTAGTGAGCCTCCACGATATCCCTGCCATAGGCTTTGTCTGCTCCCACACCACAGTAGTAGGGACCTGCAGAGGCGTCAAGATGGAAGGTCAAGAGGCAGGACATCAAGAAAATTCCTATCTATGTGAGATGCACGGTCCAAAGTCAGAAGTCAGAAAGCTCTCAACACTTGCTCTCTGGAATCACCATCCCTGCCTTCACCCGGAGGTGCAGGAGTGGAGTGCAGGGGGCCCTCCTGGCCACATTCTCAGTAAGGCCAAAGGTTTTCCCGCAATGTTAATGTCTCAACATCCACGTCTGGATTTGGGTAGCACGAGGGCTCTCTCTCTTTACAGTATTATTTCAGCCAATCTCAGGGATACTCCCCTAGCTTTTTGATCCACAAGGATTCACTCCCATCTCTGGAGAGAGAGACTTTCCTTGCTAATTAAGCACTTGGGGAGGAGCAAGATTCACCCCTCACCAAGGGGACTTACCTTGGGGCCCAGGGAAGCCATTGGAAGGCCAACCAAAGGGATGCCCATCTGTGCCCATGAGAGTATATTCCTGCTCCATTCCAAACCAGGGGCGCTGGTTGCCCACCATGTCCATTATCCGTTTACAGGTGTGCCTTAAATTGGTCTCTAGGAAAAAGAAAGAGTCAACACACTATTAGAGACATATGGACAAATGTACCAAACCCCTGTGTTGATGGGAAATACTCCTTGGACTCCAGGTACTTGAGATGATTATAAGCTGAATTGACCCAGTGTTAACCTTTCTGTGCCCTGGTCGGTGTAAAAGGGGACGATAAGAGAAGCTATGATTATATATCTGCAGGGAGACTCTCAAAAGGCTTTATTTATAACTAAACTGGGTTACAACAAAGTCACATGGGAGTGGATCCAGAACAGAGCAAGTTTTCACCTTATCTGCAAGCTGGCTCCTTCCCAAATACCAACTGTCAGGCACTTAAACCCTCTATTCACAAAAGAACTGCTTCTAGCTGTCAGACTTATTCCTAGTTTCTCAAGCATTTAGAGCCAAATCTACAATTTTTATTGAGAGAATCATTTGCCTATTAAAAGAGCCTTACATTCCAGGTGAGCAGATAAAGTGCTAAGTTCTATAGCATTGGTTAGTACAAAAAAACAAAAATAAAATAAAATGCGACGAGCTCAACTGGGAACAATTTCTAACCCAGAATAGAACTTTATAGACTCATTATGGCTGTTTCACTATGTCCCAGGAACCATTTTAAGACCTCTACGTTACATCAAAGAAAACCCCCAACTTCGTTTTCCTAACAGCCCTGAGGTGGGTATTACGAGTCTCCATTTTTACAAATGAGAAAATGAGGCTCAGAGATGGTAGGTAGCCTGCCCAGGGTACAGCACAAGCAGCAAGGTCAGGAAACCCTGCTTGTTGACTTCAGAGCTCAGGCCCTTTACCACAATTTGATAATGCCTCTCAAAACAAAGACAAGTAAGGTCCAGAGTCACTAAGTGACTTGCCAAAAAGTCTCACTGGCTGAGTGTGGCAAGAGACTTCATGGAAGTGAGACTCCAGCTGAGCTTAAAAAGGTGAATGGTGGAGAACTGGGAGCAATGGGTATGCCAGACAAAAACCAAAGGTGCAGTTACAGCAAACCTCAAGGCAAACGTATGTTATCAGTGAACCAAGATACTCTTATTTTAGTCAGTGGACAGAGAAAGAAGACAAGCTCTCTGGAACGAAAAGGCAACCAATATTTACCATACAATTCTTCTCAATCATTTGCACATATTAACTCAATTAATCCTCTAAACAACTTTATGAGACGGATTTCATTATTTTCCCCATTTTAAAACCGGGGAAGTGAAAAGTATAGGGGAAAAATCACTTGCCCAAGTTCATACCAAGTAAGTGGCAGATCTAGAACTCAAACCCAACATTCTAACTTCAGAATCCGTGTTCTTAAAATCTACAGGCAGGAGGACTGTGACATGTGGCACTCCCCCGGCAAACAGATTTAGAAGAATCCAATGTCATTTTATGGAACCAACAATGGGAGGATGGACCATACAACCTCTCTGAACAAGGAAGTTCAGGATGGAGAGGTCCATGTCCAATCCTTCAGACTTCTAAGACAGTTCTGAGATAAGCTCGTCTTTCCAATACCGATTTTGGAATATCCTCTCCCGCCCACCTTTACAATTCATGGATTGGGGTGGGGTATCCATACCTATCCTATACACACCTGCAGGCTTTCGGTTATACTTGAAGACTTCACAGAACACCAGCTTGTTGGGGTCCTTGCGGAAAGGGTCCCGAAACATGGCAGCAGGGACGAGATACATGTCACTGTTGGAGCCTTCGGATTGAAAAGTACTAGAGCCATCAAAATTCCACTCCGGCAACTCTGGGGTAAAAAGAGAGGGGGAAATTATAGTTAAAATGCACAGGAACTTTTCAGATCTTCACAAGATCTATACTCTCTTGTCCGGAAAGCCAGTGAGGCATGCATGACTGCCACTATTAACATGCAAACCCTGATGTCTGCAGATAGCCCTACAGTCCTTCCTATCTGAGTTCCAAGTAAGACTATTGCATCACTTTCCTAAAAGAAGTAACAGTCACGAGAACAACCTAAGAATGACGTTTCCTCTGTATGTAAGTCTACTGGACACCAAGGACACAAACTGGATATCACCAGTCAGTCAGTCCTCATTTAAGGTATTGAAATAGGAGAAATAAAGACTCTCTGACAGCCAACTGTGTTGCTTCTTTCTCTAATTCCTCCCCACACTGTGTGATGGACCGTCCTAGTTCAAGTGGTGTCCTTATTTTAACAGATGAGGAAACAGACACTAGCCAGATGACTTATTCAACGGTGCTCCCATGTCACTTATCCACACTATGTTTTAAAGGCCGGTTCCTTCATCACTCCAGTTGACTATGAGTTCTCCGAAGGCAGAGACCAGACTCTCACCTTGTATTCCCAGGGCCTATCTAATACCTGCCACATAGCAGGTGCACAGTATATGCTTTATATTACAGTCATTCATTCATTTGCTCAAATGTGAACATTATCAGAAGAGTAACCTAACCTAAAAGTAGGTAAAAGATGATGGACCACGGTCCCTTTCCAGAAGGAGAGCGGCTATGGTTTGTTCTAGACCAAAAGAATGAAGTTGTCACAACTCCTATAATAGCTCCTGTAGGATAAGCAATCAGCCAGTTTAAGAATTTCCAGAAGTGGCATCAACTAAAAACTAATGATGGCTGGTCCTAGAGACCAGTTTAGCGTGTTTGTTTTGCATGTAGAACCTCAGTGACACATGAGTCTGAAACAGCATTCAAAGAGTTTGTAAAGTAGATGGCATAGTCCGGTTAGAGCGGTGGTTTTCAAACTGGGTTCCTGGCAGTACCTTAGGGCCAATTAAGTAGGACTGCCCAAGTAAACAAAGTTTCCAACCCCTCTCTCCCCCAGACTTAGTCTCTTTTCCTTCAATATACTGGCTTACACGCAAGATTTCATTTAAATGAACGGGTCCATTGCTGTTATGCTTGGAGGCAGTGTAGGAGCTTAATGTTGGTTGAATGAAGTCTGAAAAGTCCCGCCTTCGAAAAGCTTTACAAACAGAGGCCAAATCTAGCGGCTCGGTCTCAGGCTGCCGCCCACCCTCATGCTGCTCCCACCCAGCTCAGTCTCTCACCTTCTATACACTTGGGCTCACAGTCCAGGGTCCGGGTCTTGCAGCGCAGTCCTTCTCCAGTACCATCAATCCAGATATACATAGCTTGGACTTTCTCACCCTGAGGCAGGGACATGTACACCTGCTTGAGGCCTTTGTTCAAGTGGGAGCTCGCTGAGGTGGCCATGGTGGAAGGTGTTCTGGAGAGAGAGAGAATGAAATAAGAACACCAACTCCCAACAGATCCTCTGACGCAATAAGGACAATTAAATCAAGAAGCAGCGCGAGTGGGGGCCCCTCCCTTTGGAAGTCACACACTCAAAAGTACAGTACATTTATTTAACTTGCTTTCAGGGAGATTAAACTGTTATACTAGACAAAAGTCTCCTTATAAGCTTCCTCAAGCCAGAATCTAAACTTGTGAGCACTAAGCTCTACTTTTTGCAGTTTATCAGAGGTAGAGGAATTGTTTCATTCTTCACACTAAGATACTAGAGGGAGAAAAAAACCCCCAAACACAATGAAGATACAAAAGTTCTGAAACAGAAAGTCTGCCGAACAGACATCATCTCCAAGTAAAATCCAGCCACTGAAAGGCTTGGCTACTATGATCTCTAGGTTAAGTCTTCCCTTTTCCTTACACCCCAGAGGATATCTCAGTAAAAAGGCGTTTTGAAGATTCCTCCACCCTTCCAAAAAACAAACACCCCCCCCCCATTTAGTTGGTAGGATGAAACAAGGGGGCTAACTAGATTTAAGAGACTGGTGGCTTCCTAGAAGAACAGCAGTTATTACAATTACCAAGATGTAAAAATAGCCAATCCAAGTTGGATTCTAAGATACACGATGGCATAATTTGCATCAGTCTGAGGCAAAGTTCTCACTTCAGAGAGGAGATTTAAGTTTGACCAGATTCCACCAGAGAACTTTTCAAGTAATTAAGAAATTCCCACTTCTAAATCAAAAAGCTCTGGGGTTTCAAAAGCTGAGGCATGCTAAAAACTGGGAGCCTCCACCGCAAAACCCCTGAAAGAAGAGACACTGAAGCCACAAAACCAAACCTCAACATTAAGAGGAAACGTTCTACCCCGCCCTCTGCTGTCGACAGCCCAGGGTGGCTGGAAAGGGAACACACTGTTCTCCTCCAAAGACTTGGGTAACTTTCTGAAGTACAGTGGCAAAGTTTCTATGGGCAACCGTCCATGTTTGCCCAGCTGAAAACGTAACTGCTTCTCCCTCCAACAGCCTCACCCTTCCCCCCCACCCCCACCCCCCGAAAGCGGAGAAGCTGTCTGTCAAGCAGTGTTAGCAGACAACCACTACCTTTGCCTACTCCCTGTAGAAGACTTGGTCAGTCAAATCCCACCCCCGACGCCCATCCTACCTTTAAAAGCCAGAGGGAGCAATCCCTGACCCTTTCAGCTCCCACTAAAAGCTAAAACCCGGTCTCTGGCTTTCGTCCCCAACCTGTTACACCTCCAATTTCAAACCACGCTGTCTCCCTTTAAGCCTCGGATCCTGCTCTTTTTGGTGATGAGTTGCATGCCAACAGCCTAGTCTACTGTATCAACTGGTGCCGCCGAGGTGCCAAGATTACGTGGTGGGTGCTGGGAGGGATGGGATTCTGCAGTTTTTAGCTGTTGCTGCAGCTGCAGTGGGAGCCGGGGTCCTCATCCCTGCTCCTCACTCACCCCAGCCACATAAGGTCAACGGTATCGATGCCCTCCTCAGCCTTTCTCCTTTTCGAGTGGCGTTCGCGCCTCTCGTGGGTCTCCGGCTCTCGCTGGTCCAGGCACCGGCGCTTTCTAGGCGAGGGAGACGGAGAGGGAGAGGGAGTTGGAGAGCGGTCGGGATCGGACCGGGACGAGCAGGAATGCGAAGGCTGGTGGGTCAACGTCTCGATCTTGACCCGCGGTTTCTCTCTGGCGTTCACTGAGTAGGCGACGAAGCCGAAGCAGTTGGAGGGGGACCCCGAGGACCGAGAATCCAGGTCGTCACTTTTGTTCGTGGTCGTCTTCACGGATTTGCGGCCATGGGAGGATCCCCGCTTCCCGCCCCCGGGGTGGTTGGGATAATCCACTTTGAGAGCAGCCCTTTCCCACAGAAATGTCCCGAAAGTCGGCGCCCCGCCCCTTGGGCCCCCGTCTGGATCTCAGGGCCTAGCCGAGGGGGCCATCCCTCTCCAAGGCCAGGGCTAGGAGGGGCGGGGGATGGGGACATCCGCCAGCGGGACAGCGTGACGCTGCTGCCCCTGTCCGGCCGGCCAGGCCTCTCCACCGCCGCGCCCGCCGGCCATGCCGTATCCCGGGCTCCCCATTGTTCAGTCACAGGGGTAGGCCCCCGGGAGCCCGCGGCGGAAGCGGGCCGCAACACAGACGCTCACTGCCCCTCTCCTCCGCGCAGGCGGCGAACCGCGACGACCGCCCCAGGGCCCGCCTCCGTGGAGGAAGAGAGCGAGGCTCCAGCAGGGGACCACTCCATCCACCACGCACACCACACGGCCGAGCCGGGGGCGCCGGGCCCGGGCAGTGCCTCCACAGCTCGCCCTGCCGAGCTACCTCCAGGGGCGGCGCTTCGGGCTGCAAGCAGCTGAAGGAAGATCAAAACAACTCCCCGCCCTTCTCGAAGGCCTGGCGACTCGCGCGCCCCGCCATCGCCGACCCCGACCCGCCCGTGCGGAAGCAAGCGGGAGGGCCCGCAGGCCAGGGCGCAAGGTAGAGGCAGGAGGTGGGAAGGGGCCGAGCCGAGCTCAGCCGATCGGTCAGAGCGCGGCAGCTCGGGAGGCGGCGGGGGCGGCGCGCGACACTTCCGACCCCCCCGGGCCGGCCAGGCGCTTACCTGGGCGGCGAGCAGGCGGCAGGGTGGGCAGGCCGCGAGAACGAGGTGCGGAGAGGAGAGGCGAGGAGGCCGGAGGAACTGCTTACACAGGCTGCTCTTCTCCCATTCTCTGCTCTGCAGGGCCTTCTCCGATCCCGCACGCTTTATCGGCAGCCGGGGCCGCCCCCGGCGCCCTGATTGGCTCCCAGAGGCCCGGAGCCCGGGCGGATCAGCTGATGCGCGTCTCGGCAACTCGGCCATTGGGCGAGCCGCCGAGCGGGCGCCGCCGGGGTGGGGGCGAGACGACCCGGGAAAGAAAGAAAGGGAAAGGGCGGTGGGGGAAGGGGGTGTGGGGGAGGGGAGCGAGGAAGGGCGGGGCGGCGGCGGCGGCGGACCCAGTGCCTGCCGGGAAGGACCCCGCCGGCCCGGGCGGCTGCGCAGCGCCGCGGCGCCCCCGCCCGCCTGGCCTGGGGTCGGACCCGCAGCCCAGTATTGCATTCAGGTCGTATATTTTGCGGGAGAGTTCTCTCTTTTACTAGGTCACACTGCACGCCCCAGAGCTCCCAGAGGAAATTCTGACCCACGGGCACCCACTTTTGCCTTTTGCTGTTAGAGAACCCCCGGCCCCCTTTCCCGGCCCTCGGGTCAAGTTTGTGAGGGAGCTCGCGGGGCGGGGGAAGCCCTGGGCTCGCTGCAGCCGTGGCCAGGCGTGGGAGGGGGCGGCGCAGACAGGGGGCTGCCGGAGGTAGGCCTGGAAGAGCCCCCTCCCCGGCTCTCTCGGCGGGTTTGGGGATGTGAACAGAAGTCTAGGATCTCACATTGGTACTGAAAGTGCTGTGTTTTGTCTCATTCCATAGAAGGGATCCTGGCGGGCGGAGACACAAGTCGGGAGACCTGATTCTGCCTCTGCCACACCTGAGGCAACTCTCGCAGCCTCTCTAGGCCCAAGTTCCCTCATCTATAAATAAAGTGGGACTTCCCTGGTGGTGCAGTGGTTAAGAATCCGCCTGCCAATGCAGGGGACACGAGTTCGAGCCCTGGTCCGGGAAGATACCACATGCCGCGGAGCAACTAAGCCCGTGCACCACAACTGCCGAGCCTGCGCTCTAGAGACTGTGAACCACAACTACTGAGCCTGCACCCTACAGCCCACGAGCCACAACTACTGAGCCCGTGAGCCACAACTACTGAAGACCACGCGCCTAGAGCCCATGCTCTGCAATAAGAGAAGCCACTGCAGCCCGCGCACCGCAACAAAGAGTAGCCCCTGCTCTCTGCAACTAGAGATAGCCCGTGCGCAGCAACGAAGACCCAACGCAGCCAAAAATAAATAAAATAAATTAATAAAATAAATAGAGCGGTTCAAGAAAGGACCTTAAGAGTCGCCCATCAGATTTGAAATTCTGTGTGCAAACTGTTTCCCGAGGACAGCTGAAAGGAAGGTGAAGTCTTGGCATCTCCTCTTTGAAGCTCAGGGTATGTCAAAACTTTAGAATTCCTGAAACGAATTCTGTCCGTTTTTGTTTGTCAAGTAATTTATTGCACGTTTTTGTAATATGGAAAATGAGAATCAATACCCCTTCCTCCTCTCTCCTCATAGCCTTGCTATGATAGTTGAGAAAACGTGTATTGTGAACACAGTCTTGAAGTGGATGCTTGTCAACAGATACACAATAATTATATATATGTATATATGTATACAACACATACACAACACACACGTGAATATAATGTTTTCATTGCTACCAGTGCTATTACTTGATCATACTATTTTTATTTCCTGAATCCATCTGAAGGTGTCTAGCCTTTATTGCATCTTTCAAGAGCCCCAGTATTTGAGACTTTGAGGTTTTCTGTTTGAAGACTAAGAAGTCATGTTTCCAGGGCCTTTGGAAGAGAAAGGGAAGAAGTTTGCTCTTCTGGTTATTTTTTGTACCACAAATATGGAAAAGAAATGTTGCCTGTGACCACACACACATAACTTGGCTTCTTTGGTCAACATCCCTTCCCTGTGAGAGTGTGTCTAACACTGTAGTGATTTAAAATGAGAGATGCAAGATTCATCTCAAACAGGGGCTTTTGGTATGTTTCAGACAGGTAACACTGTGGACCAGGTAAGTCGCCTTGCGAGTGTAAGGGATTCCATCCTTTATGTGATCCTTCGATATGATGGTTAAAAGCTGGGCTTCAGTTCAGGCAACGCAGGTTCAGATCTGGTCTTTACTTCTTTTTTTTTTTTTTTTTAATGAAGGTGTGCTTTTTCAAATGCCAGTAGAAGGCTGATTTTTTTTTTTTTATTGAGTGCAGTGACTTTATGAGGTAGGCGCTATTGTCCCTGGTCTACAGCTGAGAAGACTATTACTTTTTTTTTTTTAGAAGATGTTGGGGGTAGGAGTTTATTAATTAATTTATTTTTGCTGTGTTGGGTCTTCGTTGCTGTGCGAGGGCTCTAGTTGTGGCAAGCGGGGGCCACTCTTCATTGCGGTGCGCGGGCCTCTCACTATCGTGGCCTCTCTTGTTGCGGAGCACAGACTCCAGATGCGCAGGCTCAGTAGTTGTGGCTCACGGCCCTAGCTGCCCCGCGGCATGTGGGATCCTCCCAGACCAGGGCTCGAACCTGTGTCCCCTGCATTAGCAGGCAGATTCTCAACCACTGCGCCACCAGGGAAGCCCTTGGGCTTTCCTTCTTACCAGCTTTGTGTTGGGGTAGATACTTAGCCCTAGAGCCTCAGATTCCTTGCCTCCAAAATAAGAATAACGGCTACCTTGTATATTGTAAGGATTAACTGTGATGGCACATGCATATAGTAAATTTTTAGAAAAGAGCAATAATAATTATTATAGGCCAAGATAATCTGATGGGATTAGATTATTTCTTTCCCCACCATGACCTGTGAAGTACAACTTCCTAACTTTGCATAATGCTCTACCATTGGTTTTATGAGAGTGGGCTTAGATCTGGTAACAGTGAGCTGTCTTCATTCCATTTCTTTCTGTGATGTCTTGAGTTTAAATTGTTGAGGAGGGGGCGTGAGGGAGGGGAAAAGTCATGTTCTTGTTTTAAAAAATGTTAATTTCCAGGTGCCAAACTGCCAGAAGTGAACCAGAGCTTTTTACTGTACTCATCACCACCAGCACCCGAGGTGGGGATGGCACACAGAATAGAAAATGGAAAAGTAAGAAGCATGTGCAGTTCTTAAAGCTTCTAGTCTGTGAGTGCCTGCTGCCCTTGCTGGTGTCTTAACCTCCCTGAGCAGCTTATTCATCTTAGTGTCCCCCAGTAGTGTCCAGGGTGAGTGGTCAATAACCGATGTTTGTTGACCACACAGAAATGACAGCGGCACCATCAAGAGAACATGTGCTTTGAGCTGCTTTTCCAAGAATGGAAATGGATTTGCTTTGATCCATTCATGTGACGGGGGCATACTTTTTGAGGGTTAGGAAGGTAATACATGACTACTTAGTTTTTCAGGCAGAACAAGAGGCCTTGTCCCCCTTAGTCAGCACCATACTTAACCCAACCGAATTAGGGCCCAAATGAGTCCAATGATTGTTCAGGGAACCTTAAAAGAGTATGAGGGAAGAAAAATCAGAAGAAAGTCCTTAAACTAACTGGTTCGCCCCCAGAAACCCAGACTGTACTTTTAGAGAAGTTAGAAGTAGAATGGACTGTTTGATCCTGTTTGACTTTGCTGTGTCTGCTGCCCTTTGTTCTCTTTCTCCGTCTTCCCTAAATTGCTACCCGCCCCCCATTCTCCACTCGCTGCCTAAAAAGCATTAGAGCACTTGAACGGATGAACTCTTCTGTACACCCAGTATCAAAGCACACAGGGGATTCTGTTACATGTGCTTTGAAGTCAGGTTTTTCTCTCTTAGAATAGAGCAGCTGTGTCCAAGGGGTGGGTGGAGTGGGAGAGAAATATCACAGGTAAAAATTTGGTTCCAAATCTGCAGAAATGACTGACGACTAAAAAAAAGCATTTCTTCAGTGTTGTTCTGCTGCTTGAAATAAAGGCCTTGTCTTGGGTGGGCTTTACCTGTGAGTTCTCTCAATTTCTTTCTCTCTTTTAAAGGACCCATTCTCACTCTGCAGGTCGTAAGCCCTTAATCTAGTGATCTGAGCGTGCTTTCCCAGGGCCTGTGTGGTTGGTTGCCTTGCACTCATTGGAGACAAGATTTGGGGTAAGGCTCAAACGTACTCAAACCTTCAACCAGAACATATAGTTTGGGAAATGGAGTTTTTCCAACATTTGAATGATTTCAGTAGGCATTGAACAAAACCCTTAACTTAGGCTAAAGAGACATAGCTGAGACTCAGGCTTGAGGAACACCCTGGAAACCCAACCCAGAATTATAAATTTTTTTTTTTTAATAAACCAACGCCAGTTCTTTCCAAAAGAATAGACCATTGTATATCTTAAAGCAAAACAAAAATAAAACAAAAGAAAAAGAAACAGCCTTGGAAGTTGATGTCATTACTCTTAAAGCACATTTTGGGGAAAAGCTGCAATTGACCAAGCCTTCAAATTTCACAGTACACAATTAAAGAAGGAAAGACCAGGTTTTGTGTCAATTTGGTATCTAGCACTGAACCCAGAGGAATTGTTCTTTATCTCTTTTCTGATTGTTTGATATTCTTAAGCTCAGGTTAGGAAATTAGAAATTCAAGTCTCAGCTATTTTTTTTTTTTTTTTGTCTGATTTGAGTTTTGTTGAAGGCCCCTGGAAACCATTCAAATATAGAGAACACTTCGTTTCCTAGGCTACACCTTTTGATTGAAGGTTTGGGTCTGAGCCCTACCCCAAATCTTGTCTCTAATAGGAAACTGCTTGGAGAGTTGGGAGGAATTAAGTTCATCTTAGCTAACGACATGGTAAAATAAGTGCTACTGAGAAAATTACAGCTGTATCATTCTAGAATGAACCTTCAAATCATTCTAGCTGACCAGTGAGGAAGCTGAGGACTTGCTCACTTGCAGTAGCTAGCTGGATTCACCTTAGTGCAGTATTTCACAGGCCAATATGCTTCCAAGGTGCAATTCCCTTGAGAGCCTTTTTCTGTTTCCCTTCCTTCAGCCTTCTTGGGCTGTGGATGATGCATTCCTGGGACACCACCTCTAAACTCCGAAATCCCTACTGTACCCACTAAGGAAAGTACCCAGTCCAGGAACCAACTAGTTTACCTCTGAATCCTGCATTGTGGCTTACCCAGTGCCTTACATACAGTGGACGTTCAATATATTCTTTGTGAATAACTAGATTAGCAGGGGAAAAATTGCTGTATGACAGGTTCTTATTTTTTATTTATTTATTTTTTTTTTGCGGTACGCGGGCCTCTCACCGTTGCGGCCCCTCCCGCACAGGCTCCGGACTCGCAGGCTCAGTGGCCATGGCTCATGGGCCCAGCGGCCATGGCTCATGGGCCCAGCCGCTCCGCGGCATGTGGGATCCTCCTGGACCGGGGCACGAACCCGCATCCCCTGCATCGGCAGGCGGACTCTCAACCATTGCGCCATCAGGGAAGCCCCTTCTTTTTTTTTTTAAAGAAGAAGTTGGGGGTAGGAGTTTATTAATTAATTTATTTATTTTTGCTGTGTTGCGTCTTCGTTTCTGTACGAGGGCTTTCTCTAGTTGTGGCAAGCGGGGGCCACTCTTCATTGCAGTGCGCGGGCCTCTCACTATCGCGGCCTCTCTCGTTGCGGAGCACAGGCTCCAGACGCGCAGGCTCAGTACTTGTGGCTCATGGGCCTAGTTGCTCCACAGCATGTGGGATCCTCCCAGACCAGGGCTCGAACCCGTGTTCCCTGCATTAGCAGGCAGATTCTCAACCACTGTGCCACCAGGGAAGCCCCTATGACAGGTTCTTTTTAAAGGAATCTTTGGAGATCATTTTGTGTATTTAATAATCTGTTTCGTTGTTTTGTGAATCTGGGATCTTCATAGATAAATTTTCTTCCTATTCTCAAGGCATGTATGGATTTATCTTTGTTCTCTAGATTGATTGGAACATTATTGAAGCTTATTTAGAAGTTTAGGAAATTTAGCATTGTGGTCAAAAACTGACTAGGATCAGAGTGTGTCCTTTAGTTGGTACTTTTCCCAAAGATATCCTCGACTGGATCCACAGCCCATCCTCCCTCACTCCTATCCCATTAGTTGATTTGAATCCTTGTTTATTGCACATTTCCACGCCAAATTTTAGCGGGAAGCAAACAGCGCTTGGGTACATTTTCTGGATATTTGGACAATACGTAAACTTGGCTCTATATTTTTTCTGACCTCCTTTCCCCTCCCCCCACTTTTTTGGAACCGGTTCTTAGGAGACTTTTTACTGGGTTGGAGAGTGAGAGGCTTGGCTGGGGTGATGTGAATATAGTGCCCTCTGGTGGAACTTTGTGAGAATTGCAAATTTCTCCCCCCCAACCTTAAAGAGTGTTTGAGAAGTCTTTTCTTGGCTGGCCTTCAAGGGGGAGGGCTTCTCTGTTACATCTCAAATACTATAGTACATTAATAGCATGCAAGTTTATTCCTACACTGGATATTTTAGAGATATTGTGTTGGGGATATCAACTGATTACTTGAGGTTTGTTTATCATTATAAAATTAGGCCTCCAGTGACTAGAAATGGGCGGCGGGCAGCACCTGTGCTTTTTCATCATCTGACATCAATGTGTATGAGAGGTAGACAAAAAAGGAGTTCCCCCAACAAAGGTAATTGGAAAGAGTCTAGGAACCAAGAATTAAGGGAAAATAGCAGGGATCAGAAAACTTGGTCACAACAGTTGTTATCCTCAGCCCTCACTAGGATCTGAGCCCAGACATTTAAGACCCAGCTAGAGGTTGAGAGTCTGCCAGACTCTGACTGATCCACTTCCCGCAGCAATTTGTAGAGGGGTCCCACGGTGCTCGTGTAACATGGGGCTTCTCTGGACCCCGTCAGCTTCCAGCTGGGACGGTAACAACCATGCCACAAGGAAGAGACGCCATAGATTCCCAACAGGCACAAAGCATTGATCATCACGTGCCAGCAGAAGAAGGTGGTGACAGACATGATGTCAATGATGTCATCATCCTGCCCCGGGTAGCCGGTGACTGGTTTGTACAGAATGAAGCCGGCCTGTACCAGCCAGGAGCCCATCATCTGAAACAGAAAGGTCTCGATCACTGAGAGTTGAAGCGTGTCGGGAACCCACAGCTGTACGGTCAACGCCAGCATCAGCAACAACACCACCAAGATGAGCAGAGAGTGAACCTGCAGCTCCACCCCTGCTGAGTCCTGAACAGGCGACACCAACAACAGCAGTAACACATAGAAAGTCAGCACCAGGGTCCCTTTTTCTAGGGGCACACAGCACTGAGGCAGCAGGTTCTTGCTTACAACATCCACACAGCCGTTGAGGGTGAGAAGGATGAACGTGGTGACATGCTGCCACTCTTTGGCGTACATAAGTCTCGGGAGCAGCTCCCTGTTCATCAGTATCAGCCCTCTCTTCACGCAGCTGATCTACGCTGTCAAGCCAGAGCCAGCCAGCGTCTTCAGCAAACCTCCGTAGGATATTTTCCACAGCCTGGCTCATCTTCCCTTATTCCTGGGAGGGGATGAAGGATACAGGAAAGAGCCACTGAATATCACAGCTTTGGAGACCACTACTGCTTGATACAGTCCATATGAGAGTAGAAACAGGTTCCCATTGAACTAGAAGTCCCTCTAAGGAAGGTGAGAAGAGTAAAACCAAAGCACGTCCACACCTTCTGGGGCCACTTCAAGATCTGGACTTTGGAAAGAATTGCCTTCCACCAACGTTTATCATTTCGCCCCACCCACTGCTCCCCCATAGAGAGGAAGTGCTTCTTAAAACAAGCCTACGACTTTGGTGGTGTAAAGCCTCATTGTTCCATTCCATTCTGGGACGTTGGGAACTAACTGGCTTCTGCCAAAGAAGAAAGCTGGTGAATGTGCCTTTAGGGGCTCCCCTCTAGGGCCCTTGGGGTGCTTCTGGTCATACTTGTCCCCTTCCCCTATGGCTTCCTTCCCCTGGTACTGCCCAGCACTCAGAGAAGGACACAGAAGCATGGGATGGGGTTAGAGGTTGCCATGGTCTCCAGAGGAAACCTGGGCACTCACAAATCCTCAGGTTTCCTTTGGTATCTCTCAGACATAACTTTGGCCTGATTACAAAGTTTACTTTCTGGATACATATATTTAAAAACATTTGGATATATGAGCATGTTTCGTACCTATCTGGCTTTTCTTCTTTTATAGACACGTTCTGAGGATCACCAAGAAAGGTCCCTTCCTCTCCTCCCCTTATCTTTTCACCTCCCCACCTTTGTCTCCCCAATTCAGCATTTCTACTGGCCAGTAAATGGATCTGAAAAGCTAACTTTTGATACTGATTTTAGAAACAGTGGGTATTTGGTACTGTGTCAACCTAACTAAGCTTGAGCTATGTTTCCTAGAGTTACCTTCCCTATATGATTCCAGATTGAGTTGGCTGCAAGAGAAGTTTACAAGAGAACCTAAAGATGGAAATGAAGCAACCTAAGACACTCTGAAGGTGTAGGGTACCAGGCGCCACTGCAGTTCACGCATTCAGTTACTGATCTTCTGGCTCAACTCCTTGGCATGGACAGCCAGGCCTACAGCTCCCTCAGCTTCTCTTTGTGCAAAGGGTACCAGCTGCTTCTGCAGGCCACCTGCCACTGAAGTATGAGGTGATGAGAGGAAGACAGAGGCTTCAGTCTATCTTCATAAGCTGCAGTTTGTCCTTGCTCTTCCCCAACTTCGTGTAATATACTTCTTCCTGACTGCTGCCAATTTGGGCTGAAATGGCCTCCACCCCATCACACAGAGAGGCAAGAGCCTTCCACAGACTTCCTCACTACAAATGTGTAAGGTCTAATATCCATAAGAAATCCATATTCCCATGATCTATCCCTAACTGATACAAGGGATTAAGGTGTAATCCCTAAAATGTAGAGACCGTTGAGAGGAGTGACTCCAGTGAGCTAGTGTTGGCCATTTGGATTTTAATGTGAATTAGCCCATCAGCTTCATTTATCTATGACTCCGCTAGTGTCTAATGCACCTCAGAAGACAGAGTGCTAGGTATTGGGTAACAGCCAGCTGAGTATAAGGCAGAGAGGATGGTGAAGAACAAAGTACAGATAATGTGAAGCTCATAGGTTCTGGGTTTACTGTGGAAGGTACATGGAATAGGAATTTCTCTGGGGGTGATGATAATGCTGAGGGGAGAGGAAGTTCATTGCTCAACGTGAATGGTACTGACATCACAGTCTTCTGCATAGTCATCTGTGCTTACAGTACAAGTAATGCTGTGGAGCAGAGAGGCAGTACCTGTATGCTGACAGTGCCCCTAGTGAAGAGGAGGAGAACTTACACACAGGTCACAGCACTGCCTCTGAGACCTCACCCCTACCCAACTACCTACACTTGCGCAAGTCCACTTAATTCCAGAAAAAGTTAAATCTCTGCCCTTGAGGATGACAGTAATTCAGATTTCTTCTTGCTATTTAGAGGTTTGGTGGGGCTAGGGATTTGAGTGTGAAGGGAAATTAGAAAAGCAACACTTAATTCAGCTTTCTGTGGGATTTTTCTAACTTTAAATTTTTTTTTTTCTTTTTTTGCGGTATGTGGGCCTCTCACTGTTGTGGCCTCTCCCGTTGCGGAGCACAGGCTCCGGATGCGCAGGCCCAGCGGCCATGGCTCACGGGCCCAGCCGCTCCGCGGCATATGGGATCCTCCCAGACCGGGGCACGAACCCGTATCCCCTGCATCGGCAGGCGGACTCTTAACCACTGCGCCACCAGGGAGGCCCTCTAACTTTAAATTTTAAAGTTAAGTATTTTTTTTCAATTAATATACAATCATTGTAGAAAAGTCAGATAAAATGCATCAGCAAAAAGAAGAACGTTACAAATAATCTAATTTCATAATCTGGAGGTGACCATTGTTACCACTGAGGTGTAGAAACAGTTCTAAGAAAGCAGCACAAAGAATGGAAAATGCATCGACTGGAAGTCAGAAATCTGCCTTCTCACTCCAGGGCCCCTTGATTTGCTGCGTGTCATACACCTCATTTAAAAAAGACTGAGTGTTGAACTTAACTTTCTATTAAAGTGAAAATAAAAGGGCATGAATATGGTTGCACAGAAGTGAACATGTTTATCTTCTGTCTCCTTCTCCCTTCTGGTGAATTATCAAAACACTGGGAGAGCTCTGTAGTGCTCAATGCTCAGAGGTAGGAGATTCAAAGGGAAAATCTGAGTGACGCTTCTGAAGTAGTCAGGAGGAGAGAACCCAAGGGATTCTCTTAGGTTCTTGGATTTGCTCTGGGAGAGGCACAGGGTCCATCGCTCCTCTATGAATCAGCAGGGCCAGGACAGGAAGCATGTGGTTACAGGCCTCAGGAGGAGCCACATTTGGTTGCTTTTAATGTTGCTTCTAGTACTTCGAGGCTGTGGTCCTAGTAAGGTGGGGGCAGCAGAGCTTTCTCCAGCTCCTATCCTCCTCTCCCCAGTTGTTCCTGCAGCTGTGAGTCAGTGGTTAGAAGAGGAGAGAGAACAGCAGCACTGACCCCACAGCAATGTGAGGTTGAAAGTGGAACATATGAGGACAAGGAGCCCCACTTAAGGTCCCGTCTGGGTTGCTCTGGCCCCCACCTTGGCCAGGCACCAGGGCTGCATGTTGTTCATTAAAACATGAACATCCTGACCAAGACTTTGAAGACAGGAATCACCCATCCCAAACCAGACACTCACTGCCCACCAGTCGCTAGAAGGAAGCCAAAGATGGTGAATGATTAGCAGAGCTGGCAGACAGCTCCAGAGTCTTTGGACACCAAGTGCCTCGAAAGAGTTTCCTGAGGAAAATTCAGCTTGACCACAGGAGCCCACGGAAGTCCTTCATGGTCTGGCTGCCCCACGGCGAGACTCCCCCTCAGACCTGTCTCCCCTACCCACCACCCCATGTTCTTGAGGGGCCCCAGGCACAGCCACTGCCACTTGTCTGGCATGAAATGCCAGGATGAGCCAGAATGCCTTCAGGAATTCAATACATATGAATTTACTAAATGTTGTGAGATAATCTTGCCCTCACAAAGCTTACAATAGAGTTAAAGATGTAGTAGACTCAGACATGCACAGGAAATATACAAATTACACACTAATTAGAGAATGTCATGCTGAATGATGAGTGCAGATTACAATAGTTCAATGACAGGAGGTGTTCCTGGGGGAGGTTCAAGGTTGTTCAGAATCATCCCTGGATATGTCTTAGAAAACTGCCAGAAACTCAGGGAAGGTTCTAGCATCAAGTACTTTCTAAAGCCTTTATACCAACTTGAAGGGAATCCGTCAGTTCTTATTGTTGCAGGGCCAACATGGCTAAGAACCCAGTGCTGTACTGGGTGTGTTGTAGAGTGGCAGGGCCAATTAAAGGCCTGCCCCCCCCCCCAGTCTCTAATGCTAAGACAAGGGCTCCCGTGGGGGAAGGCATGGGACCTTGAGATCTGGAATGGGGAAACGGGAGGCTGAGAGGTTTGAACTCCCCAATTCCATAGGACCTCTCTTTCTGATGGAGGAAACCCATCTTCCCACTTGAGAGAAAAAGTCTTCCTCTGCATAAACGCCTTTCAGTGACTGCACCCGGGATGGTCCCATCACCAGGGGATACCAGTCTTTATAGGACCTACTCCCACCACTCTTAATACCTCCATGTCCCTAACAAGGGTAGATCCCAACACAGCCCAGACAAGGGGGTACAAGACCTGGCCTGAGGTGAGAGAGGGAATCGACCCACCAAAAAGGTTACAAGACCTCACCAATCAGCATTGGCAAGAGTATGGGGAATGTGGATGTGAATGAATTCTAAAGGTGTTTGACTATGTAGAATGAAATTGAAGAGTTGATTGAGCCTCATTTATCAATATCAATTGACTCTCCTGAGATTCTAGGTTTAATACGTGGCTTGAGCATCTGGGAATGGTATAAATATCGATAGTTGGCTAGTTTGGCCAATTGAAACCTGGGCTCAATGGCGGCCTACAGTCAGCAAAGTTGACATACTGGAACTTCCCTGGCAAACTCTAGAGAAGCACTGCCAAGCAGAACATTCTGCAAGGATGAGAAGTTCCTAAAATCTGTGCTGTCCACTATGATAACTTCTAGCCACTTGTGGCTATTGAGCACTTGAAATGTGGTCAGTGCAACTAGGGAAGCAAATTTTTCATTGTAATAGATGGAAATTTAACTAGCCACATGTGGACAGTGGTCATTGTAGCAAATGGTGCAGTGCTAGTGTAAAGAGCCTGAAGGCTCAGGAAATGGCAAGGTGACTTCTTTTTGAGCTGAGTCCACTCTCGCTGCATCCCATGGGTTTTGGTTTTTTGTTTGTTTGTTTTTGCGGTACGCAGGCCTCTTACTGTTGTGGCCTCTCCCGTTGTGGAGCACAGGCTCCGGACGCGCAGGCTCAGTGGCCATGACTCACGGGCCCAGCCGCTGTGCGGCATGTGGGATCTTCCCAGACTTGGGCATGAACCCATGTCCCCCGCATCGGCAAGAGGACTCTCAACCACTGCGCCACCAGGGAAGCCCATCCCATGGGTTTTGATACATAGAGCGCTTTCACTGTCATTCACTTCTGAATAATTTTTCCATTTATATTGTCATTATTACTTTATTTATTTTTTATTTAACCCAAAAGTTATCTGGAAAACATTTCTCTTTTTATTTCTATCAGTTTTTATTTTATGGATATAGAGGCCACAGTGTTAATGCATTAAAATTGATAATTGTTATATCTTCTCTGTGAGTTGAAGGTAATAGAAAGGACAAAATATATTTGTCCCTTTTAATGTTAGTGATTCTCATCTTTAGTGTTCTTTTGTCTGATGTTAGTATTATAACATCTATTTTCTTTTATTATTTTTCTAGTCTACTTTAATGCCTAAGTTCTCAGCCTTTCTGTGCCCAGTTGTTTAAGCATATATCTTATAATAAACATATAGCTTGACTTTTTATTTTAACCTGTTCTGAAAATCTATTAATTTGACAGGGGAATTTAAGATACTTACATTTACTGTGATCATTGATATATTTGGACTTATTTGTAGAATTTTATTTTATGCTTGCATTGTTTCTTATTTTAGTCCTGACCCCAGTTCCATTTTAAAAAATTTCCATAGGACTGAGTAACTTACATTGACTGGAATTAAAATTTCTTCTAAAACAAATATATGTCTGTTAGAATTGAAGGCGATGGGAACTTGAGACTGGTGATACTTTACTGTGCTTCTGTGTTCGTCCACTTTCCTCACCCCTCTGGCTCCAGCTTTGTAAAACTTTACAGACCATCCTGTTGAATCCTGAAACCTTGACATTCCATATAGGCATGTCACATAGGCAAAGCTGTCCTTGGCTTCTCATGGCACCAGTTGTTTATGCAACAACCTCTGTTCTTTCATTCCTCAAGTAAATCAATTTTATATGTGAAATTTAACAAAAACCAAGGCCTTACCCCACTCTTCAGAGCAGCACCATCTAAGGCAGCAGTTATTGGTTAGTATCTTTTCTGCCTGCTAAAAAATACATTTTGAGACATCCTAAGAAACAATAGGATGTGGTGGTTAGTCGTCCAGACCCTGGGCCTATTCTGCCATGGCTGGAATCTCAGCTTTTCTGTATTCTGTTCCACAGCAGTGATTTCCAGCATTCTATCTTCCAACTCACTTATCTGTTCTTCAGCCTCAGTTATTTTGCTATTGATTCCTTCTAGTGTATTTTTCATTTCATTTACTGTACTGTTCATCACTGTTTGTTCTTTAGTTCTTCTAGGTCCTTGTTAAACATTTCTTGTATCGTCTCAATCTGTGCCTCCAGTCTATTTCTGAGATCTTGAATCATCTTTACTATCATTACCCTGAATTCTTTCTCAGGTAGATTGCCTATCTCCTCTTCATTTAATTGGTCTTGTAGGTTTTTACCTTGCTCCTTCATCTGCAACATATTCCTCTGTCATATCATTTTGGCTAACTTACTGTATTTGTGGTCTCCTTTCCTTAGGCTGCAGAATCATAGTTCCTGTTGCTTCTGGTGTCTGCCCCCGATGGGTGAGGTTGGTCCAGGGGCTTGCGTATCCTTTCTGGTGGGAGGTACTGGTGCCTGCACTCTGGTGGGTGGAGCTGGGTCTTGTCCCTCTGGTGGGCAGGGCCATGTCAAGGTGTGTTTTGGGGGGTGCCTGTCAGTTTAGTATGACTTTAGGCAACCTGCTTACTGATGCGTGGGACTGTGTTCCTGTCTTGCTGGTTGTTTGGCCTGAGGTGTCCAGCACTGGAGCTTGCAGGCTGTTGGGTGGAGCTGGGTCTTGGTGCCAAGATGGAGACCTCCAGGAGAGCTCATGCCGAGTGATATTCCCTGGGGCCAGGAATTCTCTGTCAGTCCAGTGGCCACGACTTGGTGCTTCTACCACAAGGGTTCAGGTTCAACCACCAGCCAGGAAAGCAAGACCTGCAAGCCACGCAGCGCAGCCAAAAAACGAAAAAAGAGAGAAAGAAAACAAACAAATAGACAAACAAAAAACCAAGACAAACAATAAAAACAAAACTAACAAAAACAAAAAAACAAAAAAACAACAAAAAAGCAAAGAAAACCAAAAATAAACACAAAAATGACAACAAAAAAGAAAACAAAAACAAAAAAAGAGCAAAAACAAAGAAAAATAGAAAAATTAAAAATGTATTTTAAAATTAAATAAATAAATAAGTAAAATTTAAAAATTAAAACAAGACAAAACAAAAAAAATTCCCTGGGGCCTCTGCTATCAGTGTCTTTGCCCCCGTGGTGAGCCACAGCCAACCCCTGCCTCCCCAGGAGGCCCTGCAAGACCTCTAGGTAGGTCTCTGGACCTGCTGTGAGCACTGTGGGGGCAGCTCAGACTCTGACCTGGCCCAACTCCCATGTGTACTTGCCCCTAAATTCCACAGCTGCTGACGCTAGACTGGTCTCAGCTGTGGGAGCACTCATCCATTCAGATTTTCTGCAGGCGTTGGATATACCAGGCCTATAGCAGGGGTTTAATCCATGGCTTGTGCAGCTGCATGGAGAGATTTCAGTTCCTCTTCCTTAGTTGCACAACCTCTGGGGCTCAGCTTTGGTTTCAGCCCCACCTCTGATTGTGGGCCATCTTGAGGCATCTGCTTCTCACCCAGATGAGAGGGGGTGAAGACAGCAACTGACTGGGCACACTTGCTTGCTTAGATTGGAGGGACAAGAGGTGGCTACCAACTGGGGCATGCGTGCTTGCTCAGGCAGACGGGCAATAAGGCAGCTATGACTGGTGGTGTGTGCGCGCTCACTCCCATGGGATCCCCCTCTAGGGCCCACGGAGGCACGGGCTGGCAGGAAGCTGTGACAGACTGGGGCATGAACGCTCACTCTGTTGGGAGTCCCACGCAGTGCCTGCAGAGGCAGGTGCTGGTGTGTGAGGAGAGAGGCCCACGATGGTGGCCCTGCCCTTTGCGTGCCACTCAACAATGGTGCCTCACTTCCAAGGCAGTCCACGCTTCCTCCAGCAGGATTCCCGGCTGCAGAGGTCCTCACTCCCGTCCCTTCAGGCCATCTCCGCACAGCCAACAGAAGTCCTTTCCCCAGGTCCACTCTCCTAACCCCACACTTCAGCACCTAGGCCCTACCAGCATTGGCAGACACCCATCTCAGGCTGGGGCGTGCAGGGCTGTGGCCCAGACCATCTGTGCAAGTCTTGCTCTGTCCTGCCTGCCACAGACGGGCCACTGCACTTTCTTCTGATAGCCCCTGAAGCCCCCCCTCTATTTCAGCGTATTTTGCCACTAGCGGGGGACCTCCCTGGGTGCAGCTCCCCAGGCCTACTCCTCTCCTCTCCTTCACCTCCCCACCAGGGGTACAGGTCCCAACCCATTTCCTCTTTTCTTTTTCTTCCCTTTCTCTCTTTTGTTCTACCCAGTTATGCGGGGATCTTTTCTTGTCCTTTTAGGTGTCCAAGGTCCTCTGCTAGTGTTCAGCAGGTGCTCTGTGTGAATTGTTCCACTTGTAGATGTATTCTTGATGTGGGGAGAAGTGGAGAGATGTGGGGACTTGTGGGAAGAAGTGAACCCCAAGTCTTCCTATTCCACCATCTTGACCTCGACTTGGTCTCAGCATTTTTGAGGAACAGAGATAAGGCCAGTGTGGGAGGAGTTGAGCCTTCAAGGTAGGAGAGCAAAGCAATGGGCACGACTGTATAGACACTGTCAGCTCACATAACGCCCTGTGTGTGGTGGGAACAGCTGGGTTTTATCCTAACTGCCATGGAAAGTCACTGAAGGATTTTAATCTGGGAAGTGACCTGACGTGATTTATATTTTTTCAAGATCACTTTGTGGAGAAAAGATTGTTGGGGCATGAGGATGCAAGCACAATAGTCAGTTACAAGGCTCATGCTTCAGTACAAATGAGAAATGATGGTAGTTTGAGCACAGCAGACACAAAAGTTTGTGAACAGATTTAGAATTTATTTTGGTGAGAGAACCAACTGCACTTATTAATAGATTGGATGTAGGGCGTATGGGAAAAAAGAAGCAAACAAGACTGATAATTTGTAGGCAATTATGTGGATAAATTTCAGAACATGGATATCATCTGTCTATTTATGATGATACTCGTCATGGCACTTGAAAAGATCATCCATGGAGAAAAGAGGAAAAGTGAATTGCTTGAGGATTAGTTCGGGGGCACTCAGTGTTTAGGGGTTGAGCAGAGAAGGAGCTGGCAAAGGACACTGTGGAGGAGCAACCACTGGGGAGGAAAAGCAGGTAAGTGTGGTGCTGCAGGTGCTAAAGAAGACAGGTGCAAGAGCAAAAGAGTAGTCAGCTGAATCAACTGTGGTGTGAGGTTGATGAAGACAGAGAAGGACCATTGGATTTGGTTGCTATGAAGGCCGTGGGTAACCTTGACCTCCTAGGCTTTAATAGGAAGGAATGGATGAAAGCCCCGATACACACGCTCACAAAGACCATCCAGCCTACCTGAACTCCCTATCTTTGGCTCTCCAGAAAAACCACACCCTTTGGACTTGCAGACCTGGGTTTGCACCCTGGCTCTTCCACTTACTACCCATATGAACTTGGGCAACTTAGCAATCCTTTCTGAGCGTTAGTTGCCTCTTCTGTAAAATGGGAATAATTACATCTTATGGTGTTGTCATGTTTGTTATGGGATGTCATATATAAAAGCATTAGGCTCTGGAAAGCAGTAGGTGCTCAAGAGGTGGTAACTATTATTCTTACCATAATTTTCTCTCCTATGTTGCTTGTTCAGTGCATTCTAGGCAGGCAAGCTCCCCTCGTCTCTGTGTAACTGGCACTTCTGCTTGACAAGCCCAAGCACAGAATCACTTTGCCTAACACAGTACCTAACGTGAACTACAAGCTCAATTAAATGTTTGTGATAATGGCAACTGAATAAGAAATATTTGCAGCATGTCCACAGAAACCCTTAGAGGATTAAAGCAGAGAGTACAGTGATCAGACCCTTCCTTTTCTACAAGGACCCCCAAGGTGCGTATTGTTCCCGAATTAATGGAGGGCTGAAATTAGGCTCCTTTTCCCATTATTAAAGAGCAGGATGCCTTTCTTAAAACTTACCCAGGAATTAATCACTGAGCATTTTCTATTGTTGATATCACTACTCTCTAAAGTAGAAATGTCACTCAGAGAAAATCAGACATTCAGATAATTCAAAGTTTTATTGAGTATGCTTTACAAATGGGCATTTGATTGTCATATCCAAGTACTCACTACAAATCAGAAAAACAAATCTTACTTTTAAAACTTAAAGCAACCTTGCTGCTCCTAAAACCTTAAAGAAAAGTCTTAAGTTTGTTTCTTCCAGTACTTGTTAATTTCATTCAGTGACACCCTTTTTAGACCACCTCCTTTTTAAATTCTATTTATTTATTTATTTTTGGCCATGCCCTGTGGCATATGGTATCTTAGTCCCCAACCAGGGATCGAACCCGCACCCCCTGCGCTGGAAGTGCAGAGCCTTAACCACAGGACCACCAGGGAAGTCGAGACCATCTCCTTTTCAGAAAGAACCTAAGATACTGTTTTTTCTCCCAGCTCCTCTCATTACAAAGCTTCATCTTCACCACCACAGTGAGGATAACTGGAAAGGACATCAGACTTCATACCAGAAAATCTTTTCAAATTCAGACAGTGACTCTTCCTATGCATTAGAGTAAATCAACACGTCTCTAACCTTGGTTTCCTCATCTGCAAAATGAGGATCACAACACTTATCTTACAGGATTATTTTGAAAACTAAAGAAGTAAAATATGCAGGTATAATTTATAAGTTATAAAACACCATCAAAATGTGTCCTAGCATTATTACTCATGTATGAAGATGGATCATTCATTTTTCAATGAATATTTATTGGCCATTACCATGTGGCAGACATTTTGCTAAGCTGTACGATACACATCAAAAAAATATATATATCATTGGTCCTAAGGAGCCAATTATATATGTATATCATTCCAGTGGGGAAGAATTATGCTCTGGGTGGAGAGAAACATGCTCTGGTGTGGCCATGGGTGCTAGGGAGCCAGAGAGGACACTCAGACAGGGGTGTGGAAAGTGAGGGCATTCAGAGGACTTCCTGAGGGAGTGAAACTGGACCTGTCTCACTGCAGATCCAAAAGCAAGACATCAAACTCGAGTCACGCCTCTGTGAGGTGAGCCACAGAATCCACAGTTCTGGGCTCCCAGCCAGTTCAAAGGTAACACAGCCCACTAAGGCAGAATTTCTCAACCTCAGTGTCACTGATAATTCTGTTCTTCTGGATAATTCTGTGTTTCGGGGGTGCTATCCTGTGCATATCATAGAATGTTCAGCAGCATCCCTGACCTCTATCTACTAGATGCCAGTACAACCCCCTACCCTCAGCGTTGATGGACATTTTAACTGCCAGATGGTCCCTGAAGGGCAAGATTGCCTACAGTTGAGAAATACAGCCTTAACATAATAGAAAACCAACACAGGTGATTCTAGAAGGAATGCATTTCATACCGTCGGTGCTTAGACTTATACTAGTTAGTGCTCAACAAATATTGAATGAATGAATGAGCCACCCAGAGCCCATTTGACCTTTTGGATCTCATGTAGAAGAGCTCTGAGCTAGTAATTAAGTTCTAAGGTGCCGAGTGAGAGGTAACAGTCACACCACGTCCATTTATACTGCGCTCTGTGCAAGTAGTATAATCTGGGGCAAGTAGTTCAATTTCCCTGAGTCTCTCAGGCTCTTCAGTTCCTAAAAGGGGATATTAATCTTATCTTGCAAGGTTGTTGGGAGAATTACATGAGATAATTGATGAAAACATAAAGCATTAGAGGTTTAGGAACTCACTCCTTTGGTGCAGTTGACAAGAGGAATCTTAGCAGGATGCTCTCCCAGCTCCTGCCACTAAGCTTTACCCTTAAAAAGGACTAGAGTAGTTTGAGCATATGCTTTTTTTGTTGTAAACGTGGAGAATGCTGAGCACGGCACCAGGAACTGACACATCAGCTATCCAATTCATTGCTCACAAGCAACCAGGTTAGTCAAGAGGCCCAGGGAATTCCCTGGTGGTCCAGTGGTTAGGACTCCGTGCTTCCACTACAGGGGGCATGGCTTCAGTCCCTGGTCGGGGAACTAAGATCCCACACGCCACATGGTGTGGCCAAAAAAAAAAAAAATGTCAAGAGGCTCAAAGAGTTGTGACTCGCCCAGGATTCCACAGCAAAAAAGTACTTCCCTGAATTCAAAAGGCACTAGGGCTGGCCAGCCTGCTCACCACCACCACCTCCATCACACCTAGGCTTATTTAGATGTGAGGTTTTGGAAAATGCTTTGTGTATTCTGTGTTCTGTAGTTTCCTATAGACATACATGACCAGATCGGGAAATTTCTCCTGAAGATACTGGGAAGGTTCTCCAATTCTTGACTGCATCCTGAAATGAAACATAAATATTTTGATATGCTTGCCCCAAACTCTGCATCCCCCCTTTATAGCATATGGCCCTGGAAATCTTTTTTTGCTCCCCTGGTTTCTATAGCAGAATAAATGAGGACTTTGGAATCTGACAGAGCAAGATTCATCTCCTGACTCTTCAACTAATGGACTAAACTTTGGCAGCTTAAGTTTTATGAACCTCAGTTTTATTATCCATAAAATGTACATAATACAATCCCACAATCCCTTATCTATAATGCTGAAATCCAAAAAAGCCCTCAAAACTGCAAGTTTTTTGTGAGTTTACAGCTAAGAATTTTGGTAGCAAAAGCTAATTGGATTAACATGGGGCTACTCTTCTAATGCTACATTCACTTTACCCAGCCACGCAGTCCCCTGTGTTTCTTCACACAAGAATTGCTAGCCTACTGTTCAAGGGGCCTCAGCAAAAATTGAAAAGGAAGAGGAGAACCTGCAGGGCATGTCCAGTGTTGACTGTAAGACCCTTGTGATGGCCCTTTTCCAAACAGGAGGAATGACTTTCATCAAAATAAATTTTCTTCTTTCCTTCAAATAGCAGATATAAATTTAGAACTGGAATTTTTAAATTATTCTCATCCCATACATGACTTCTCATACATGACTTACTTTTTATTCCTTTTGTCATAAATGTGCTCTCCCAAATTCCGGATGAACCTCAGCAGGTCACCCACAGTGTCCTGATAAACATTGCCATTTTTACAAGACTTATTCATTGTTTTCATCACAAATTTGTCAATCTAAAAAAAAATTACACAAAATAAATCCTGAATGTTAATACAAAAAGGCAGGATACAAATTTGAATATATGTCAAAATTTCCACTAATAAATAAAGCAAATTAATACAAAGAATGGAAGTAAGCACCATACACCACAGCACTAACTGTAGTTGTGTTTGGATGTGGAATTATAAATAACTTTAAATTCGTGTATCTATTTTCCAAGAGAATTGTTTTCATAGAAATTAACTACATTAAAACATGGTTTAGGAAATCGTTGGCTACTATACAAGGAAATTTGCTCACTATACTCTGCAGTAGCACTATCCTTGTGGCCACCCTTCCAAATTCATACTTGATTACATCTCCTTCAAGAGGGTTGTCCTGACTGAAACCAGGCGTTGCAGCCATTGCCATAGTGAGTGTGGTTGTTCTTTGTTTTCTTTTGTTTGTAATTATGTTTCCAAAGGTTACATGTTTCTCCTTGTCCCTAGGGTGTCCCAGGGAAGCTGCTCTCATATTAATAATGCCTTCCTGGGCTTCCCTGGTGGCGCAGTGGTTGAGAGTCCGCCTGCCGATGCAGGGGACATGGGTTCATGCCCCGGTCTGGGAAGATCCCACATGCCGCGGAGCGGCTGGGCCCGTGAGCCGTGGCCACTGAGCCTGCGCGTCCGGAGCCTGTGCTCCGCAACGGGAGAGGCCACAACAGTGAGAGGCCCGCGTACCACAAAAATAAATAAATAAAAATAATAATGCCTTCCTCTTGTAGATGGCTCTGATAGGTAGAAAGAGTCTGGAGTAAGAGAATAAGATGCAACAACCATGAAGCCAGAGGGTCCCTTAGGAAGAGTAACTGGTGACTAGAAGCCTGCCTGGGGGTACTATATGTGGAGCACATGTGAGAAATGCTGAGCATGTATGTGTGCGAGGAGAGGCAGCCATATGAAGAAGGTGGAGTCCACACTGGAAAACTGGTTGCACGCCCAGGAAAATGGGCAAGTCACCAAAATCAACAGGACAACAAAGCTGAAAATGAAAACGAAAAGATAAGACTTGAAGTCAATCAAAATTCAACATATGTCAATGAAGTTTAAGGGAAAGAACCAATGAACTGAGAGACAAAAGAACAGAATTCTCTTCCCAGCTGTGCCAACCTCTGGCTTTCCAGCCCTGAGTATTTGGGGTTCCACCTCTGAGCCTCAACTTCCTTGGCAATTAAATGATTTGGTGGACTTGACGGCATCATAACATTGTGCAGTGAGCCACTTTAGTGCGTGGCCTTTTTTTCCCCCATTTTTTAATTGAAGTATAGTTGATTTACAATGTTGTAATTTCTGGTACAGCAAAGTGATTCAGTTATACATATATATACATATTCTTTTTCACATCCTTTTCCATTATGGTTTATTAGAGGGTATTGAATATAGTTCCCTGTGCTATGCAGTAGGATCTTGTTGATTAAATACGTTTTTATATTTTTATTTTTAACCACTTTTAAATGTTTCTCTAGGGGAATTGGCACATTTAATATTTGGTCTCATTTGTATTATCTTTTTTTCTGTATCTCTATTTTCCTATTCGCTTTTCAATTCTGTACCTTCTATTACAGTAGATTGGGTATCCTTTTTGTCATTTGAAGTACAATCAGAATAAAATCTTACGTAAATTATCTGAGGATAAAAAAGTAGTTCTACCATTATTTTTCATGTTTATAAATAAAACTGAGGCTCCTTTCTCTGAATGATAGAGTCTTGCGTCTTTGGGTTCAGCCCCATTTTCTCCAACCCCCTTGTCTCCCAGGTTCCTCGTTGTTGTATCTTGTTCTCTGGAAACACTTTTTAAAATTACATTTTTGCACCTTAGAACCTGCCTGTATCATCACATCTGATGACTGATAATGTTCCATCACCTCCATAACCTTTATCTCTCTAGTGATATTTAGCACTTTTCTTTATTTGTACTTTCCTCTTCATTTCAATTCTGTCCTTCCTTCTTATGCCTCTGGACCTTTGGGCTTTGATTGATAATTTACCCAACACCACTGCATTTTCTCAAACCTTGCTTCTGCTTGCAAACAGAAAGTAAAGGCCAGATAATTAACCTTCAAGAGAACGACTTTCCTATATGGTCTGAAAATAATGCTCCATTTAACACTGAGTGGAGAGTGAGAAAAGAAGGGAAACAATAGCTTTCATCACCTGCTTCTTCTGTGCTTTGTGCTCTATTCTCTTATTTCTACTTTTGCAACCACTTTTATTAGCACTTCAGTCTTGAGGTTGGATTTCTCCTTTCTGTTGCCTGTAGTACTGTTTCTCTGTCTCAGACATTAAAAAGAAAAAGAAAAAGAAAATGACAATCTCTATCAGCTACAGGTTAGCACATGGCCTTTAAGCCAGAGTGCCCAGCTTCAAATCCTGCTGCACCCTTTACTGATTCTGTGCCTTTGAAACAAATCACTTGTCTGTGCCTCAGTTTGCCCACCTGCAAGATGGAGCTAATTGCCTCAGAGGCTGTTGTAAAGATTAACTGTGGTTACTCATGGAAAGTCCTGAGAACTACAGCTGCCATATAGTTAGCACTATGTGATCGTTAGCTATTACTATCATCTGCTCTTGTTTCAAATGTCTTTGTTTCTACAAGTTTAATTTTTAGCTGAACTTTTATAGACATTCATTTAGCAAAGAGTCATGGCACACCTACTCCATGCCAAGAATACAATGACAGACAAGACAACAGATGGTCTCTGCCTTCGTGGAACTTACCGTGTAGCAAGAAAGAGAGACGTTAAGCCAGCAATTATGAGTGTGATATGTGGTCTAGAGGCAAGCAAGGGAAGGAAAGCAAAATGAGACGCAGAAATGAAGAGGTTTGGAAGAAGCAAGAGTCCTACATCAGGCTTAAGATACAGAAGCTGCTGGTCTCACTCAAAGACTTGAGAGTTATGGATTTTCCCATAATGCTTTGCCCATGTCTCTGGGGTACCCAGCATGTATCCCACAGCCATCATTCTGTGGGTCTCTCCGCCCCACATGGATGCTGTACTCTGTTTTGTATATCTCTGACCTTGCACGGGCCTAACACATACTGGTACTTGATAGATGTCTGCTCATTAATAATAACGAAAGTTCTGATAATACTGACTAGACTGAAATGGTGATTAATTTTTATGTTCCACTATATTGAGCGGACCTTCTCTGGAAGAGGAGGAATTTGAAAGATCATCTTTTTTTTTTTTTTTTTTTTCATTTTCTGTTCTCTCATACAGAAAATAGGTGCGTATATGGATGCTCAGGCTGGGCTATTCATGGACAGCAGAGGCAGCCAGTCTCCCTGGATGGAAATGCCCCATGGGGGAGTACCTCCTTTGGGCTAAACTCTATTTAATCAGCTGCTCTTGTCACAGTGGAAATAGAATTATTAGTCAAACCTCGCTCAGAAAACAAGGCTTGAGAGAAAGAGTCACAGAAAAGAAAAAGGCTCTTGGGCTGTGACAAGGCCATCCTAAAGAGGAGCCTGGATGAGTCTCTCAGGAGGGTCTGGCCTGGTGCAGAGACTCAAAAGGGCAGAGGGGACCTGGGATGGGAGGAGGGAAAGGAAAATCCCCTTTCTCACCACTTGGTTGGGCCAGGCCCATAGTATAAAAAAGTTAGGGGGCCTCCCTGGTGGCGCAAGTGGTTGAGAGTCCGCCTGCCGATGCAGGGGATACGGGTTCGTGCCCCGGTCTGGGAGGATCCCATATGCCGCGGAGCGGCTGGGCCCGTGGGCCATGGCCGCTGAGCCTGCGCGTCCGGAGCCTGCGCGTCCGGAGCCTGTGCTCCGCAACGGGGGAGGCCACAACAGTGAGAGGCCCGCATACCGCAAAAAAAAAAAAAAAAAAAAAAAAAAAAAAAAAAGTTAGGGAAACCAACGTAACACATGACACAGATTCTTATTCCTGGAATAACTCCCAGACCGTAGGAGTTGTTCACACCTTAGTTGTCCACTGGGCAAAACTTGTGGAAAGTTCAGATGTTTGGGGTTGCAGACGCTGGAGGATCCTGCCATTAGCATTTCTCGTTTTGATGTCAGATTCATTTCCCACGTTCCTAAGGGTCCTGTAGCGGCTGAGAATGATAGAATCATCACGGTTGTTCCATCCTTCCCACTCTTTACAGAACTATTAGATTTTGGCTTTTGATAAGAGTAGTAAAAGCATGTCTCTAAAATCTGCATAAGGGGAGAGCTCTCTCTCTGTTTTCCCTCATCCTTTTTCTATTTTTCAATGAAGAAAACCAGATCCAGAGACGTTAAGTCACTGCTCCAATGACAGCCAGCCAGGAAATGCCAAGCTGAGAGAAAAGCCTGGGTCTGCTGATTCCCAGCCTGTCTCCTGCCCACCTCACCATGATGGTTAATTTTATGTGTTAATTTCACTGACCACACAGGGCCCAGATTAAATATTATTCTGGGTGTGTCTGTGAGGATGTTTCCGAGGAGATTAGCATTTGAACCAGTGGACTCAGTAAAGTAGACGGCCCTCCCCAATGTAAGTGGGCATCATCGAATCTATGGAGGGCCTGAATAGAACGAAAGGGGAAATTCGCCCCTCTCTGCCTGGTTGCTTCAGCTGGGACATGGCTCTTCTCTTGCCCTCAGCTCTCCTAGTTCTCAGGCCTTCAGACCCTTACTGGAATCTACATCTTCAGCTCCCCTGGTTCCCAGACCTTTGGATTCAGATTAAATTACACCATTGGCTTTCCTGGGTCACCAGCTTGAAGATGGCAAATAGTGGAACTTCTCAGCCCCAATATTGCATGAGGCATTTCCTTATTTTGTATATATATAAAGAGCCCTGACTAATACACTCACTGTCTCTGTCCTGGAGGCCTGTAATATACACTCAGTTTTCCTTACCTCGCCCAACTCCAAAAGAAAGGATGACCCAGCAGGCCACTCAGATGGGCCTTCACATTGTCCCCAGGGAAGAACAGGTGATGAATGAGGTCCCGAGTTTCCTCATCTGGAGAACGTTGAATCAACTCTTCAGTTCTTAGATCCTTCAGCCTCTCAAAAGGAATGTCTCCCTGCTTTACCACATACAGGACCAGCCGTCCCAGGGCCTACACAAAAGCCATAAATCAAGCCAAAAGTGCTTATGAATTATCACTCTATTTGGGGAACTTTGGAGGGTGTGGCGCAGGCTATGAGCAAATGGAAAACGGGTAGAATCTCTAGGAGATTCCACAGCCTGGTCAGGGAGAGAAGGCATGGGCTTGTGCATAGAGAACTCTTCAAGGTAGTATAGTTTAGTATACTACCTCTTCAAGGTAGTATAGTTTATAGGTTTAGGTTTATAAGGAACAAAAGATAATCCCAGGCCAGAGTTGTCAGGGTAGACTGCTTAGAGGAAGAGGAATTTGAGCTAGACTTCAAAGTACGGATAGAATTTAGATAAACAGGGGAAAGGGAGAAGGTTTTAAACAAGGGGGATGCTCAGAGTCTGGCTGGGAACTGGGACTTTGGGTCAGGCCTATGTCAGGCCACAGATAAAGGAGCCAGACCAGGTCCCGCAGAATAGAGTGAAGGCCCCAGGAGTCAGAGCACAGCAGGGAGGAAGGACCAGGAAGGAGGCCAGCATAGAAACTGCACTGGGAAGGACACCAGTCAGGGAAGGAGCTAAAATCTGGAGCCACTGAACCAGAAAGGCCAGGCGTGGATGGAGAGTTCTTGTCTATTGGGTTGGAAGTTCAGCACCCTGGAGAACTCCAGGCGAGAGCTGCCCTGACAAGCTCAGAATCTATCTGGGAGCTGTGGTCTGCAGAGGCTACGTCTCTGTTCTGTCTCCTCTCTGGAGAAACAGTTCTTTCAGGATCTTAACCTTTGGGGCTAAATTTAGTCTCTTTCGAGTTGCGGATCGATCCCATCCCTCCGCTGTGCTTCAGAGGGCCTTAGTCGCTGGCCCTCCTAGGAGTTTGGCACACGTGTTTGAATAGAGTGGGAAAAGAAATCTTTTGATGGTTAATTTTATGTGTTAATTACTTTGTCTTTAGGCAGAAAATACCTCCTACAGGAATTGTGGAATTATTTTGGAGAAAATCTCCTGGCGGTAATTCTGGAAGAAGTGTGGCATGCTCAGTGTATTTACTATTCAGCCTGTGGGGTCAGAGAGAGATCTAAAGAGATAGAGAAAGGGGCCACGGCGATGGCCAACCCCACACCCACTTGGCTGTCTGCAAGGGAGTAAAGGCAATGAGTACCAGGGAAATGCCTTGAAATGTCTTTCCTTCTGGTTGAAATAGGAACATCCTCTAACTGGCCACAGGGAGTAAGGTAATGAACAAAGAAGGAAGCAGAAAGATGGAAAAATAAATTGTTTGTAGAAATTACCTCTAGATCTCTCTCAATTTCCTGTGGATCTCCAGTCCACTTGATGCATTTATCGAAATCTGCCAGCCAAGCACCATTCTTGGAATCTAAGGGATAGTTTGTAGAGATGCATTGAAAATCCTCATTCTCCATGCTGTAATTAATTGAAATAAGTCTGGAACACAATGTACAATCTATCATCTCTGAGGAAGACAATGATAAGCTCATATCTGCTTTGTTGTTTGCTTCTCAAAACACCGTCATGTGCACTGTGTCGTTTGATCTCTTAGGTATCTGCCAAGAGCTGGACTTACATTTTATTTGTTCCAAGCCAAGGGGTAGGGAAGCATGAGGATAAGAATAACCAGCTCCCCAGTCATGCAACTCCTGGGGTCAAAAAGCACAGATTTGTAAAGAAGCTGCTGGCAGGAGTTAAGGTTACATCCTATAGCTAAAGAACAACTAAACAACAAGGATGCAAATCCAAGACCACCTTAAGCATAGCATTCCACCAAATCAAGCCCACTAGTTACTGCCCACTAAGACGTTGTAATCTGTTACCACGAATAAGCCATGTGCTTGTAATGAGTCACTGCCTCCTTGCCCCCTTGAGAATCTTCCTCCCTTAAAGGAAGCCACTAAGTCTTCAGAAAGAGGGCTGCATGGATGAGAGAGGTCAGGAACAAAATGAAAGGTGGGTGAGTCAGTAATTTGTCCTCGAAGAGGTGCCTTAAAGGAGTCTGAGAGGAAGGCTGGGTAACCCCACATAGGATGATGGCCAGTACAAGTGTGCTTCTCAAACTCCTTTCATTATGAACTTAGACATCAGAGTTGTGAGGAAACTCAGAGTCTAACAAAAAGGAACCCATTAAATCATTCAACAAATGTTTAGTGAGGGGAAAAAAAATGATGGTGAGGAAGGAGAACACAGTCCTGGCCCTACAGAGTTTAGAGTCTCTGGGCAAGGAGACCAATACTAAAGGAGGGTAAACATTAAATTAATTGCAATTTTGACAATGCTAGCCCAAAGTGCAGGATGCCCTAAAAGTGTATCACAAGAAGAGCTACATGGCTGGGCGGGGGTGGGGGTGGGGTGCAGGGACGGTGGAGAAGTTTTCCTTAAGGAAGAGATGCCTAGGGAATCCCCTGCTGGTTCAGTGGTTAGGACTCCGAACTTCCACTGCAGGGGGCATGGGATCAATCTCTAGTTGAGGAAATAAGATCCCACATGCTGCATGGTGCAGCCAAAAAAAAAAAAAAAAAAAAAAAAAGGAAGAGACGCCTAGACAGAAGAGATCAGAAAGTAGAATTTGGGTAGGTGAGTGGAATGGGGAACAGAAGGAAGAGAGAATTCCAGATAGGAATGCGTGGAGAATTCCACTCTGGCAGAAGGAAGGCCCAAGTGTGCACTTGGGGAGGAGGGACAGAGTCAGAAAGTTGCTTGTGATGAGGTTGAAGGGGCAGATGGGGTGCAGATCATAACCACAGACCCCTTTCAATTATTTGAAGTGATAAATTCCCTTCACTTATTTAAGCCACTTGGAGTCGAGTTTTCTGCTACTGAAATTTGAAAGTACCTAATGGAATACCTCACATCTCTTCTAACATTTGATTTGTTTATTACACGCCCCAATTTTTTATTTTTAGTTTCAACAGACATTGTTCAAGTGCTATAAAAAGTTTTAATGCAGGCTTCCCTGGTGGCGCAGTGGTTGAGAGTCCGCCTGCCGACGCAGGGGACACAGGTTCGTGCCCCGGTCCGGGAAGATCCCACATGCCGCGGCGCGGCTGGGCCCGTGAGCCATGACCGCTGAGCCTGCGCGTCTGGAGCCTGTGCTCCGCAACGGGAGAGGCCACAACAGTGAGAGGCCCGCGTACCGCAAAAAAAAAAAAAAAAAAAAGTTTTAATACTTACGCTCAGTTTCTGTACTACAGTGTAGAGAGGGAATTTGGCCCTGCTGACACCTGATTTGGCGCCAGTGGAACTGGTTTCATACTTCTGGCCTCCAGAACTGCGGGAGATTAAATTCCTGTTGTTTTAAGCCACCAGGTTTGTGACAATTTCTTTTAACAGCCATGGAAACTTACACATTTGGTTAGCTATGTTTCTTTGGGTGTAAGTTCTTCTGTTTCATGCCTCTCTTTCACAGTATTGGCACCTCTCCAATATCTTAAGTGATTTTCGACTGTAAGCCTTACTTTGCGGTTGGGACTCCCTGACGTCCTGCGAGTTGCTTCTGTTAACGCCACCCAATATAGTGGAGGGATGGAAGCAGTCGTCAGAGCTTCTGCTTTGCGTTTTATTCAGTGAAGCTCTGGGATAAACAGGACATGCCACTTAGTAGCTGCTTTGGCAGAAATCTTGCATGTTTGACTGCTCTTTGTTTCTCTTGATATCACCAATGACCCAGTGTCTCAAGCAGTCCCCCTGTCTGCAGAAGAAAGGTCTGTCATAGATGCTTGGTCCCTGGGGAAGAGGGGAAGCCCAGGGTTTGATCTTCCTAGTGTCGACTGATGCAGCAATCTGCCTGCTAGCTGGTCCTTGGTCCTCTCCTGCTTCTGGCTTCCATCACTTTGGAGTGGCACTTTTCTACACTGTTCCTACATTCATGAGTGATGTTTCTCTGTGGCTTCTTGCATTTGTCCTGGGCTCCTGTATTATTCCTCAATCGCATCCTATCTATGTTTAGTCTCTGCATGATTCTTCAAGGATTTTGTCCTCTAGGAATTCTTTTTTTAATGTTGATCTCAGTTATGAATTCATCTAAACATCTTTTCCCATCATTTGAGGGATTTAATACAGGGAAGAGTCTGCAGTATGTGCTAGGTTCGCCACCTTGAGGCAGAAGTATAATCGGTTCTCTACTGTTCAAGCTTAAGAATGGAAGAAGTGGTGCTAGAAATTTCAAAGACTAGGTAGTCACAAATTATTTTTCTTTAGAACGTGATGTGTGACCCTCTTGCATCAAGATCAGCAGGTAAACTTGGGAAGGACCTTACCTTTGGCTGAACCTCAAAGACTCTTCCTTACTGGGTAGAGTTGCACATATTTCTGGCCCTTGTCAGTCTCCCCAGCGAAGCTGCTTAAATCCAGGAAGCAGTGCCACAAGCACCTGTCCTCAAACTAAAACCAGATCTTACATCTACCTATTTCTCTCTTCCAGGACCTTGAGTACTGTTCTCTGACTCTCAGTACCCACATCTTCTTTTTACCCTGGTCCCTTACACCAAGCTTAAATGTCAGTGCATATCTGTAGGTTAGGTATCTGCTTCTGCTTAGCCCTCTAGACAAGTACCTGGCCTTTGTTGGGCACCTACAATGTACAGATGACTTGTCCGTTTGACATACTGCACTTAGACCTCATAACAACCTTATGAAGGAGGTATTATCAGTCTCAAGTGAGGAAACCAATGCTCACAGAATTAAGTGACTTGCTTGAGGTTACAAAGTGGTGGGACAAGGCTGCAAGGCTCCTTAAATATGGCTGAAGCCAAGGCTCTTTTTACTGTATCACCTTGTCCCCTGGGACTTTACACTCAGCTCTGCTTGTTTTTTCTTTTTTTTTTTTTTTAAGTTTTGAATTTTATTTTATTTATTTATTTTTCATACAGCAGGTTCTTATTAGTTATCTATTTTATACATATTAGTGTATATATGTCAATCCCAGTCTCCCAATTCATCTCACCGCCCCTCCCCACTTTCCCCGCCTTGGGGTCCATACATTTGTTCCCTACTCTGCTTCGTTTTTTTTTGTTTTTTTGTTTGTTTATTTGGCTGCGTTGGGTCTTCGTTGCTGTGCAGGTTTTCTCTAGTTGCAGTGAGCAGGGGCTACTCTTCATTGCAGTGTGCAGGCTTCTCATTGCGGTGGCTTCTTTTGTTGTGGAGCATGGGCTCTAGGTGCGTAGTTGTGGCTCGCGGGCTCAGTAGTTGTGGCTCGCGGGCTCAGTAGTTGTGGCACACAGGATTAGTTACTCTGCGGCATGTGGGATCTTCCCAGACCAGGGCTCGAACCCGTGTCCCCTGCATTGGCAGGCGGATTCTTAACCACTGCGCCACCAGGGAAGCCCTCAGCTCTGCTTGTATCCTTGAACGTTGCTTTAGTTTATTTGGTTTTGGCTTGCAGCAGTGGACACTGACTTGTTCGGCCTGCTTGCAGTATGTTTCACTGTGTCACATCTTAACCTGGATCCCAATTTTAACCTCAGTTTTGCAATTAAGTTTCACTGTAACTGCCACCTTCTCTGAAGGAACACCCTTTCTAGGTTCCCTGACTTGCAGACTACTCCAAGAATTCAAACTTCTGGAGCTGGCTCCATCCAAGACCTACCTTCATATTTGTATTTGCCAAGGGCAATATAAGGTTAGCCTGCTATTCCATTGGCATCCTCGACCTCCACGTGGAATACGAGTTATACCTGGTAGCAGGAGAGGTTGCACTGTAACTGTGGATTTGTTACATTAATCCTCAAACTGAACAACCCACACTGACTCTAGTTATTCCCTGTTCTGCCATGAAAATCCTTTCCTCTCGTAACTAAAGACCCCACGTTTCTAAGAGAACACTGGGGACTTACCTATTAACATGTTTTGTGGCTGCAGATCCTGGTGAGTGTATCCAGACAGGTGTAGTTCCTCAACAGCCTTAAATAGAGATGAGAGGACATTTCGAGCAAACTCATCTTCCTTGTTTTGCACAGCCTCCCCTCTGTGGTCGGCCAAGTGCTTCTCCAGTGTGTGTTCACACAGGGCGAGGCACACGTACAGAGAGCCCTTGTAGTTCTCACTGCCATAGAATGTCACCACATTACTGTTGGTTCGGTTGCTCTGCAACAAGGAGACTTCATTTTGTCCACGTGTGCTGCCTTCATAGAATAGCTTCACAGCTACCTCTTGGTCTTCATAGAACCCCAGGTAGATGCCCCCTTCAGAAGTGTCAGCAATTTTATATTCTTCATCCATAAAGATCTTAAGTTTACCAATCATAGGGCGGTATATCCTGTGGAGATGTTTCAGGGCTTCCCCCCAACGTGAGCTCTGCGGCTTCCAGTCTTGAGCAGGAGGGTGAAAATCTTCTATGGCTCCATGCTGGCAAAGAAACTTTGCCAGGTCATGGTCATAATTGCGCCTTGCTATGGCAAGAAGGTCTCCACAATCTGTTCTGGCTCCTTTGTGGCACAGCAACTGGGCGATTTCCTTCAGCTTGAGTTCGACAGCAAGATACAGTGCTGTTTTGCCCTCATTGTCTGTGTCATTGATCTCTATATGTTTTTGTTCCAGAAGCATCTGCACCAAACCCAGGTTCTTCTTTTCCACTGCCAGGATCAGGGGCGTCTTCCTTCCTTGCCCCCTCACACTGACATCAACCTTACAGTCCAGCAGAAGGCGAGTAATGGCCTTCACCTTCTCATCATCAGAGTTCATAAGAGCATAGGTCAAAGCATTTCTGCCCATATTGTCTCGGGCATTGACATCTGCCCCCATCTCGTGAAGGAGGATCCTCACGACATCTACATGCCCTTCTTCAGCAGCATCCATGAGAGCAGTGGCCCCTCCTTTCCTAATCTTCTCTTGATCCTGCTTTGTCTTTCGATGCAAATTCACCTTTGCTCCATTGTTATACAGGAACCTTAAGGCTTCGACTCTACCATACACAGAGGCTTCCATGAAAGCTGTGAAGCCATGAACATCACACTCGTTGACATCTGCTACTTTCGGAAGTAAAAGTTGGAGCACCTTCACATTTCCAGCGATGCCAGCAAGTATGAAGGGAGTGGCTCCATTCCTCTTCCGCAGACAAGGCTCAGCACCATGATTAAGCAGAAGATTCACAATGTCCTCGTTGCCACTTTGCACTGCATTATGCAAAGGTGACCAGCCCCATTCTTCATCCTGGAAATTGACATCAGCCCCTTTTTTTAGCAATTGCTGGATCCACTCAATGTCTTCCTTTTTAGTAGCTTTAATCAACAATTTATTGTCTTCCACTGAAGCCCTCCCATTAGTAGCGGGTGTGGGTCTTTCCTGAGGATTGTTAGGGCTCTTGGTCTCCATGATGGTAAATACCACTGGTTACAAATTTTTTGCCTTTTTTTCAAGAAAATGAAAAACTTATCTCCTTGGGATTTGATCAAAGAAACGTGGAACTCTTAGAAAATCCTGTCAGGGTCAATCAGAATTATCTGGCTACAGACCACCAGTAACAGGAAGGACAATACTCTTGAAGTCTTCTGACTTTCCACCTGGAGATGAGAGAGGAACTTTATAATTTTATAATAGTGAGAAAACATTTAGACTTCCCTGGTGGTGCAGTGGTTAAGAATCTGCCTGCCAATGCAGGGGACACGGGTTTGAGCCCTGGTCTGGGAAGATCCCACATGCCGTGGAGCAACTAAGCTCGTGAGCCACAACTACTGAGCCCATGTGCCACAACTACTGAAGCCCACGCACCTAGAGCCCATACTCCACAACAAGAGAAGCCACCACAATGAGAAGACTGTGCACCGCAACAAAAAGTAGCCCCTGCTCGCAGCAACTAGAGAAAGCCTGAACGCAGCAACGAAGACCCAATGCAGCCAAAAATAAATAAATTTATTAAAAAAAGAAAACATTTGAATTCGAGAAATTAATTTTACTAGCAACTTTTTCAAAATACATCTATTATAGAAATTTTAATTATAGAATATTAAAACATATATAAATTTTAAACAAGAAAATTATTACTTTATTCTCCCACTGCCCAGGAACAGGTATTGTTAATATTTTAGTATAGTTCTATAGATTTTTAAAAAAATATTTGGGCTCATGCTCTGTAAGTAACTTTGTATCCTGCCTCCTTTCATTTAATGCCTTATTATAAATAATGTCCTATGTTATTACAAGGGTTTTAAAACATTTTGATGGCTGTGCAATATGCCATCAGAGAGGTTTTTCAGTTCTCTACTATGGAGCAAATTTTTAAAATAACTTTTAAAACAGAGTTTCAAAATGATTATTTTTTTCACAATTCTAAATAATGTTGGAGCAAATTTAGCTTATTTTAGCTTGTTTTCTTATGATAGATCTTATAATAGGTTTCTTATGATAGATTTCAAAGAACTGAATGCCGAGACAAAGGCTATGATTGTTTTTAGGATTCTCAACCTATATTAATACATTTTTTTCCAATGCCATATAAACATACTCTTACTAGAAATAGATGGCCTTTTTAAAAAACCAGAACCCTCATTTAATAAGCAAATATGTGTTTTTCATCAGTTTGTGTTTCTGGTTGAACATGCTCAGCACAGTCCTGGTTCTTTGCACGTGTGCAGTCCTATTCAAACTAGTGTAGAGTATGGTTAAGAACTCAGACTCCCAACTCAGCAAGATCTAAGTTTGAGCCCCTGATCGTGTAATTCTAGACTCTTACTTCTTAATCGTGTAACCTTAGATTATTGAGTCTCAATTTTCTGTTCCCTCAAATGGGGGCAACAATAAATACAGTCCCCCATAAAAAGTGCATTGAAGTAGGGAGAGGGGGAAATATTAAGCCTTCAATAAATGGTAGAGCTAATTACGTTCGTTTATGAAAACAAAAGTTAACAAGTCCCAGTCTCCTCACCCATGTGCATATACACACTATACAAATAGGGAACCTGGGGGGTCAGTTTAATCCAACTGCCCTTGATCAGCTCTGAGCAATTTAGACCCAATTCAAATAGCAGATGGCAGCAAACTGTTACCTGAATATCTGCATAACTACGTCTGCTGCAAAATTCACAGAGCAACCATTTTTCAGCAATCTCACCCCTCCGACAGTGTCAAAGCCCCTACCTCAGAGGTCTAATCAAATGTGCAGCGGAAGCACAATCACCCGGTAATGAACTCTCTGGACCCAATGTTTGTGTAAACACTTCCGGTGACAGTGAGTGTGAGGCGTGCTGGAATAAAGGACCAGGGAAGGAAAGAAGCTCGAAGAAACCTGGAAGACTCGGGGTTTCTTCGAACTTCTTTCCTCCTCTGGTCTTTTATTTATTCCAGCCCACCTCCAACTGCTAACTTCAGTGTAATACAATCGTTTAAGAATACCACATCTTGGGGGCTTCCCTGGTGGCGCAGTGGTTGAGAGTCCGCCTGCAGATGCAAGGGACACGGGTTCGTGCCCCGGTCCGGGAGGATCCCGCGTGCCGCGGAGCGGCTGGGCCCGTGAGCCATGGCCATTGGGCCTGCACGTCCGGAGCCTGTGCTCCGCAATGGGAGAGGCCACAGCAGTGAGAGGCCCGTGTACAGCAAAAAAAAAAAAAAAAAAAAAAAAAAAAAAAAAAAGAATACCACATCTTGGACTCCTTTTGAGGAAATGCAAATAAAAATGACGATAATGATAATAAGAGAAACCTCAAGTAAAATATCAGAGTAGAAAATAAAAATAACCCGTCAAAAACACTTTAAGGGAAGAGTCCTGCTTTCAGTTTCATTTTCTCCACCTGACAAGACGCGCCTGATAAACGGAGATGACTTGCATAAATAATGTGTGGATTGTGACAGAACCCTGGGAATCTCAGGTGGGCTCAGGTCCAAAGGGCCCCCTGGGGCTGGCCAGCTGGCTCTGTGTGCTCTTTCCTCTCCTCCAGTTCTACACCCACTGTCATCTCCAGTCCCCAAAGCCCAAGGAATCCTTCAAAGAAAACAACTTCTCAAGCTTTCCCAGCTCTCCTCCTTCTGCCCACCTTACCTTCTAAACACAGACGCCTCCTCCTTGGTGATTTCTCTGGCAGCACTTAACCCTCAAACACTGTAACCAGCAAGAAAACAGTTCCGCCTGGGTCTGGAGCGTCTGGAGCGTCCCGCCCAGCTGGGCGGAGCCTAGAAAGGAGAGTGAAAGGAGGAGGGAGGGGACACTGACCACGCCTACGCTCGGCAGAGGTAGCCTGAGCTAGTAGCGCCTTTAAACCTCCTAGAGGAAAGTGGTGGCTCTTTTGGTTTTTAACCTTTTATTTTCTATTGGAGTATAGTTGATTAACAATGTGTTAATTTCAGGTGTACAGCAAAGGGATTCAGTTATACATATACATGTTTTTATTCGGTGGCTCTTAACTGATTGCTGAGGGCTGATTTGATGTCCAAGATCGTGCTGCTCAGCCTTCAGCCTTTCAGGTCACAGCTCCAACCTGACCACGTTGTTCCAAACCCCCTATCTTCTTGAGGGAAATGAATGGTAAATAAACATTTATTGAGCACCGACAGGGAGCCCGGCACTATGTTCATTGCTTCACAAGAGACTCGGACCCAGTCAACCCCTAACAATCCTGATGATGATGAAACTGAGGCTCCAGGAAGCTAGATCAGCCCCAGAGCCCAAGCTCCTTCACTCACCTGGGTGCTCTCAACTCACCGCCCTGAGGCAATGTGGCCTCCTGGAAAGGGCACAAGGCTGGCAGTCTTAAGACCTGGTCCTGCAGCCAGAGCTGTGGCTGTTTTGCTGAGTGACCACAGGCAAGTGGTTGAACAATGTTGGGCCTCATTCTCTCATGTTAATATGATTTTTAAGATTCCTTTCTGCTCTAGAAGTTCTGTTCCTGACCATTTTCCTAGCACTGAAGGCACGCTGTATACTGAAGGCTACAATGGGAAGTATTCCTGTCCTCAAAGAACAGCCAGTCTTGCTGGGAGGCAAACTTCCTAGAGGGTCATGAACAGCGAGCAAGGTGTGGTAACATGTTGGTCACCAGTGGCACGCCATCCAGACTCTCAACCTCTGTTACCCCTTACACCCCAGTGACTCCCAAGCCTCTCTCTCTAGCCCCAGCCTCTCTGCTGAACTTCAGACCCACAAATCTAGAACATGTCCCAAACAGAGATTCTCATCTCTCCCTAAATCTGCTCCTTTCCTTTTTCTCCATCCCCATGAATGGCACCACCTCCTGAATGCCACTCCTCATTCTCATCCCAATCCCAAGTCTCCTACTTTCATCTTCAAGGGGATGACTACCTCAGCCCTTACTATCGCTTACTGGAAGAAACTGATGGCTTGCTTCTCAGCCTCTAATCTAGTATTACCTGCTTCACTGACTTGCCATAATGTTCAGGACAAAGTTCAAAATCCTTAACCCATCATTCGTTCAATTAATATTTATTGAGCACTGACAATGTTGCCAGTGACTATTCTAAATGCCTGGCATACAGTGATTTATCACACAAGTGCCTCATGGGGGTCTTCCTGGAGCTTGCATCTTAGTAGGCAGAAATAGATCATAAGTAATTGAGAAATGCAATATGTAACATGATTTGAGGTCCTGATATGGTCCCTGACTGTCCTGATTCCTCATGGGCATCATCACTACTACCACCCAGTTCCCCATCACATCACACTGCTTCCCACCACCATGTCTCTGCACATGCTGCTTTTGCTACCTGAACTAATAATAATAATAATAAGAAGAATGATGATGGCAGCAAGCATTTATGTAGCTCTTTAGTATGCTCTAGGAACTGTTCTGAGCCCTTTATATATATATATATTAAATCATATAATCTAATCTTTATGAGGTAGGTACTGTTTTTTTAATATTTATTTATTTATTTTATTTATTTGGCTGCGCCAGGTCTTAGTTGCGGCATGTGGGATCTTCGTTGCCCCAAGTGGGCTCCTTTAGTTGCAGCATGTGAGATCTAGTTCCCTGCCAGGGATCGAACCTGTGTCCCCTTCATTGGGAGCTCGGAGTCTTAACCACTGGACCGCCAGGGAATTCCCTCTAGGTTTATTGAGAAATAATTGACATACATCGCTCTAGAAGTTTAAGTTATATAGTATGATGGCTTGATTCACATATACTCTGAAATGATTACCACAATAGGTTTAGTTAACATCCATTATCTCATATAGCTACAATAAAAACAAAAACAGAACAAGTAGAATTGCTGGATCATATAGCAGTTCTATTTTTAATTTTTTGAGGAAGCTCCATACTGTTTTCCATCCTGGCTGCACCAATTTACAATCCCACCAACTGTGCACAAAGTCTCCCTTCTCTCTACATCCACACCAAGAGCTTCAGTTTTTTGTTTTGTTTTGTTTTTTTTGGTTTTTTTTGGTTTTTTTGCGGTACGCGGGACTCTCACTGTTGCGGCCTCTCCCGTTGCGGAGCACAGGCTCCGGACGCGCAGGCTCAGCGGCCACGGCTCACGGGCCCAGCTGCTCCGCGGCATGTGGGATACTCCCAGACCGGGCCACGAACCCGTGTTCCCTGCATCGGCAGGCGGACTCTCAACCACTGCACCACCAGGGAAGCCCAAGAGCTTCAGTTTTTAAAGGGGATGTCAGCCCTGTTGGCTAAACAAATCTAATTTTAACCCCTGTACCCCCTGGGCTACCTTAGCAATTATGCTAATAATTTTCATTTCTACTGAAATTTCACATCTTTATTAAACTGCATTAATAAACAAAACTAAAAGTTATACCTCTTGGATATAATTCCAAAGGAAGGAGCCAACTTAAAATGAGAGCAAAGTTAAGCAATTCCAAGGGAAAAGTTTGTATAGCCTGACCTGACATGGCCACAAGGAGGCAGCAAAGGGTGAGGGATAGGCCAGAGCCCTCCAGTCAACACGGAAGCAACAGCACTGATGCGGAAATACACGAGCCTGGGTTGAGTGAGTACCGTCTGGATTTAATGGCTCAGTCCTTGATCTCCTCATCTGGAATTCTGGAATGCTCTTCATATCAGATAAAATACAGTACGGAAACAGCTGTACTATACTTGGGAAAATAGACTTGGAATCCTGGCTTTGAACTGTGACTCTTCCTTTCTTTTCAAAAAGTCAATAAATAGTTATTGACTGTGTACAAGGTACTGTGCTGAGTACCTGGAATCAGATAATAATAATAGTTAATATTCGTGGGATATCAGCATTGTGCCACTTTTCTTTCATTCCATGTTCCCTCTGAGGGGTGCACTCTTACTGCACTCGTTTACAGATGAGCAAAGTAAGCCTTGGAGAGGCTTAGTAGCTTCCCAAGGTCATACAGCGAAGGGGCCAGTTCCAGCCCCAACATTCCAACCCCACGAGCTGGGCTGTGTATCGCTCAGCCGTGGTCTGTTCTGCCCCATCTTATCAAATAATGTGGCTCCCCATCTTGAAGAGAGTGGTTTAGTGAAAGAAAAAGAGCTGTGAAGAGGCAAGTGACAGTGCCATGTCACACAGGAGGCGATCAAGGTTAGGACAGGGTGTCCTAGAATCACGGAAGTGGCAGAGATGAACTCTGGGCAGTGGACGTCTGGGAAGGAAGGCTTCACTTGAGGAGGTGATGTTTTTGCTAGATTTTCAGGAGGCCTTTTGAGGAGGGCATTCTCCTCCTCAGCCCCCAACCCCTAATTAAAAGAAAGACAAAGAGGGCATTACAAGCAGAGAGAACAGCATGTGTGTAAGGGCCATCTGGGCAGGGGCGAAGTCAGGAGAGGGACTTGGGTCAGATCAGCGCGAACCTCGTATGTCATCGTAAGAGCTGGACTTTCTCTCGTAGTCAAAGGGGAGCCACTGAAGGGCTTGAATGCAGCCATGGAGTGCTCAGATCTGTGCTTTATGGATAAAGACTGACACGGCGTGGAAAATGAACTGGACGGGGAGAGCACTGGGTAGGGGCACCAGGTGGGAAGTCGTTTTTATAGCCTAGGTTGAAGAGGATGAAAGTTTCCTCTAAGAAATCTCAGTGAGGGTTTCCCTGGTGGCGTGGTGGTTAAGAATCCGCCTGCCAATGCAGGGGACACAGGTTCGAGCCCTGGTTCGGGAAGATCCCACATGCCGCGGAGCAACTAAGCCCATGCGCCACAACTACTGAGCCTGCGCTCTAGAGCCTGTGAGCCACAACTACTGAGCCCATGTGCCACAACTACTGAAGCCCACGTGCCTAGAGCCCGTGCTCCACAACAAGAGAAGCCACCGCAATGAGAAGTCCGTGCATCGCAATGAAGAGTAGGCCCCGCTCACTGCAGCTAGAGAAAGCCCGTGTCCAGCAGCAAAGACCCAACACAGCCAAAAATATAAATAAATAAATAAATAAAACTATTAAGACGTCTCGGTGAGCCGGGAGGAGAAGCAGCATCTCTCCCTATCAGGGTTATGGCACCAGAAGGCAGTGGATATCTGAGGGGGACGATGAGGACCTTGGCTTTGAATGCGCTCCATACCATGAGCCTGTGGGAAGTCCAGGGAGAGGAGTCTGGTAGGAAGTTGGAAATGGTCATCTAAACGTTTCTCCTGCTGGATTTAAAATTAATCATTAACGCCATCTGCTAAACATGTATATGCTAGGCCCTGGGTGTAGAAAATTGGAGAGGGGGACATGCCTAAACCCCAGGAGTTTGCTGTCTGGTCAAGGGAGACAGAAAGGAGGAATGTAAGTGCTCTGATGAGGGTTAGCAGCGGTGGGGGCACATGAAGCACAGGCTTCAGGGATCAGACCCAAAGGCTCAGGGAAGGCGCCCCAGAAAGACCCTTGAGCCTGCTTTTGAAAGATGCGTCCCCAGGCTGATGAAAGAGTGATGAGAGTAGGGGACACAACAGGGAGGTGGTCCAGGAGGCAAAAGCAAGGAGGCTTGAACAGTAGGGTGAATCTGGGAACCGTGAAAGGTTTGTTTTCAAGGGGCAGGTGAGCGATTGGGAGCAGAGGCCGGAAAGGCATAAGCAGGCCGCTCAGGAAGTGCTTTGCCTACTAAGCCAAAGCCTGAAGTGCTCTGGGGGAGGACCAGAGCCAGTGAGTTTAAAGATATTGGAGACCTCTTGCTGGCTGCGTGATTTTCAGGAAATCACTTAAACACTCTGAGAACCAATACAGTAGAGGTCCTGTGTTGGTTTGAGCCTGACACCTGGGAGATGTATAGGTCAGCCAAGAGTCGTTCTTCTTTATCTCTAATGCGTATCTACCACCTTCAGGCCACGCCATGGGCTCCAAGACCACCCTGTATGTGAGAAGAAGGGCTAGGGGAGGGGAACAAGCCTTGAGGATGGTCTTGCTGGATTGAGGAGCCTGCCAGCACCCACCCCAGTCAGTGGATGTCCGTCACCCCCATTCACTTCTCCATTACTAGCCGATTACACCCACGTTTTCCTACTGGCACCCATACTGTTTCAGAAAATACACATTTGTGCCCTTGTCTAAACTTATCCAGAATCCCCACCCACCATTAAATGAGGCTACCTGCAGTTCATGGTACGGCTACTATTTTGGTCTTCTGCCAGGCACATAGAACGCACTAGATGCAATAAATGCATGTAAAAAAGGCAAAAAGATGGAAGGAAAGTAATGAGAAGAGGAAAGGTTCCTACCTCCCCACCTGTCTGGGTACCATCTTTCTTCTTCCCTCATCCATCGTATCCCTCAACCATCCCTCACAGACTGGACTCCCCCAACCACGGTGTCACTGGGTTCCAATCTCATCTCTGCCACTCTCTCGAGCCAGCTGCCCTGGGCATGTTCCCCTCTCACTCCCGATGCCCTCAGGAGCTTCAGTTTCCTCATCTGTATTGTAGGGTTATCATACCTACCTCACAGAGCTGTCGTAAGGACTCAGTGAGATCAGGGCCTGCCACGGTGTGTGTCCCCATCTTCCTTCCCAGGCCCTTAACCTCAGAATCCCTCCTGGCATCACGCATAGAATCACCTCTTAGATCTGGGCTTAGAATGTGATTCCATGGGGTTTTCTACTCGATGTACCTGAAGTCTGGTCACTTTACTCAGTTATCTTTATATAAACAGATAATTCAACACAGAGAAGAATTTAGGGAGAACGAGTAGGTAATCGGCAGAGGGAAAGCAGATTGGAAGCCTACCTTGCAAGCCTACCCCAAAGTTCTTTCTAGCCCAGTGCAAACCTCTCATTCCCTCTGCCCCAGGAATGGAACAGTCCCATGTACCAAGTGGCTTCCCAAAGCTCATCTCAGAGACGTCTATGAAATTATAAGGAATACTAACTCCCTGAATTTACATGACATCTTAAAAGGATACTAATGCAAATTGGAAATGGGCAAAGGTGAAAATGGCACAGAAGTCCCCCCCAACTGATAATGTGTGGCTACTTGGCCAGGGGCAACCACCCCGTGCTCTGTTCTAAGAACTGGGAATGGCTGTGCTGGGCCGGGTGGAGAGAGGAGATGGGCTCTGAAATGACAGCTGAGCCAGGTCCAATCAACATGACACAATGGCTTGACACAAGTTGGGCTGTCACCAGCTGAATGAAGTTACCCATCCTGATGACCACCGTTCGAACAGGTCACCAGGCAAACTTGAGCCTTTGAGTTGTGCCTCTGCCCATAACTCAAAAGCTCCCCATGCATCTTGTGGCATCTCCGGACGCCAGCTCTCCCACAAGACTCCCGCCGGCACTTCCCTTTCCCTCTTCCCCTGACCACACAGCCCTTGGAGACAGGATCTCATATTTGGGTTTTATTTTATTTCACAATAAAATAACATGCTGAAACAGGAAAATGGGGATCGAGTACATCATTCACATTCAACTAGAAAACCAGTTCCAGTTGTCAACAATAAATAAATATTTAAACAGGGAGGAGTTCCTGACAGGCGCTAAGAGGTTCCCAGCAAGTTCAAGAGGTAGAGTCCAGTGGAGAGGGAGACAGTCAGGCCGTCAGCTCCTGTTGAGATTCTCCAGTAGAGGCAAACTTAAATAACAATAAATAACAATAGCAACAACACGACAACAGCAGTGAAAATAATGTGCCATGACCACTGTCACAAAACCAACAATATGATAGACTTAAATAATTGTCTCCTGGAGGAGCTCATAGCGTAGAGAGAACAGTATGGATTTTCCTGGGGCACAGGGGAGCTGCCCGGTTAATTCACCTCCCCAGCCTGGGCCTGGGGAAGAAGTCCCACCACGGATGTGTGCTCAGTGATGCCCTGAGGTGACAAGCGGGTTCTGATTGCCCCCAGTCCTGCTCTTCCCAGCTTCACTCCCAGCTTCTACGGTCTGGCCAAGTTCACTGAGGCCCCTGCCTCATTTCTCCCGACACCCCAGTGAGTGTACCTCACATTCACAGGAAAAAAACACGAGGCTCCCCTGCCATCCTGGGGAATCTCTTTTTCGCTGTTCTCATACCCACAAAAATAAAAGATGAGCTTAATTTAAAGAGGATTTTCTGGAACTGCCAAGAGATTTGTTTCTCAGGATCCTTTTCTCCCTCCTTCCACCCTGCCCGGCAAAAGAGCTGGACTAGCCGCTCACCAAGAGGCCCCATGCCCTTCTCCTGATGGGCCCCACGTTCAACAGCAGCACGGAGCTAAGAGAGGGTACAGCCCAGCAAAAGGTCCTCAGCGGGCCCTACTCACATGTGGACCCTACTGCACACACAGGGTCGGGGCACCCACAAGAGGCCACCAAGCGCACCAAGGTTCATTTCACATGGGCAAGATGGCCTCTTTTCAGGGCTCTCTACTCATCTGGAAAGGGGCTTGAAGGCCAGTATTTGAGGTAAAAATCTCATCTGGGGCAAGCATCACATTGGTTCTCTGGCCTTGACAAGACTGCCAGGCTGGACACTGGAGTGTTGAGAAATGCAAGCTAGGGAACCCCCGGGCAGCCCAGAGGCAGGTGAAGAGGACGGGACGGGAAGGCTCCACATCCATGGTTCCCTGTGTGCCCAGGACAGGCTTGGAATTAGGAAAGCAGGATGTGTCCACCGATGGACAGGCAGAACGGCTAACCTGGTTGTCCTTGCCTCACTCATTTTCAAGTTTCCCTTTATCCACAAGTTTCCCAAAGCACCCTGGAATATCCCTTGCCCCGCTGAGAACGGCCAGAGCCGATGCTGACTCCTGCACCATCCTACTTTTCCCCCCCGAGAGAGCCACACACAACCCTCCTCTTCAGCCCTTGGGCGCAGGTCCTAGAAGTGGGGGAACCCTCTCGCGCACGCAATTCAGTCCCAGTCCCGCAGTGTCTGGAGGAGAGGGTGTCACCGGGTGGGCGTTTCCCTTCGCTGTCCTCTCTGGCTTTGCAGAACCCGCCCCCTCCCGCACGGGGGCGGAGCCTCAGCTATGGGTGACCCAACCTCTCTGCCCGGCTGGCCCCCTCCCAGCCCGGAGGCTCAGGTATGCGAGGGCTCGGACACGGAGGCGGAGGCGGAGGCGGCCGTGGCTTGGGCAGCTAGGTCCAGATAAGCTGGGGACTTCAGGAAGCGCGGGTACGAGTCCTTCTCCATCAGGGTGCGCGTCTTCCCCTGAGCCACGTTGAAGCACATGGCCGTGGGCGTCCGCAGGTTCGTCCTGGTCAGCTCCCTGGTCTCGTGGTCTATGTTCACCTGTGGGAAGGAGGGCAAGCAGGTGGGTGCGTGGGCGTCAGGGCACGGGGTGGCAGAGGCAGGAGGCCAGCAGGCACGGGAGGACTGGCACGTGGGGCAGTGGAAGGAGCACTGGATTCCGAACACGGAACCGGGTGTCTCCAGAGTTGACCATCAACGCACTTTTCAACTCTGGGCCTGTCCCCACCTCTGATCCAGTGTCTGTCCTCCAGTCTCAGAATCACCTAGGATATGTTGAGAATGGGTACAAATCCAACCTCTTTTCACCCATTCCACTGTAACAACCCGGGTTCAAGTCACCATCACCTCTCTCCTAGACTAGTGCCAGCGCCTGCTACCTGGTGTCTCTCTCTTCTCCCCTTAACCCCGGGCTCTATTCTCCACCCAGCAGCAGAGCAAGCCTTTTAAAACCCAAGTCAGTTTGCTAGCAGCTCTGTTGTTATCCTGTCACTCAGAGGAAAAGCCCAAGTGTGCAATGAGCCCACACGGCCACACCTGGCCATCTGCCACCTGTGTGACATCATCTCCCACTCTCTCTCCCTCACTCTCTGCTCCACATGGGCCCACTTGCTGGTCTGTGATCACAACAGGCGCTCTCTGGGCTTTGCACTTTCCGTTTCCTGTGTTAAAATGTCCTTTCCTCCTTTTCAGGTCTCTGTTCACATGTCACCTTATCAAACAACCCACCCCTCACTTCCCTTTATAAATCGGAAAGACCTCACATCCTCCCACCCCGTACTCTGGTATTCCCTTCCATATCCTGCTTTGTTTTTATCAGAGCACAGATCATTCCCTGACAATATTTACTTAACTGGTTATTGTCATTTTCTCCCACTGGGGTAGAGACTTTTTGTTCACTGCCATATCCTCAATGTCTATACTAGTGCCTTGCATGTAATTGATGCTCAACAAATCTTTATGGAATAAATAAAAGTGCTCAGAAAATAGAATATTGTACAGATACAAAAGCAAGGCATTACTACTCTCTCTCCACGAGGTGGCGCCATATTCTCTAGCAAACAGTGGAGGCCTGGGGGAAGGTTAAAAGGTTCACAGACCACAGACCTGAGGCAGGTCAACCAGGGGACTGAGCCAGGTTATCCTATGATGACCTGTCTCCCCAGTTGTGTAAGTGTTTTGAGCTCTAAAAAGGGCTTAGTTTACAGAAGTGCATATGGACAGAAGCCCAAAAACCCCTGCCAACCCCTCCGGTCCCACTGGTGAGTATGAGGGTAACAGCAGGCAGGGGTGGCCCAGAGCCTGGCTTTATAGTCTCCAGCCTCCTGTGCCAAATGAGGCCACTCTATTTCTAAACTTGGCCCTTTCCTTGCTGGCCCCCCACCATCCCCAATCCTCAGTAGGGAAGGAGCAGGCAGGGTCTGCAAGATCCCTGGAATATGTCACGGCTCTGACCTCTTTGGGGGCTTCACTGCAGATGAATTCCTCAAAGATCCTGTGAGCCCGGGAGCCCAGCTTGGTAGCTGACCGGAGCTTCTTGAACTCCTCACAGGCCAGCCAGAACTCCAGGTTCTCCTCGCTGAACTCTGTCTTCAGGAAGGCGTGGAAGGCGGCCACTCCATCTGGGGTTGCAGGGAGAGAGGAAGAGACTGGTCAGACAGCGGGACAGCCAGCCGGGAATAAAAGAAGAAAAGACAGCGATTGTAGTTAATGGTCTATTTTTAGGATGTAATTTTCTCGAACAAGGACCTGCCTTTGTATTCTGAATAGAGGCTGGCACACTAGGGGATCTTTATTATTGTTACTACTACTACTATTTTGCTCACGCTTTCAGCATCCTCAGGCTGGCTCCATGGCACATGGGTACACATGTGCCATCCACAGACAGACACAACAGGGTCCCACTCACTTTTACTGCTCAGCAGCAAGTCAAATGACTCTTTCCACCCCAGCACGTCTTCTGAGAAGTTTTTGCTAAAAAAACAGGATTTTAATTAAAAAAAAAATCAACAAACTACTGCACAGCACAAATCCTAGCCAGAACGCTGATGGAAGTTGTATAATTCACACAATTGTATAATTGGATAATTATTGGAGCTGAGGCCTCAAACTCTTAGTTGGGGTTCAGGGAAATAGTTGTGTTTTCTAGAGGACAGCTCAGTAACCAGAAACCAAAGCAGGGAACTTCTGGCCCTCATTAAATACCTAAGACTGTGTCTTCACTGTCCAAAATTCTTTCTATTCCCCTGACTCTCAGAGCTTGTTTTGTATACTTTCTCAAGGAAATAAGGGTCTTATGAATAGAGATTATGTCTACCCATAACCCCAGAGCCTAACACAGCGCCTGGCACAGTTGATGGTCAGTATAAAAGGGCTTCCAGGTAAAGTGCATGTCAGTGGAAGTAGTCACTAATTTAAAACCCACCAGTGGCCTTGGACCCTGCCCTTGCCCTGGTTGCACGTGCAATGACATCTCCAGGTGCGAGAGTCTGGTAACTAGACATTCAGGTCCTGGGTATCCTCATTTGTTGGTGGAATTAGAAGCCTGGAGCCATCCACCCAGTCACCCATGAGCCAGGCAGCCATAGCAGACCAGCTATGACCAGCTCCATTACAATCTCTAGGAAGAGGTCACCAACGTCCACGCTGGCATGTCCTAATTTCTCCTGGTATTTTCCTTCTCAGGACTCCTTTCCTGAATCTGGCTCCCTCCCACTAGGGGCCCCAGGCTGTTCAGCAGGACTTACCCCTCTTTGCTGTGTTTACTGTCCCACTCGAACTTGCCAACACTCCCAGTACCGGAGCCCAGTTCTGACTTGTGAAGAAAGATCCCCAGCCGTGTCTTGAACTCTTTGGCTCTGGAAGACAAAGCACGAGCTTGTGAGGATTCTCCATTCGCTCAGCCAGGGCAGAGAGATTTATGAGGTCCCAGAAGAGCTCAGGTTAGTGTCACTCAAATTCCAGCCTTGAGGTTCCTGGGAACCCGTAACTGTTCCCAGGGCCTAAACGTTGCCTCTCTCAGTGGTATCATGAACCCAGAAACAATGAAAGCAATATTTAAGCTGTGCCTCGGTAGGTCTTATACTTTCTGGGTCTACAGTACAGCATACATGGGCTCTTTCCCACTTCAGTCACACTGATCCATCTTTCTGCCTGTTGATTAGCAGAAGGCAGCTCAGCACTCTCTTAGACTTGTCACAAATATTTCTGGAGCTATGTGGAAGCTGATTTCTGCCTTCATCTTTACTTTTTCCTTCCCAGCTCCACGAAAGATTGGAGTGGGTGAGTAGCTCCCTGGGAAGCGGGCACATCCCTCACTGGGGGGGCTGCTGAAAAACACTTCCCTGCCTTTCCAGGGCCAGAGGAGGCCATGCCCCTAGACCTATGACTTAGAATGAAAACCAAGTGCTTAAGAAACCGGGGAAGGCTCAGTTCTGCCTGGTGATGCCACCGTGGTTTTCCTGAAACTGGGCCACCTGAGTAGAACTGCCACTTGTCGGAGGGTGGGGAATGGCAGTAAGCAGTGGTCCCTCTGCTTCCCTTTGCTTTGCCTTCTCCGTTCTCGTCGCCCATCCTTCTCTAAGACTCTAAGGGAGGCATCTGAGAACGTGGAACCAAGTTGATCTCTGCCTCTCGTCACTTGCGTCCCATTCTCCAGCCCACCCAGGTCTGCAAACCTGCCGCCGCTGCACACCCTAAGGTTGGTGGGACTTCTTCTTCCTCCAGGCAGCTGGACAAGCTGCTCTTACCTCTCCAGGCAGGTGGTGGGGAAGGCGGACAGGGTCCGGCACATGGCTGCGGGTGCAGGGCAGCACGTCGTGTGGAGGATGGTGACGGGCTCCAGCGGGCACCGCAGGGTTCGAGGAAGCAGAGCAGCTGCGGTCAGCGCCTGTCTGCACAGATTGAGTTTACTCAACAGCTTGCGCCGAGCCAACGGCTTTTATTGCCTTGGAGGGGGCGGGGCGGGGCTGCGTGCCGCCGACCAATCGGAGAGCGGTACTGAGCGCGGGCGAAGGCGCAGGAGGGGTCTGGAGCTCGACGGGGCGGGGCGCCCTGCCCGGGATGCGCCGCTACCCTCGTGCAACCTTCACACCGCGGGGGTGCTCACGGGGCTAACCCCCTCCTCCTGGCGGACACCGGCGTGGGGAGGGAGAAGCGGCAGAGAAGTCACACGGAGATGAGAAGCGCACACCCAGTTTAGTAGGAGGGAGAAAAAAAACAACAACAACACCTTCTGCCGCTAGTAAAAGCAGGAAACCAACTCATCGGTGCCAGGAGGATTGGTGTTGGGGTGCCTCCTCGGGAGGCACGCACGGTGCCGAGCACAGCCTGAGCCTGAGTCTGTTGGGTCCTGCAGGACCGGAGCACAGGATGCAAGCCAGGCAAGAGAGCATCATGGTTATACTGATAACTTCCATTTACTGTGCTCCTACCCAAATGGCCACGGGTCAACTAAGTAAGCCCTTTGTCATCATCACCTCCATTTTATAGATGAAGAAACTGAGTCAGAACGTTAGAGAGACTTGCCCAAGATCAGAGTTAGAAATAGCAGACAAGGGGTGGGGGTGGTGGCTGGCTTTATTGAGCATCTACTATGTACTTTTTTACTAACTCGGGTTAAATAACTTGCTCAAAGTCACACAGTAAGTGTTTTGCCAGATGTCAAATATGAATTTACCATGCTTTTTCACTGCCCCGTCCGCAGATTACAATCCCACCACCTCCGGAACTAATGAATGATCCTGCCTTTAAGCAGTTGCTAGCTAGTTCGGCGTCCTCATCTCTGAGATAAAGGTAATAAATGCTCTACCTCTCTCCTCACTTTCCCATCACAGCCTCCCCATTGCCCCTCACTTCCCTTTGGGATTGCTATTAAGAGGCTGCCCCTGAGGTTAAGAGTGTGCCATCTAGGGATAGATTTCTCAGTTTCAAATCTGGGCTCCACCATTTACTGATGGGAGACATTAGACGAGTTTCTCAACCTTTCCATGCCTCCGTTTCCTTGTCTCTAAAACGAAAACATGATGCGCTTATTTCATAAAGTTGTTGTGAGGACTAAAGAGATTTAATTCTTAGTTTTAATTCACCAGGAGACGGGAAACTCAGTTCCTCAGAGGCAGAGACTTGCTGGGGAGAGTTCTGGGAACTAAGAGGGTGTGAGGGAAGCAGGGTTGGGCAGAGGGAGGAAACGAATGCCCGAAGCTGGTCCCAGGGGATGCTCTGGAGTGGGATGACGCTTCTGAGCAGACCTGCAGTGAAGCAACGGGCCGGGCCTTTGTATCCCACATCAACGGTTCATTGGACGGCCTAATTTTAACTCTTTTTTTTTTTTTTTTTTTTTTTTTGCGGTACGCGGGCCTCTCACTGCTGCGGCCCCTCCCGCCGCGGAGCACAGGCTCCGGACGCGCGGCCATGGCTCATGGGCCCAGCCGCTCCGCGGCATGTGGGATCCTCCCGGACCGGGGCACAAACCCGTGTCCCCTGCATCGGCAGGCGGACTTCCAACCACTGCGCCACCAGGGAAGCCCCACGGCCTAATTTTAAATGAGGCAATTCCCTCCGTCAAGGGCAACTCCCAGCGAGAGATGGCTGTGAGCCTACAGCTGCCAGCACCCTGGGGGATGAGGGCCTGGTCCCAAACGCAGATCTGGGAGACACACCACAGCACCTGTAGCCACACCTGGAAGGTGCTTGGGACAGTACTCAGCTCGTAGTCAGCACTCAGCCAACCTTCGCTCTCAGGTTTACTTAGTAGGGTTATGGGGGTTGCTAGACAACAAGGAAAAGTAGCAAGTTTTTTTTTGTGACTCTCGGAGTTTAGGTGTTTATTTCATGAGGGGCATTTAAGAGTTGCTATTCCTCAGCGGGACCTGGAAGTAAGGGTCGGAAACCAGAGGCGAACAGGTTCCACCTGACAGAGCCCAGTGAGAAGTCCCAGGAAAGCTGGTCAGGGAAGGAAAGGGGAAAACCAGAGAGGGGAAGACGGGAGGAAGGCCTGTGAGAGAGCCGTTGAGGCACCGCTATAGGAAAAGAGGCCCAAATCAGAACAATATGGGGGGTCTTTTGTCAGAGCAGATGCCCTTGTTAAGCCAGGGCCTGCAGAAGATGATCCAGTTAGTCAAAACCTAATACCCTCTGAAGCCAGAGCTGAACCCTCCCCAGCCTCCCGGGTGGTTAGTGGAACACAGGGACACACGTGGCGGCAGCTCACACATTGGTAGCACCATCTTAGATGCCGCTTCCCACCTGCACCCCGTCTCGCCCACCTTGGCTCTTGTTCTACTTTTCTCACAAGTCCAGGGCTGGATTGGTGTGGGGCAGGGCGATGGGCAAGGGTTGGGAGGGGGGCAACGGAAGGATGCCTTTTTGAACGTTTGCTTCTCAGCACAGCCCTTGGTCCACACGATGACTCAGCCTACCCGGCAGCATTAGCAGGCCCTTCTGCTGGAGGGGTTCGTCAGCTGGGATGAGGGTTGTTTTGTCACCTGCTGCTGCTCCTGCCCCAGTGCATATGCTTTTATTATGCAGCTGCCGAATGGGGACGTGGGTGGTGTCCGAGACAGCTTTTCTCCAAGCAATAAAGGCAAGTTTATGGACAGATTGAACCCCCGGTCTTACCCTCAGTAGTACCACATTGGAATCAGCCTGTACGTGGCCACATGACAACAATAATAGTGATTAGGCAGAAAACCTCCTCAAACCTTCCTGTCCTTTCTGCATTCCCTGTGAATAGGCCAGAGGAGCTTTTAAATTTCCATTCTGCAGACAACAAAACGGCAGTGCTAAAGGCACTTAGTTAAGTGCAATGGAGCTGAAAACAGCTGAACCCTGGGCTGAATCTCCAGATTCCTGAGCTAGTACTTTTTCATTTGACAAAGAAAGCGAAAGAGACAAAGGAATTGATGCATGGTGCGCAGATGGGCAAATCCAAGAGCACAAAGCTCCCTGCTCAAGATGAAGAGCCCTCTCCGAGTTCAACCTGCCTCCCGGTTGCCATGGTTACCTCTTCAGTTTCCAGGCAGAAACTTTTTGAAGTTCACGGTTTACCCCAAATTCTCTTCCCAGCAGGTAAATCGGTTCATGTCTACAATTGCAGTAATGACTCAACAGTTGCTGTCAATCCAGCAAGCTGAGCTCGCCTGTGAATCGTACTGGCTTTGACAGAACCTGACCTCATTTTTGCCCAGCGCTCCCAGTGCAGCTGTGCTCTCTTTAGTGGAGAGTATGGGGACACAGCTCTGCAGGCTGGGTCATCTGGGGTCAGGATTCAACATCCCACAATAACCCAGCCACGTTGCCTTCCATCTCCTTCAGCCCCTCTGACCCCCCAGGACCACTCTTTCCACAGAGACTGAGGTCTAGACAGGACCTTTGTCTACTGAAAACAGTTAGAGGAAATGAAAATACTTACTCGACTTTGGCACAGACGATCCCCACAGTGGTCTGGACCTTCCAAAGTCAGTCATCAATCTACTAATAAATATTTATTAAGAATTTACTATGGGGCTTCCCTGGTGGTGCAGTGGTTAAGAATCCACCTGCCAATGCAGGGGACATGGGTTCGATCTCTGGTCCGGGAAGATCCCACATGCCACGGAGCAAGAAAGCCCCTGCACCACAGCTACTGAGACTGCGCTCTGGAGCCCGCGAGCCACAACTACTGAAGCCTGCACGCCTAGAGCCTATGCTCCGCAACAAAAGAAGCTACCGCAATGAGAAACCCGTGCACCACAACCAAGAGTAGCCCCGCTCTTCGCAACTAGAGAAAGCCCACGTGCAGCAACGAAGACCCAACACAAACATAGATAAATAAGTAAGTAAGTAAATAAATAAATAAATAAAAGAAACATGACCCCAAAAAAGAGAATTAAAAAAAAAAAAAAAGAATGTACTATGTTCCCAAGTTGATGGGGAAACCACAGCTTTTAAGGCTCTTCTCTGACTGTAATGGCCTTATATTTCCTTCCAGCTGAGGAAACAAAACTACCAGAGGGGAGAGGGAGAGGTGATAGGAAATTATTTCCTGGTGTTGCAACAAGTGTCCAGGAAAAGGAGAGATCAGAGAACGTTGGCAGTGTTTTAAAAAAAACAAAAAACAAAAAACAGGAGTGAGAGAGGTTCGAGCACCATGGAAGGTCAGAATATGCAGGGCATGTGGGAGGAAGCATGCCTCGGTGGGACAAACAACTAGGAAATGCCTGTTGTAGTTTGGGGGTACAGCAAAGATGCACAAAGATTTAGGAATTCCTTACATACAGGCAGCGGCGCTTAAGCTGGCAGTGTGCGCATTTGGATTCCACTTTTAGGTTTAGAAGCACAAAAACAGCAGGGGCAGCACATATCCTAAGACGTCTACATGAGAAGGGAGAGATCACCTCCAGCAGACGTGGAATAGACAGTCTCTGGGGGTCAGTTCCCTGCTGCATCATGACAGGAACTGTGGGTATTCTCCCTTCCTGGGCAGGGGAAGTTGACAGAGTTCAGCCTGGGTGCAAGAAACAACTGTTTTCCCCTGATTATCCTTTAGGGCATTGGGTGCAGCTCACTTTGATGGCTGTACTACTCAGCTCTGATTTCTCCTCTTCCCTCCCCTCCTTCCCTCTGAGCAGAGTTTTGAGGGGATGGGAGCCCTGCTTCTCTCTACCCAACTGGACCAATGGACCCCTAGCCTCCAAGGAGGGCAGTCCCAGCCACCTGGGAGAGGCTGAAACTCTTCAGCAGCACCTATGGCTAGTAGGATCATGTCTAGTCTCCTCTACATGGCACCTAATGCACTAATCAACTGATCTCACATCCTTCACCTCACACCCTAACACCCAGCCAACCTCAGCAGCTGCAGGTTACCCCAGGCACCAAGCTGCCTGCACCAACAAGCCCTGAGCATGAGGTTCTCTAGGCTTGAAGGACCCTCCAATCCCAGTTCTACTCATTTTATTTTTATTTTTTTATTTTATTTTATTTTATTTTTGCGGTATGCGGGCCTCTCACTGTTGTGGCCTCTCCCATTGCGGAGCACAGGCTCCGGACGCTCAGGCTCAGCGGCCATGGCTCACGGGCCCAGCCGCTCCGCGGCATGTGGGATCCTCCCGGACTGGGGCACGAACCCGTGTCCCCTGCGTCGGCAGGTGGACTCTCAACCACTGCGCCACCTTGGAAGCCCCGAGTTCTACTCATTTTTAAAGATATTTTCAATAAACTGATTTATATATATTGAGATATAGTTTGCATATAATGAATGCACAGATCTTAAGTATACAGCTCGATGAGTTTTGATAAATGTAGACATCCATGTAACCATGGCATACACCATGCCAGCTTGCTGGGTGGCATTTTAATCAAGAGCCAATCAAGCTACGGAATACTTCTGTCACCCTAGAAAACTTCATGCTCCCTCCAGCCAGCCTCCCTGCCACTCCCCATCAGAGGCAACCACTAGTCTGAGTCCTAGAACCATAGGACTCACATTGAATCCTGAGTTTGTTTTCTACATATTTTTGAGGCCTGGCGCAAGTGCTCTCTCATCCCTGGAACTTGTTCCTGCCTATGTTACCCTGAACTCAGAATTGATTCCCAATCTGTTTGCTCTGTGAGCTCCTGCAGGGCAGGGACCATTGCCTTGGTCCTCTTTTTATCTTCAGCCCCTAGCACCATGCCCAGTTTGGTGTGTATTCTATAAATGTTGGCTGGCAGGCTGGCTTCTGTTTCAACACAAATCTTAATAGCTATGAACACTAACTGTGTGCCAGGCTCTGTTCTGTGTGCTGTTTTCCCCTGAATTATCTTTCAGTTCTCACAATTACCCCATAAGGCGGGTTCTATCTTGTCCTCGTTTTACATTTGAGTAAACTCTGGCAGAGATTGGTTAAGTAACTTGCCTGTGATCACACAGCTAGTGAGTGGTCAAGCTGGGTTTTGATCTCAGTCCAATTCCAGAGCCTGTGTTGCTAATATACACCATGCCAGTTTGCTGTATGGTGTTTTCTAGAACTCAGAGTTTGCTCACTATGAGAAGGACGAAGCATAAGCTTGGGAAGGACGTTACACCTCATCGTCTGTTTTCTGTAGTTTTCCTTCCTGTATCCCCCCGACCCCGACCCCTCTTCTTTGCTCACCCCATCCCTCTGCGGCCATTCACGTTTCCCACTTTCTGTCTTTGCCCTCAGCTGTGTGTCGTCACTGGCTCTGGACTTGTCTGCTTCTTCTGTCTCTTGTGTATGCAATTCCCACACGTGGCTGCCGAGAGCTCCTTTCTCTGCTAAAATCCCTTGGTTAACATCTGGGCTTTTATTATCTTTTCAGGAAAACTCAATTCAGCTGCTTTGCCACGCCCCCTTTCCCAGCTGTGCTTCCCAAGCCCTCTTTGCTCATAGAGGATCCTGGTTCCCACCTTGGAAAGAGCCCAGGGGCAGCTTTCAAGGGAGGCGGAGCTCCAGTTCCCAAAGCGTTTGGGATGTGTGGGCCCTGGAAACATTTGTTCCTCTTCATCCTCTTGCTGGTAGATGGAGCCTCTGGGGTTAATGCTTTCTCCGCTGCATGCGGGCCGTGGCCCTTCACAGGCCCTGTGCTTGGTGTTTGTGGTCTCCCCCATGCAGGTGGGCTTGCCTGCCTGGCTGTGATGGTCTGCTTTACCCCACACCCCAACCAGACTGTCTGCCTGCCTTGAATCCTGAATTCTCCCAGTGTCCGGGGTCCCCCTGCAGCGTGCTACCTCAGCTTTCACTTGCATGTGCTCGCATATTGATTCATTCCCTAAAGTATCAACGAAATCAGTGGCAATAAATGAGCCCCCCCCACCCTAATACTGCCAATTCCAAAAGAGGAGGGTTACCTAAGCGCCCTGGGTTTCTGTCTTCCTCTTTTTCACCCTCCCTCCCCATCCCCTTTTTCACTTTTGTCACGAATGTCATTTTTCTGAGAGCATCTCACTTCTACTCACTGAGTCTTGGAAACAAAGTTTATAAAAGTCTGGATTGTTCTCATTTAATAATCTTCCAAGGCCCTGAGAAGCCCCTGTAGAATGAAAGATTAGAGGGGGCAAAAAAGTGAGGCCTGGGATTTGCAAATGACTGAAAGGTGAAACTTACATTTCCAATTCCCTGTTCTTTCCTGGACTGAGGAGTGAAGACTTTTGGATTCCAGATCTGGGACGTGAGGCAGGTATTGCCTGCCGGCTTGTGTCTCATTCCAGGCAGGAAACAGGCACTGGGGGAATCTAACAGATACCACCCCCTGGTTGGGGAGGAGAGGGGGCTTCTGACCAACTCACTCGCTCTACCATATTCACCGGCCGGGGCAGCCACCAACACTGATAGGCAATGCTCTGGGCAAGGAGAAGGCCCCCTGCTCTCTGGGAAGCAAATGGCCTAACTGAAATATTGTTTTGCTCTCAAACCACGTGCGGGGGGAGGGGGGTGGCAGACAGGGGACTGAAAGACCCTCAGAGACGGAAACCTCTGCAAGCAGCAGTTTAAATCCCAGCCCGCCCACCTTCATTTCTTAGGAAAGCTCAGCACACCAGTCCATCCCTGGTTCTAGAGACACTTCATGTGCTCTCCTCGGTTGGAAAGCTACCTTTGAGATGTAGGTGCTCACCTGGGCGGGTCTGAAATGGCCTCAGGGTGGCCTGGAACCTGGCATTTGTACCTAGCTCAGTGTCGGGCATAATATAGATAGTCATGAAATATTGGATGAGGAAAGAAGGAGTGCGTCCCACTGGACATGGTGGATGTCATTGGAGAGCCATTGTCAGCTCAGCCTCTCCAGGCTCCTTGGGATCGCAGACACTCTTGGCTGAACTTCAACCTGATGACTTTCTGGAATTGGGTCACAGACAGGCTGTCTTATGCAATGAAATTTATTATTATGCACCTCCCTCACATGGCCCCCACTGGGGCTGGTGGAGTCCCCCAGTGCAGGCAAACCGGCACAAAGCCAGGGAAAGTCTGAATCACATCCATCATTCCAGAGCCCAGCTCGAGTTGGAAACAGGGCACCAAACACACACAGAACTGTGTCACTTCGTCCCATCTCTCTGAAGGTCTTCAGTAAGGAGAGGTCCTGGCACACCTCGCCGCCTTTCCCCCTCTCCTAGGTATTCCAGAGAGGCAGGTGCTAGGGAGATGCTGTGTTTGGTAGTAAGAACAGATTTCAGCTGCTTGCAGCTGGCTAACACCTGGCCCTGCTCTAGACCTTGTCTTGGAGGAAGGGACATGCCATTTGCAGGGCCCCCATGACCCAACACTGAGCTCAGTGCTTTCCAGATGGAGAAACCGACAGCGTGGATAAGTAATCTACCCACAGTGACACACTCAGTGAACAGAGGTGCCAGGATTGAAACCCAGTTCTGTCCAGCAGATCCGGACGCAGGGCTGCTCAATGCCCCGTCCTCTTGACTCTGAGCAGCATTCCCCCTGGCCCCTGGCTGCTACTTCAGGCCATTTCTCCCCGCTGCCCTAGATAGGGATATATGTAGGTGCTTACACAGGCCACAGATGACACACGAGGACTGCTCACACAGCAAGCCCCGGCATGTGAACGTCTCACACACGTGCAGAGATGTCAAGTCACAGCCACAGGAATTGTTTGCCATCTCCTGGGAGTTTGGGACCTGCCGTGTTTTGAGTCACAGTCCATGAACCCCCATTTCAATAGGGAGAGAATAGGGGCGGGTGGGGAGGGTTGAAGGAGGGGCACAGAGGAAAAGCAATCTTGTAGGAAAGCAGGAGGCTTGACAAAGCATCAACCCTAGCTGTTCCTCCGTGACAAGTTGGGAGGAAACGTGTCTCCTTACGCTGTGCCCGCAGCTCCCCGAGCGAAGGGAGGAACGTGGCCGGCTGTCTGAGCCACGGGAGGCTGGGGCCGACAGAGCTGGGGTGGGAGGAAAGGGGCGGGGGGAGCCATGGGAACAGGTGATCCTTTCACAAGCTCCCCGGCCATCAGCTCCTGACATAGCAGATGTCCTAGAAACAGGCCCAGGTGGACAGAGGGAAGAGCGCAGCGGGAGGCTGCGTGATGTTTTGCCGAGAAAGAAATTAGCTCTGCCTAATGGGCCCCGGATATCTGGACAGGGGAGACACGCGCTGGGCTGTGTGGCTGAGCCCCGGCGAGCCACTCCCTCTCCACTCACCACGTGGCTGTGCTGCTCCAGTGTGGGCTACAGGAGAACCTGTTGGATCCGAATCCCCAGGCTTCCCGAACCCCCGGGCGGCAGCAATGGTGATGACAATTGCTACGTGAAGCGAGCGTTCTCTGTGCTCCACATTTATGGTTCTTCTCATCTCATCTCATCCTCACGCTAACCTCTGCGGAAGGTATGCCTACTATTGTGGCTTTACAGATGGGGAAACCGAGGCATAGAGAGGCTAATTGAAGAAGGGACAAGAGGGCAGAGCCCTGGTTTGATACCGGGTCGTCTGATGCCAGCACCCACGCAGTGAGCCACTTACTGTGTAGACAGCCCCCTCCTCGCCCCCTCCAGAGTTGCAGAAAGCTCTTTCCTGCCCTGGGTTCCAAACACTCACAGCCGCACCTCTAAGAGGATTTGAGAGATGAAGGTTTACCTTCCTTCTCTTTTAATTCAGTCTGGTCTTCCCTTCTTGGGAACAGGAACAGGGCTTTCTGCTTCCAAGGCTCAGTTCAGGAGGAGCCAGCCCTTCAATCCCGGCAGCTTTTGACCCTGGAGCCACACTCATCACCTAGAACATCCATCCACTCTAAAAATGGTACTTTCGGGACTTCCCCGACAGTCCGGTGGTTAAGACTTTGCCTTCTGTGCTTCCCTGGTGGCGCAGTGGTTGAGAGTCCGCCTGCCGATGGGGGGGACACGGGTTCGTGCCCCGGTCCGGGAGGATCCCACATGCCGCGGAGCGGCTGGGCCCGTGAGCGATGGCCGCTGAGCCTGCGCGTCCGGAGCCTGTGCTCTGCAACGGGAGAGGCCACAACGGTGAGAGGCCTGCGTACCGCAAAAAAAAAAAAAAAAAAAAAAAAAAATTGGGAGACAAGGGCCTACTTTATAGCACAGGCAACTATAGTCAATATCTTGTAATAACCTATCATGGTAAAAAATCTGAAAAAAATGTAGATATATTCTTTATGTATATATAACCGAATCACTTTGCTGTACACCTGAAACTAACACAACATTGTAAATCAACTACACTTCAACAAAAACATTTTTTTAAGTTGCGGGAAAAACCACCTCATCTGTGATTTGTCCTCATTGGCCCCAACAAAGTGTTTGTTTGTTTGTTTATTGGCTGCACAGCTTGTGGGATCTTAGTTTCCTGAACAGGGATTAAACCCTCGCCCTCAGCAGTGAAAGCGTGGAGTCCTAACCACGGGGGTGCCAGGGAATTCCCCCCAACAAAGTGAATTACCCCTTTCATTGTGTTCCCTAAACATTCTGTGTTTGCCAACAACACAGCACTTTACTACATTTTATTCTAATTTTGCATTTAACAACTTTCTCTTCTGCAAATTGTGAACCTGCAAAAGCACAGTAGTTGCACACAGCAGGCACACAATAACTGTTCATTTGCATGAATGAATGTCCTCTCCTGTGAGGTTGAGAAGCAATAAGCCATAGGAACAGGAAGTCTTGGGAATTACCATAGACCAGCCCCCGGGCTACGTTCTCTATCACATGGATGCTGACAAGCACGGGAAGGCACCTTGGCATGGGGAAAGATAATAAATGGCTGTTTACTGAATGGTAGAAAACAGTTTAAAACTCAGGAGATCTAGCCTCTGTGACCAGTTCCGTGACTAATCAGCTGTGTGACCGTGGGCAATGACCAAACTCTCTGTGCCTCTGTTTGGGAAAGTGTGTGACTGTGCTCTGAGAAGTCTAAGATTTACACAAATAATGCGGTACTCTCCTCATTTCTGTTATTAAAATGCACAAGACTTTTTTGTCATGGCCAGGACCAGTGAAGAATTCTGAGTCACTCTGTCTGGGGCTGGAGGGCGGTGCTTCGCTTCACTGAAGGATGGGAATTTCCACCCAGCTGGAAGGAATGAGCCACTGTGGCTTGGGCCTCATCTTTTCCCACCCCCGCTTTCCCTTTCCTCTGACCAACTGACAACTTCTGGGAAACAGACAGAACTAGGAATCTTAAAATAGAGCAGCAAACATCTGGGCTCGTAGCCCCAGGCTCGGTTGCACCATCAGGGGACTTTGGCAGCAGACACCGAGAAATGGATGGCTCACGTGGCATCCAGCCCTCTGCGCTGGAAGAGCCAAGACCGTGGAAAAAGTAACACACTAAAAAAAAAAAAAAAAAGTAACACACTGGTTCTGGAGAGAAGCAGTCATCCAGGAATGTGATGTTTCAGTTGGCTGCCCTGCCACAGCCTGTCTGGGTGAAAGGCTCTGCCCCGATGTTCCTGTATCATCCAAGGCCTGGGGATCCCAAAAGGAGCAGCTCTTCCTAGAAGCAGTGGCTGTCCCACTAGCCCCAGCAGGCTGGGGAAGGACAGTGAGAGGCCTCTGAGGAAGGAGACAGCGGGCCATGACTCAATGGTTCAGAGAAGCTTGGCTTCCCAGGCTCTGAGCACCCAGGTTTGGGATGCTTATGTAACAAAACAGGGGCAGCATGAAATACTCAAAAGATGAGAGCACGTCGAAGACTGGGCCCTTGGTTCTGGACCCCAAATTTCAATCTGATAAACTCAGCCTAACCCTAGGAAAGGGGTTCTCCACTGAGAGTGAAGGTTAAAGCAGTGGGAAAAAGATCATCAAATCCTGAAAAGCAGCTGCCTTCTTATTTGGATTTCTCCTAAGTTCATCCATGAACACTGTGTGCCGGGCACTCTTCTCATATGTGCCCTCATTTAATCCTCACAACAACTGTACACAGGAACTGTTATTATCCCTGCTTTACTGTTAGGGAAGCCAAGACACATGGAGGTCTGAAATCTCACAGTGGCAATGTCATGGTTCAGACCCAGGCAGGCTGGCCCCGGCGTCTGTGAGCATAGCCAGGATGCTATGCCAAGCAGCTTCCAGGAGCCTGGCTGTGGATGGACCCCAGATGACGGCAGATGAAGCCCTCAGGCAGCTTACATCTGGAAGGGGAAGAGAAATAAGGAACAAGCATCAAATTGGTAAAATAATGATGAACAGTGACAAAAGCAATAAAGGAAACAGTGAGCAAAGGGGGACCTACTTTAAGTAAGGTGGTCGGAAAGATGTCCTGGTCAAGTTTCTGTTGCTAAGGATGGAAATGGACTGCCTCTGACTTAAAGAGAAAAAATTATTGAAGGGAGTTTGGGGTAGCCTACAGAATTTTCAGGGGGTCTCCGAACACAGACAAGAACAAAGGGAGGCTCGGTGGCCAAATATCCCTCCACAGAACCACTCTGATGAGCACCAACAAGGTGCCACGGCTGAAGGCTAGATGTCTCAACCCGCTCCACAGCCAGCACTGGAACTCCCCAGAACCCCCCTGCTGGCTCTGCTGCCCCTGAAAGCCAGAGGCTACGGCCACCACTGACCTCAAAGTGGAGTCTCCCCCACCCCATTTCTTTGCATCACCAGCTCCTGACTCAAGAGTCCCAGATGAGGGTACCTAACTGGCACCCTGCTGCTTCTGATGCAAAATTCCAAGCTGTGCTGAGCAGATACAGGCAGCTTCTGGCACCGGTCCAATTGCTGCTGAGTATGCAGACCTGAGCTTAGGGCTGACTATCCATCCACTCTTTATTGAAGTCCCCTCCCCTCCAAACACACTTTGGCTGATGGTAGCCTTTCTCTTTCCTCTTGATGGGATTTCAGCCTCTCTTCCAATAAAAATAATAGCTACTAATTTGGAGTGCCTATTATATGCAAATCCTTTACAGACATCATCTCTCGGGCTTACTACCTCTTTGCAAGGTAAAATAGATAGCTGGTGGGAAGCAGCCGCATAGCACAGGGAGATCAGCTCGGTGCTTTGTGACCATCTAGAGGGGTGGGATATAAAGGGTGGGAGGGAGACGCAAGAGGGAGGGGATATGGGGAATATGTATATGTATAGCTGATTCACTTTGTTATACGGCAGAAACTAACACAACATTGTAAAGCATTTATAGTCCAATAAAGATGTTAAAAATAATAATAATAAAAATAAATAAATGTACCAGCGAAGCTCACCATGAATGAACTCCCAAGGGAAATCATCTTATAAAGTGAAAAAAAAATGCTTTTGGTTAAGAAAGATCATCCCCGAAGACATTTGTATTGTGAACCGGATTTTTTCTTCTTGGTTTTTATTCATCAGATTGCATGTATATACTTAGAGGTGTGGTAATAAATCAGTACTTTTAAAATGGGTAATTTGGTTAAATTAATTAATCTGGAGAGAGAAAGAGAGAGGCAATGACAGTGAAATGAATTTCTTGCTCTTTTTGTTACTGGTTACTCGTGGGCCACCCAGCTGGCCATTCAGGACTCAGTTTCTCTCTTTGAAATACAGAGCACGGAGTTTTTTGTATATTTCATGAGGCTCTCATGAGATTTTAATGAAGCTCTCTGGTTAAGGCCCTTTGAGATGAGCACAAAGTACTATTCTAACGCAACTGCATACATCTAAGAGAGCAGCATCTCACCTATGGGTATGATGAACAGGTTGCTGCCACTCCTAGCTAAGTGCTCTCCCCTGGGCCAGGTTTCTATTTTCCCAAAGTGCTGAGTCATCCCTAGCAAGGAGGGCCAGCATTGCATCATCGACACTCTTCCCCAAGGCCCAACAAGACAGGCAAAACAGCTGTAAAGTTGAAGACCCAATCTCAGTCTGCTGCTAGAAATCTGCACAGCAGTACTTCCCCTGGCCGTAGACAGCGGCCGTGTTAGGTGTGAATCAAACACGCAAACCTCTGGAGATTTGTCTTTCACTTCCCCAAGACACAACTTAGCAGAATAAATGAAAATATGGTGACACATTTTCTCAGCCCTGGGGCTCTCAGGGAAGTGGGGGAGGGGAGGGGAGGGGAGGGAGGGAGGGTTGTTTCTCACCAATGCTCAGGAGGGAGCCCAGTCCCCATCACCGCCCTCTTGTGTGCCTCCATGCCCTGCCACCATCTCTCTTCTCCACCCTGTCTTTCTGGAACTGTCAGACTCTAAGAAGTCGGGCTGGCCCCCAGCTGCACCTGACACCTGTTTGGGACTGCGATTACATCTCCAGAGGCACTGAGGCTCTGTCTGGAGAGTTCTGGGCAGGAATTGGACTGGAAATGAGCCCAATGGTTCCCTCGTCTCTCCCCCGATCACTTGAGTTAGGAACCCAGTCCGTATGTGTTTGCATGTGTACATGTGTGCACACACATGTGTGATTCCTAAGCTAAAGGATTGAAATTCTCTCCAAATATGTCAGCAGTTTCAGCTGCATTGATCTGACTTTCCCATTGGAGGGTTGGCGATTCCCTGATGATATATGAGTGGGATGGTACAGGGTAGAATCATTCTTTAGCTTCCTCCGATGATGGATTCAGGTTAGACTTACAATGAGAGGCTGAGGGATGCCAGGGAGCCAACAGAAGCCTATCCAGAACTCCTGCATTTGGGGTCTAGGAATTTATTTTATGTCATCATTATGTGGTACACTTGGTGTTGATTTATCTGCAAATGTACACCTACCAGCTGTGAATCCCTGTCCTCAACCTACTATTTTCTTTTTCTTTCTTTCTTTCTTTCTTTCATTTTTTTTTTTACTATTTTCTTTATTTCCTATAGGTTAACCTAATTTCTCAATTTGAGCACCCATTCTGCAAACTGCTAGAGAAGCAAAAACAAAACAAGAAATCAGACCTACCTAGGTACCTCTCCATGAAATGTTACCAGGGTGATAAGGCTTCATACAACACTGAGGCATCAGGTAGTGGGAGTGAGTGGCCCTCTTTTGTCCTTGGTCCTCTGTCCACTCAGGTTTTTGCTCAGACAGCCACAATCCCCATCCACAGTCAGGTCCAGCAGCAGCTGCTGCTTCGTAACTTCTCTTGCTGAACAGCAACCTTTGGAAGTACTGTCTATGGACCCCTTGCCCTCCCGGCCATGACTCTCAGGGTCTTGCTGCCTCCCTGGGGACACCCGTGGAGAACAGGTCCCAGGCCTCCTCTGCTTTGATGACCCAGCAGCTGTTTATTCTTTCCTGGCCCAGCCCCAGGGGAATCACTTTCCAATGGAGAGGTCAGAGTGCTCCAGAGAGGAGACTTACAGATGCTGACATTTGGGGTTTCCCACAGAAAAAGCCCCACTTACGCACGTAGAGCTTTTAGTCACATTCTTAGTGCTTCACTCTTAAATGTGAGGGAAAAACCAAGGATCACCAGACCTTAGAGCAAAGTCTCAAACATGAAAGAGAGAGACTAAAACAAATAATAACATGGAACCTGGGAGAAACAGAAACAATGCAGGGAATGGAAGACAAAGTAAACAAAACAAAACAAAACCCATCATTAATATCCTCAGACAAGTAGGAGAAAATATTGCATCAGGAAGTAAGAACCGAATTTTGCTTTCTGAGGACTAATCAGAGAAAAAAATACAAACTCTTGGCAATCAAAACTACAAGAGTAAAACAAACAAACAAAAACAACCAACAGAAGTGTCCAAAGGCAATGTTGAGGAAATCTCCCAGAAAGTAGAAAAAAAGATAAAGCAAAGGACAATAAAAAAAAGTGAATAAGACCATTAGGGGATAAAGCCAAGGAGTGTCATTTCTAACTAATAGGAGTGCCAGAAAAAAAAAAAAAAACAGAGAAGACAATGGGGAAGAAATCATCAAAGAAATAATATAAGCAAACCATCCCCAAATTGAAGCATGAATCTTCTCCAAATTGGCAAGGCCTACTACATGCTCGCATGAATGGAAAGGCCCCACATCATTGTAAATTCAGAACGCTGAAACAAACAAAAAAGATCCTATAAGTTGAGAAACCAGGGTGAGGGAGACCACAAATGATACACGGGAATCAAAATAATACTTCTTAACAGCAACATTGAAAACGGAAAACAAGAGTAGTGCCTCCAAAGTTCTAAGTGAAAACAATTTTCAACCTGGAATTCTGTACCTCTCAAATCAAAGGTGAGCAGAGATGAGATTTTTAGTAAAAAAAGTTTCCAAAAATTATCTCCCATGCACCCTTTCTTAGAAAGCTACTACCAGAAAGTGTGCTCTATTGAAACAAAAACAAGAAAATAAGAAGAGAGAGGATGGGCTGGGAGACGGGAATTAGGAGACGAGAGAGGTGAAAGGAATTCCCAGGAAGTCAGCAAAGGAAAGGGCCACAACATCTAAATGGCAGACCTAGACAGCAACTGTTCCCTACTAAGGGGGTCAGAGGACTCCAGGAGAGACATCTGGGGTTGTGAAGTGGGGTGTGCGGATTATCTGACAGACTGGACAATGTGGAGGTGTCATTGGGCAGTGTTTTACAGCTGTGGGAGCATGTGGGAAGATGTAACCAGGTGTTGATAGAACACTAAACAGATGAAAATTAGAGGCAATTATTAATCCCAGGGGGAAAAATTGTGCAGTAATGGATATGTAATTAAAATATATTAATTGGCTTAACAGTAAACAATATCTATACAACCATGATAACAAAAGCATTGTTAACCAGAAACTGGGGAGACCTAGAAGAAGACAAGAGGGGAAAGTACATGAGTTTAGAATCCTCACTACCATCATGAGAAGTCTAGAACTGACGTCTAAAGTTGATGAATCAAGAAGGAGTGGCATGAGTTAGAAGTATAGGGGAAATCACCAGATAAAGAACTTAACGCTGCATTGACAGTGGTTTTCTCTGTGGAAAGGGAGCTGGGGCAGGGGGGAGGGGAATAGAAGACAGTTTTTATTATGTTTTTTCTTTTTTTTTTTTTTGTAATGATGTTTGCCTATTTACTTAGTTATTTGTGTATTTATTTATTCATTTATTTATTTATTTTTGGCCATGTCACATGGCTTGTGGGATCCTAGTTCCCTGACCAGGGATTGATCCCAGGCCCTTGACAGTGAGAGCACGGAGTCCTAACCCCTGGACCGCCAGGGAATTCCCTATTGTGTTTTTTCTACATCTATAACTTACAACTCATTTCCCAGCAATATTTTTATTTAAAATAAAAGTATGTTAAGTGAATATTAAAAATGTGCCCCACTGGTCATATATGTGAAACAGACACATAAACAGATCAGTACAGGAAAAAGTTACGGGTGCTACATGTGTACAGGTAAGACATGGGCATAAAAGAGAGTAGCCAATTCTACCTAAGAAGGGAGGGCCAAGAAATTCCTGACTTCTACCCCCCTGCCCCCCTTACCCAGGTCACTGCTGCCAGTGTGTGTATTCAGATGTGGCTCACTTGAGAAACCTGAGAAGCAAGGCAGGAACTCACCAAACACTCGAAGATGTTGGTAGGATCTGCTGGTTAGGATCCCGAACCTGAGCGTCACTCTAACTGAGTTTGAATCCTAACTCAGCCACCGACTAACTATGTCATTTTGGACATGCAACTTACCCCCTCGGTCTCCTCAAATGTTCCTACCTCGTAGGGTTATTTCAAGGATTAAATAAGTTAGTGTGTACAGGGCTCAGAACAATTCTTGGTACATGTAAGTATTATATTCTCTCAGCAACCACTAGGGACATCTGCCAAGTGCAGGCACTGGATAGGCAGAGGGGCGGGGGGGGCTGCCACTAAGCCTGTCCCTGCCCTCCAGGAGCTTAAGGAGGGGGTAGGGAGTGGGCCAGAAGATGCACCCATAAATAAGCATATTACCAGCACCAGTGTCCAGGTGGCTGGATGCGGAATTGTAGGGGACTAGTTTCCTAGAGGGAGAACCTGTCAGTACGTGCTCCATGAGAGGGTCTGGGGGACACCTTCTGGATTGTGGCTCCAGTACCCCCTTCTCTAAAAACTTCCCTTTCCCCTCCTGTTTCCACACAGTTGCAGCAGAAGCTGTGTTCTGGTAAAGTGAGCTTGCCTCCTTGGCCCAAGGGAGCACATCCAAATCAATTTGGGCCAGTCAGTCTGGGAGTTTTTTGACCTGAGACTGAGAGACAGAATTGGCTCCTTTCCATGTCTTTGTGTTAGGACTGATATGTAAACATGGAGCTACCAGCCATTTTTTGCCATGTGAACTGGGAAACAGAGGAAAACAGTCTGCAAGAAGAGAAAAGGCTGCGGCAGGTGCACAGAGAGAGACAGAGGGGAGGAGAAACAGGGCTTCCGGGTTCCCTACAGCTCTGCTTACTGTTTCTGATGCCAGCTGGGCTGCATCCCTGTCTAGATTCCATGGGATGCCCCATACTCTGACCAAGTCCCCCTTTTATTCATGCTGGTTTGAGTTGAATTTATGTTGCCAACCAAAATTTCTTTTGTAATGGAGGCGGCCCTCCCGTCTTCCTCGCTCCTGTATACACAGCAGGAAAAAAAGGAAGATCTGATCATATTCCCTGGTCTGGTGAGACACTGGGTGAGTTTAAACTTGGAAAAACCCAAAGGAGTCCCTAGGGTTGCATTGAGATGTAATCTGGCTCTGGGCCCAAGACAGAGCTGCTCTGGCTTCCTGGGACGGTCTTGGACTGTGGGATGGGATGAGAGCATGGACAGAAAAGGCTGAAGTCCTGGGCTCTGGGGGAAGGCGAGGGCATCTGCGGCTGAATTTATTCAAACTTGAAGTGCAGAGGCTTCAGTGGGAGGATGTGAGGGGAAGGCAGGGACACCCGACAGCCGTGGCAACAGCCAGATGAAGAAGGAGGGGCAGGAGCCACAAAGCAAAAGTGGGTCACACTAGATGCAAGGGTAGGCCAACCAGTAGTAGCCTTTGCCATCACTGACTCTGTCCTTTCCTGCCCATTGTATGCTAGGCAGCAACATTTGGGGACAAGAGAATGAAATACCAGCTTTTCAGGGACTCTGCTATGGAGATGAATCATGGAATTATGGGGTGTTTCCATTGTGTTCCCCTAGATAAGTGTGGCTGAAGAGTCACCAGTCGGCAGGTAGACGCACCATTCAAACCTACAATTCAAAAACTTCCAAGGAGGCAAAGATCAGAGAGCACGGCTCGTTGGGAAACCTGGGAAGGCTTCATAGAAGAAGTGGACCTTAAAGGGTGGATAGGATTTAGACATTTAAAGGCCAAGCTTTACAATGTCCTATAGCCAGATAGTGTTCCTCTTTGTAGCTCCAGCTCCCACAGTCCTAAAAGAGCAGATGCTCAATGTTTATGCTTAATTGAATTGGATTCCAGGCAAAAGGAATAACATAAGTAAAGGCAAGAGATGGGTAAGGGTATGGAGTGCATCTATAGGAGCCCCAAGTAGAAATCCTATTTGTTTTTAACAGGAGGCGCAAAATCGATCAATGGAAGATATACTGAAAAGGAAAGTTGAGGCAGGAGCTATAACTTAGGAATGGCTGGTCAATCTTTGAGCTCCCTGAGGACAGGGATCATGACATTTATCTTAGCCTGCCTAGTCATGGGCTCAAAGGCCTACAGACTAGGTGCACAGAAAGTATTGAAATGAGTGAAAGAATATAGAAAGTTATCCAATTAATTAAAAGTTTACCCCTGGGTTTCTTTAAATCAAAGGTCCCTTAGTCCTTTTAACACAGGACTCAGTGCACAGAAACGATTTTTGCACACAACTCTTAGAATGAAGCCCACTGATGTAATAAATGCTTTGGTGTCTGGACCTGTGTCTGAATTCCACCTGACTGTTGGGGGGAATACTTATTTCTGATTCCTTGTGTTTTCATGTTAAGGGACTCCCTCAAAGTTATACTGTGGCCTCTCTCCCCAACCTGACTCAGTCCTACCCATGGAAGCAGCAGCTTCTGAAGTGGCCTGTCCCCAGGAAGCCTGAAATCCCTACTCTTTGCTAGGTTTAGTGGGGCCTGAGGGAAAGCCTGAAATTTGAAATTTCAAGTCAGGTCAGAAGAACCTATTAGCAGAACCATTTAGCAGCACTTCTCAGCCAAGCCTTCCAAACCAGCTTTTATCAGTAATGAAGTTGATATTTTCGTCATTGTGTGTCTGACTCTTGAGTCAGACAAAGGGTTCAGAACTCAGGAAGTGAGTGGGAAAAGGGGGTGTTAGTTATTGGCTCCCCCAAACCCCAACTGTTGCTGCATTGAGAATTTCTTACCAGTAAGATGGATATGATGGTAATAGCCATCACATAGGGTTTAGTGAAAATTTTTACAGATCACATTTTAGATATTGTCTCAGTCAGTTTGGGCTGCTCTAACAAAGATATCATACACTACGTGACTTAAACAACAGATGTGTATTTCTCACAGTTCTGGAGGCTGTGAAGTCCAAGTTCAAGGCACCGGCAGACCCAGTAGACAGCCGCCTTCTCACTAAGTCCCCACATGGCCCAGAGAGCGAGAGGTCTCTAGTCTCTTTCCCTCTTAATCTCTTAATGGGATTATGGAAACTAATCCCATTATGGGGACTCCACCCTCATGACTTCATCTTTACCTAATCACCTCCCAATGGTCCCACATCCTAATACTGTCCCATTGGGGGTTAGAGTTTCAACATATCAATTTGGGGGAGACTCGAACACGCAGTTCATAACAGATACTCAGTAAATCTTTATTCGCTTGACTCCTTTTTTTGGAAGTCCTCTTCATTTAAGCATTATCCCCAGGAAGTCAGGATGTATATTATTCCGTACGTCTAGAATATTTGTGGATGTTTTATAGAGGTTTAAAAAGTGGAAATGGTAATTGCAGGGCCTCCCAGCAACTGATTCATTTCTGCCCATATTTTTGTAAACAGCTCTATTAAGGAGTAATCAACACACAATAAAGTATACATATTTAAAGTGTAAAATCTGATGTTTTGACATACGTAAACACAGTGCAATCATCACAGTCAAACAGTGAGCACATCCATTACCCCCCAAAGTCTCTCTCATCTCCTTGTCATCTCTGCTTCTCCCTTTGTTGTGCCCTCTCATTCCCCAGGTAACCACTGAGCTGCTCTCTGGCTCTATGGATTAGTTTATATTTTCTAGAATTGTATATAAAGGGAATCACAGCATCTTCTCTTCTTTTGCCTGTTTGCCTGTATTTTTGAAGAGTAGTACACAGTCATCATTGAATAGTGAGAGAATAATCATTTTGGAGCCAAGGGACCAGGGCCGTTGTCCTGAGTAGACAGGTAACAGGTCATGTGACCTTGGACGGCTCATGTAACTCTTCTGTGCCTCAGTTTCCCTTATCAGTTAGATGGGGAATACTAGTATCTTCACTACCTCACAGATTCCCTTATAGAGGAAATACAATATAAGTTATAGTACTCGGAAACAGAGAGTGCAAGTGCACGTGTAAGTAGCTAAAGGATATTTGACAATATTAATCTGGGCTTTTCTTCCCCTACCTAAAACTTCCCCTTTTGGCCTTTCTCACCTTCTGAGATGGCCCACATTCTGTCTGAGGAGTGTGTTTCTCCCAAGGCCTTTGTCACCTTCTGAGGTGGCCCATACTCTGTGGAGTGTGTTTCTCTCTAAATAAATCCACTTCTTACTTATCAAAAAATAAAAATTTCCTCTTTCGCTTCCTCTCTTCAAGCAAATAAGCTACTTTGTACCTTCTTTTGTCAGAGGAGGGTTGTACAGAGCAAGAAAATAGAAATAGACCGCTGATCTTCCTGGCTTTGGGTTTCCCAGACCCTAAACCTTGAGAAGGGTTCAGGATTGCAGAAAAGTAAAAGGAGGAGTTTGTGGGTTCATAGCAATGGTGTCCTAGGGAAGTAGTGGGGAGGCTGTGGCGAACACTTCTCACCAGTCTCTCAAACAGTCCTGCTCCAGCGTCCCCACTCCACACACCCCTGCTGATTCCTCTAGCACCAGAGCCTTTCTGGATTTCTGCAGGCCACTGAACTTGACCCTTGTCAGTCAACCAACATCCCGCTCTTCACCCCTACCCCTCAGGGCTCAGATTTGGCTTCTCTCCTCTCTGCTAAATCACTTGTCATTCCTCCCTCTGCTCTCTGTGTGTTATTGTGGGTTACAGATGCTAACTAGTTTCATTGAGCCTCAGTTTATTCTGCTGTTTGCTGTTTTCCTAGCTGTGAGTTGTTTTTGAGAGAAGAGGGGGTACGAAATGGTCTTTACTCTGCCTTATTGAAATTGGAAAGTAGTGATTTCTTTGCCTCACATTTTTTTTTTTTTTTTTTTTTTGGTGGTTCGCGGGCCTCTTACTGTTGTGGCCTCTCCCGTTGCGGAGCATAGGCTCCGGATGTGCAGGCTCAGTGGCCATGGCTCACGGGCCTAGCCGCTCCGTGGCATGTGGGATCTTCCTGGACCGGGGCACGAACCCATGTCCCCTGCATCGGCAGGTGGACTCTCAAGCACTGCGCCACCAGGGAAGCCCCTCACATTTTTATTGAGATGTAATTTACATACAGCAAAATTTTGGGATGGCCAAAAAGTTTGTTTGGGTTTTCCGTAAGATGGTACGGAAAAAGACGAATAAACTTTTTGGCCAACCCAATACACAGATCTTAACTGTTTTAGTTCAAGGAGTATTGACAAATGCACTCACCTATGTTACCCACATTGCTATTAAGATCTAGAACATTCCCATCACCCCAGATAGTTCCCTTGTGGCCCTTCCCAGTTTCCTGCTACCATCCCACTCCATCCATCCCCAACCAGGCTCTTATTTTTTTTTGATTTTTTAAAAACCATAGATTAGTTTGCCTGTTGTAGAATTTCACGTAAACAGAATCACACAGGATATAGTACTGTGTGTCTGCCTTCTTTAGCTCAGTATGTTTTTGAGTCATCCGTGTTGTTACATGTATCAATAGTACATTCCTTTTAACTGTTGAGTAGTATTTTCCATGTATGACTACACCACGATTTGCTTATCCTGCATTGTCCTGCTTATTTGGGTTGTTTTGAGTTTTTGCCTATTGTGAAGACAGCTGCTATGTACATTTGTGTGCATGTCTTTTTGTGGACATATGTTTTCAGATATGAAAACTCCTTGAGTAGAGTAGCTGGGCCATAGGGTTAGCTTTATAAGAAAGTTATAAGTTATATATAACTTATATATATGTTATATATGTTAGCTTTATAAGAAACTGTCAAACTGCTTTCTGAAGCACTTTGTACCATTTTGCATTCGCACCAGCACTTTATAAGAATTCCAGTTATTCCACATCCTTGTGAACCCTTGTGTGACCAAGATTTTCATTTTACATGTCTGGTGTGCGTATATCACTGTAGGGTTTGCCATAATTTTTCCAAGTGTTCCCTAGTCCCTGGAAGAGCCTCTTAGAGCCCTGGACAGGAGTCTCTTAGCACTCTTTTTGGGTGTCACTTGTAGTTCACAAGTGTAGCAGTTTATGGGCAAGAGAAAATCGTTAAGGTGCTATACTAGTAGTAACACGAGTTTGCATGTTTACAGAGGATGGTGACTGCAGCCCACTGGGAGATCGCTCCCTGGCAAACAGAAATATTAATATGCCATTTCTGAACTTAGAAAAGAGGCCTCGGAGGCCATTAATGAAGGATTACAAAACCATTGACATCTATGGATCATCTAGCTGTATCTTCATGACTTTAGTGCTATGGATAAAAGTAATTTGGAGGCAGAGAACGGATATGAGAAAAAGTTTTATAACTAAAATAAGAAAAAGCACTTGGGAATCCATGGAACTGTTAAGGACACACACAAAGCCATTTCAAATGGTGGCACTGCTATTTAAAAACAAACTGTTGTCAAGCTACTGATTTATACTCCCCGAATGATTGATGGTGTTGACTAGTTTTTTAATTTGGTTTACTGGCCAGTAATGTACTATTCATTTGTGAAGTATATGTGTAAGTCTTTTGACCAATGTTTTATATTGTTTTTTGGTTGTTTTTTATTGAGTTGTGGGAGTTCTTCACATTTTCTGGATACAAATTTACTGTCCGATATAAGTATTGCAAATATGGTCTCCCACTCTGGTTTCCCTATTTATTTTAGCGATGGTCATTTCATGAGCAGAAATTTTAAACTTCGATATACTCTAATTTATCATTTTTTCCTTTTATACTTAGGGCTTTTGGGTCTATCTCCAAGCCAGGAAAGTGTTCTGTTTTCTTCTAGAAGCCTTATGGAAATTATTGCCTTTTGAACTGGCCTCTGAAAAACCCTAGAAGGGCCTCAAGGGGACATGGTGAGGTCTGGCCAACATGACCTCTGACCTTCTACCTCTTTCACCCCTTCCTTCCTCTATCTCCACCTCAATCAAAGCAGCCCAGCCCCTCTTCATGTTACGTATTGAGGTTTTAAATTAAAATTTCATTTAACAATAAGATTCCATGCCCCCTCCCCTTTATTTAGCCAGTCCTGAACTATAAGCTCCTTGAATACAGGAATCATGCATATATTATTCTTTATGTTTTCAGCTATGCACAGTGCCTGGGCACATTGTAAACGCTTAATTTAAAAAAGTTTAGTTGATATAAATCTAACGAAATTTGAACTGGGAAGAGGGGCTCTATCACTTTAGCCAAGTCTTACATAATATGTATTCCTGGGCTTCATATCTGGGTCAGGCTCCAAGGAAGGGAGAGAGGCTCCCAGTGGGAGTGAGATCAGAGACCTCTGCTTGCATCAGTCTCCATAGGAAGCAGTAAGAAAAGCATCACCTTACGCTTATGTAACCTTTTACTATTTATAAAACCCTTTCATATACCTTATCTCCCCCCCAAAAATGTTCCTAAATGTAAAAGCCTGTCCCTACTCACAAAGATAAGCAAATACCCCAGAGTTTCAAATCTATGGGAGGGTGGGGGGAGTGAGGAGACTGGCCACATTTCCAAATAGGACAAAATTCTGCCCTTTGGAGTGAAGGGAAGGGCACCCAAGGGGTCCTTTTAAAACCCTCCCTCCCCCCGAATTCCTACTGATGCTCAGAATCTCACCAAGCTCTATCCCTTCAGGCTAAGTCTTTCATCCCAGTTAAATGCAGATTCTGCTGGGGTGACGGGCCAACATTAGTCACCTCCTTTCTCCACATGGTGTGGCAAGATGGGCTGTGTGGAAAGGTCAGTATTGCCAGGAGATAGTTCCAGCTGGGAAGCTAGGGGCCCCCAGGGCCTCCCTCCCAAGTCTCACAACTGTGCTCTGGTCAGAATCCGCAGACATCACCCCTGTCTCTGAGGTAGACGGGCAGGTGTGACCTAAGATACAGGATGCCCTCACTTCCTGTCTGTGGCAGCCGCCTCCGCCCTGACGCCTGGTTTCTGCCCTCACATTTTCACTACTTATCTCTGGGTAACCCCATCTAATCTAAGAAGTCATCCCAAGTCTAGAAAATGAAGACTTAGAGACATATTGGCTAGATACCGTAAAGATTGCTTTTTGAAGTACATAAAAAGCTTTGCACAGTGCTAGCACATAATGGGAGTTCAATATATCTCTGTTTTGAAAGTAAGTTTCAGAGTTCACCCCAGGCTTCCGGTCTATTTCACAGACCCAGACCTAATCATGGGCTGGGCTGGGCTAAGTCAGTTTTTTGAGGAAAAAGGAGATAGCTTTCTCAGGCCAAGCTTAACAATTTTTAAAAGGCCTATAGGATGTAAATTACCTGTACCCTTAAACCTTCCTCCCGACTTCCACCTCTATTAGGGTTCTCCAGAATCGATATCCAGCAACTTATTTTCCCTCCTAGGACTGCTCTGGTTGTCTCCTTCCCTTGGTTCCATCCGACAGAAAAGTTGAGAAAAGAACCACCAGTACATGTGATTTGTTTTATCTTTTCCAGTCATCCTGCACCAATGGTTAGGGCTCAGGAAGTAAGGAAGGGGGTCAAGGAAGTGCTTCCAACCCCATAATAAATGTCACCCATCAATTCATCAGCACTGAATCTCAAAATGATGCTTTCTTGTCAGATCTGGATTAAGCCATTTTCACTCTAGCTGAAGTGAGTGTCCCAGTGCCCCAGCAGGAAACTTGGGCTCTGGAGAGGATATAGGATTCAGATTCAGCAAGTAGTTTTTGAATGTCCGCTATGTGTCAGGCAGGCATTGTGCTGATTCTGTGTATGTGTCTGTTTAATTTACATTCAACGTGCATTGTATAGATAAGGGAAGCAGGGCTCAGTGATACTGAGCAACTCGCCTACCTACAGCCAATGAGTGGGAAGGTCAGGATTCTAACCTAGGTTTTATAGCTCCAAGTCCAAGTCCGGGGTTCTTTCCATTCAATCACAGATGCCATTACAGGGGCAACGCCTGGCCACCTCCTGCAGCATCCCCCTAGAATATTAGAGATCACATCAGTCTCTCTGCTCCCCAGACATCAACTGCAGGGCCACAGGTCCATTTCACTTACAGAAGCTGCCCAGCTCAAGAGTTGTGTCTTGTTGTTTTCTCTCACTGGTAGAATGCAGGACACATAGGAAAGTGACAGTTTACTGGGGGCACTTAACAATCTCAAAGCCTTCTCCTATATAGTATCCCCATAACTCTGTGACATAGGGTAAATAAGCTTTATTTGCTCTGGGGAGGGAGAGGAGAGTAGGGGGAGGGAGGAAGGAAGTAGAAGAAAATTAGTGAGTGATTTAGGATTCAGCCGTAAAGGATCAAAGCACTGAGAATCCTTACTTATGGGGAGCAAGATAAATCCCTGGGTGGCTGGGAGAATTGAGGGATTAACTTAATTTCTTGAGTACCTACTGGATGCCAGATAGTGGTTGTTATGAATATTATCTCATTTAATGGAATCCTGCAATCATACTTTTTAATGGAATCAGTGTGCAAAATTGAATTAATCTTTACAATTTTTGGATTCATTTCATACTATCCTTATTGATCCATGCTTGTTCCCTACTTATTTATTTTCTAATTCTTTCAATCACTAATTTTAGTGATATGATGAGCACCCTTGAACTCACATCCAACCCGAGAATTAAGACACTGATGCTAAATTACATTTACTCATGTGCTCCTTCCCGTTCCTCTCTGACCTCTCCTTACCTAAGTCAACCACCTCTCCTATCATTCCCTTGCTCGTTTTTAGTTTTATTACATATATATGGAAATTTCAGAATACACTGTTTATTTTGGTTATATTTAAATTTTAATATAATGACCTTCTTTTTTAGCTCAACGTTGTTTTGCTAAATTCATCCGTACGGTAACTACAATATCACTGCCGTCTGTTCACTTTCACAGCTAGATGGTATTCCACTGTGTGACCGTGCCACAATTTATTCATTCTTCTTTCTAAGGCCTGGCGTGTGGTATCCAGCCTTTGGCTATTGCAAACAGTGCTGCTGAGAACACTCTTGTGTCTACTGGTGTCCTCAGATAAGACTGTCTCTGAGATTTATATGCCTAGGGGTGGAAATGCTGGGCCCACTTTACAGATAAGGAATCCGAGGCTTAGCGAGGTTAAGGAAACTGTTCAAGATCACACAACTAGCAAATAACCAGATCCAGGATTTGAATCCGGGACTGCTATGAAGAGTAGAAGGTGAGGAAAAAGTAGGGGAAAGGAGTAATGAGGAGTATTCTCCCACCCCTACCCCATGCTCACACACTACGGGGTGAGGCCACCCACAGAGCCATTTAATCATCCCCGGATTGAGGCCACATCACAGGCGCAGACAACAGGAAGGGAAAACAAGACCTGCAGCTGCCCTGTGATGTCAGCGATTGGGCAGATGGGCATTCAAATAAAAATTAGAATTACCAGGCAAATATGCCCTCGGCAGGCCAGCTGTTCACTGGCTCCAGGCTTACAGGATTCACAGATCTGTGTATGTTTAAGTAATGGCAGGGCCCATAAAACCCCTCCTCACAGGGCCCCCAGGCACAGATACTGTTCCTCTGGACCGAGGCCTCATTCTTTTCCAAGGCTGCAGACCTGTCCTCACTCAGACCTTCACCTTATAATGGAATTTGCTGAAGGTGACTAGGAGAATGAGTGTGGGACACCCAACTGGGAAAACTATCTCATACTGAAGCCCTACAGAGAGAGGGTCAGGGAGATCATCTCACGCAGGAAGGACAGCCAGTGCGATCTTGGATCATCAGAGAGCATTTGGGTGCTCAGTGTGTAGCATCCAAGTGCCCTGGGCAGAGGAGCTGCCTGCCAAGAAGTATCAGATTTAGCTCTTGCTCTTGGAACGCTTATATTCTGGATAAAAAGAGAGAAAATGAACAACAGATGAAAAGTTAAATAAATGGCTTAGCTCTCTCCTAGGAGAGGTGTCTAGAGAGGTTTGGCCTCTCGGAAGGCAGAGCACAGACGCAGGAGGTTGCGAAAGGCCAGGACTAAGAGCACAGGGCCAGAGTCTGCAGTGCCCTCCTGCCAGCCCTACGGAGCCTCATACCCCTCTCTATAAAACAGGAGGATGGGGCTTCCCTGGTGGCGCGGTGGTTGAGAGTCCGCCTGCCGATGCAGGGGACATGGGTTCATGCCCCAGTCCAGGAAGATCCCACATGCCGCGGAGTGGCTGGGCCCGTGAGCCATGGCCGCTGAGCCTGCGCGTCCGGAGCCTGTGCTCCGCAACGGGAGAGGCCATAACAGTGAGAGGCCCGCGTACCGCAAAAAAAAAAAAAAAAAAAAGCCAGGAGGATGATGCCTGCTTCCTAGGGCTGCGGGGAGGATTTAACCGTGTTTGTAAGGCATATAGTAAGTGCTTCGTGAAGAGTGGCGATTTCTACATCTAGTTCTCTGCTCAAACTCTAGGATTACAGGATGTGTTACTTCCTCACCTCTGGGTCTGTTTCTTTCTTTCTTGATTGGTGGTGAATATGTACACATGGCATTTTCTTCTACAGCTTTACAGAACATGTCCCTGCTCCCCTACCCACCAAAACCTCCTCCCTACATAAGCACAGACACCCCATAGGTGGTTGGTTGGCCCTGCTCCGGGGCCTGCACTTGTTCTAGTGGAAGGGCTGGCACCCCTGAATCTCTCTTCCCAGCCGGCTGCCAGCCTGTCTGGCTCTGGGACAGACACCTCCTCTGGGACAGGGACATAGGAGCAGGGGCATGTGGCACTGAGACAAAAAAGCCCGCAGACGGGACAGCTGCCAGCGTCCAGAGGGGACCCTGTGTGGGACCTTAGGTGGAGCCATAGGCCACGTGCCCCACTCACGGCTCACCTCCCGAAGCTAATGGCCAGGGCAGGCGGCAGTGAACGCACCCTTTATTCTAGAGGCCAGCCTCCTTCGCTCCTGCTCAAAAGAGGACTTAACTCAGGCTGCTGAGCAGGTGGCCGACAGCTGCTCCTTCCACAGAGCAAGACTGTCTCTGTGGCTGCAGAGCGGGCCCAGATGCCACCCCTCTGCATGAGAATGTTTCCTCCTGGCCGAGACAAGTCCTCCGCAGAGCTGCCTGCCAAGAGCCATTGGCCAGTGAAAGGGCCCAGGGTCCCACGACTCCCCTGGCTGCCCACAAGCACTAGCTCCCCTCTTCTCTTGCAAAGTCCCCGTATCTTAGCAACTGCCTTGCCCGACCTGAGTCAGGAAAGGAAACCTGTTTGCCCTCTGGCCTGGGTTCAGTCTTCCCCAAGGCCAGGCCACAGTGAGGACTGATATTACGTTTGGGTAATTGCCCCCATTCATCTCCCCAGGAGTCAACTCCCTTTCTCCCCGTGATGCAGGAAGAGGAAGTTGGCCTCAACCCAGCGAGCTACTGAAAACCCAGGGCTTCTGTGATTTGAATGTGACTGTGATGCCTTAGGTTCTAGAAGCCCCCTTCCTAACTCCTCACCCCTTCCTTGCCATTTCCTGGGAGTTGCTGCCAATCTAGGCCCTGCGGGCTTGTCGATTGACATCATCCTTGCTATTGGTTACAAATGACCTGATAAAGCATTTACTGGAAAACCTGACGATTTCACTTTTAAAACACATGATTGAAATGATTTCCCTTAATATCCTAGCAAACCTCCACACAGCTATTCTGTAGTCGAGGCAGGCTCCATTTTAATCTACTCCAGAGCCACTTATATACTCTGCTCCTTGCATGAGAATATCCACATCAGTTTTGTTTCCTGAGTTTCTGCAAAAGCTACAAGTCAAAAATATAATTCTGGTCCCGGGGTTAATTAGAAAACGGTGTACTGGAGGTGCCTGAGCAGTTAAATTGGTTTTGAAAGACACAGGGATTTTTTTTAACTCTGCCAGTTCAAAGTCCAATTAGTTTGTTGCCTCTTGAGTGCCCTTTGAAAAGCCTGTGTGACAAGTGAGTGAGGCCTATTACATTTAGCTCACAGGGCACCCGTGGAGCGGTCCTAACATCTTGGCCAGGGCAGAGTGCCCTCTTGAACGAAAGCCACCTTGTTTTGTTTCTAGCTGACAGAGGTCCTGTTTTCCTGCAAGTACAACTTACATTCGACCCGATAGACTTTCCACTGGCAACAGCTCCATGACAGGTTCTGGCCCCCAGAAGAGGTTAGAGACCTAGCACCAGGATGTCTGCAACCTTGGGCCTGGATCTCTAATACTTATAGCTGCCATTTTTTGAGTCCCTATCTGTACCAGCTCCTGCCTCAGGTGCTTTGCATGTATCACCTCTAATCCTCACAGCCACCCTGCCTGGAAATGTAGGCATGATTACCCCCACTTTTGCTAATAAGAAAACAGAGGTTAGGAGAGGCTAAGTTCCCCAGAGTCACACACACAGAATAAGCAACAGTGTCAGGATTCAGTCTCGGGCTAGTTCATCCACATCTCTTATTCTTTCCCACCCTGTGGCTGGGGGAAGAGCCCCCTGTCCCTTTTGGTGCCTGCAAGGTAGGTCTCACTGCCTGAGAAGATGGGGCTATTTCTCCCTCCTTGGGAGAAATGTGCTTACCCCATGGCAGATGCAGGAGATGGAGCCAAAGGTTTTCTGCAGGCGGTGAGCGGGGCTGTGACTCAGCCTCCCCCAGAAGAGTGGTGGGCTCAGGGGTGATGCCCGAGTGGTGCTGTGGGACAGCAGCGGACTTATCGTACACGTGGAGAGAAAGCACAAAGGTCAGGGCAGCAACAAAACAAACCCGAATAACTGCGCCTGAACGCAGGGCCAGGGGACAGCTCAGGCAGATAATTGGCTAATCCAATTTCCAGCAGGCTCTGCAGTGTGTCTTTCAGACACCACCATTTTCCATCAGGCCTCCAGCCTCTCCAGGAGCCCAGATTTCCACCCATACCCTCACCCTTACCTCACCTGCATTGCTGTGCCTATGCATCCTTCCCATCCCATGAGCATTTAGTTCCAGCCTTCCCTCCCCTCCCCTATACCTCCTCAGGTCCCCACTCCACCCCTATGCCCCCAACCCCACATTCCCTTCTGGTCCACTGGCATAACAGGGGTTAAGAGCATCGGTTCTGGATTTACAGGGTTCTAAATCCTTATTCGCCACCCGCAGGTTGTGTGACCTTTGGTGTGTTACTTAAGCTCTCTTTCCTCATCTGTGGGATGAATTATACCCCCCCTCAAATATTCATATGTTAAAGCCTTACCCCCTAGTACCTTGGAATGTGACTATATTTTGAGATAGGTGGTTAGAGGGGTGATTAACTCAAAATGAGGCTGTTAGGGTGGGACCTAATCCAAGCTGACTAGTGTCCTTATAAGAAGAGAAAAGGACACCAATGATGTAAGCACCGCGGAAAGACCACGTGAGGACACAGTGCGAAGGTCCCATCTACCAGCCAAGGAAAGAGGCCCTGGAAGACATTAATCCTGACTACACCTTGATCTTGGACTTCCAGCCTCCAGAATCATGAGAAATAAATTTCTGTTGTTATAAACCACCCAGCCTGTGGTACCTTGTTATGGCAGCCCTAACAAACCAATACACTACCTCATAGAATTGTTGTGCAGATTCAACTAGATGAGGAATCTAAATTGCTCTGCAAAGTTCTAGGCTCCGAGGTGTTTTCTATAAGTATTGCCACTGTGACTATGCAGCCACGTAACTTCTTTACCACTCATTTGTTAAGTTCTTTGGTATCTGAGATCTGTCTCCCAGGCCTTGGGAAGGGTTAAGCTCCTGTAACAGTGAAATAAGCTCTTTGAGGGCCCAGGTCGTGGATTTCTTGCCTTCACTTCCAAACAATCCCAGTGCCTAACTTATAAGAGGTGCTCAAAAAACATTTGTAGGTACAATATTCTTTCAATAAATATTCAGGGACTAGAGCAGGGAACAAAGCAAACAGTCTCTGCCCTCAGGGAGTTTATGGTTTAGCAGGGAAGGAAGAGACATTGAACCTGTCATATCATTTGCTTTGAGTGGTTTCCTTTTTCGATCAAGAAGGGGGTGCTGGCTTGAGCCCTGGTGATCCTAGTGTGAGAGAAGATGCCAATTAGTACACACTGTGTGCTTACTATGTGCCAGGCATCATAATAAACACTCTTCTATGTTAACGTATATAATGTTCACAACAGCCCCAAGCAGTTGGCTCTGTTTTTGTTTGTTTGTTTGTTTGTTTGTTTTGCAGTATTCGGGCCTCTCACTGTCGTGGCCTCTCCCATTGTGGAGCACAGGCTCCGGACGCGCAGGCTCAGCGGCCATGACTCACAGGCCCAGCCGCTCCGCGGCATGTGGGATCCTCCCGGATCGGGGCACGAACCTGCGTCCTCTGCATCGGCAGGCAGACTCTCAACCACTGCGCCACCAGGGAAGCCCTGGCTCTGTTATTTTAGTTTTGCAGATGAGAAAACTGAGGCACAGCGAAATAACTTTCCTAGGCTCACACAACTTATAAGAGTTAAAGCTGGAATTCAAACTCAGAATCTGCATCAGAGCCCCAAATATGAGGAGGAGTGTGTGATGAAACCCTGATCAAAGACAGTTCTCCCAAGCTTGTGACTTTGTTTCCCTGGCTGGGCACGAGCCACTGTGCCAGGGGCTGGTGGACCTGGACTCCCCTCTATGCTGTAGAATGAGGCCTGAACAGGGGGAAGCACTCCCATGATGGATCCCCACTCTTTCCCTCCTGCCTTCAGGAGGGCTTTGTCCCGCAGCTCCTGGGCAGGGGACCAAGACAGACCCCAGCCAAGAAGTGTATCCACAGGAGAGGGCGTTATCTCAATGACCCCTGCTTTGTCTCCCTCTGGCTGTGGATCTCACTTTGTTGATGTAAACAATGGGACCAGAAGGGACTTTGCTTGTTTTCTTCCACAGTTACTGCATGTTAATGAGATGCCCCTCATAGTGTAAAGTCTGTGTAAGAGGCTTCTGTCAAGGCCTAGGAGATAGATAGGAGATCTGAAGGGTTCCAGATCAAGCAAATACTGCAGGGAGGGAGTGGAGAACCAGGGACGGGCACTCAAAGCCTGTCTCCAAGGGGAAAAGGTCAGGCCTAGAGAATTTGTGAAAGTTTTTGGAGAGAGCTGTTAGAGGACTGTGAGTCCCACCCCACGCACGTGGGGCTGAATGCCTGCCTCTCACCTTGCCCCCAGGGAGAGCAGGGGTGGTGGGTCCCCTTGGAGAGCCTGACATGTGCCTCCTGATGCCTGGGGATCTGACTCCAGCCTGGAAAACTGAAAAGATGAGCAGTGGGCTGGCTGGAGGCTCTGGCTGCAGAAAAAAGGCAGAGCAGCTGCTGCCTGGTAATTCTAGGGCCAAATGAGGCCCCAGTGCTTCCAATGGGCCAGTCATGGGTCTCTGAGAGAAAGAGACTAGCAAAGGGTCATCCAAGCAGCTGTCCAAGAGGGTGTCCTGGAGGGACAAACAAGACTGCAGCAGAGAGATGCCAGGGCACCTCCCAGGAAGAAGCAAGCCACCAGCCAGAGGTGGAAAGCATTCACCCTGATTGAGATTGCTGGTGGGAGGAAGGAATCCCCCAGAGACAGGGCCTCCCATGAGCCCGGAAATGACCCACCAGAGTCCTCCCAGGTTCAGAGAGCCAGAGGCCTATCCCAGGAGGCATGAGCCCAAGGTCTGAGCCCCTTGCGCCCTCACCTCACCTCCTACCCTGCTCTTCTCAGGCCTGGGGGCGGGGTCAGAAAGTCCAGGTGGCAACTGGGGTAGGGAGGAGTAGAAGGGAAAGCTGGGAAGAGAGGAGCCAGTGCCATCCCCTCCCCAGGGCCGGGCCTCCTGTCTGCAGCAGCCTGCTGCCAACTCCCATGACCAGTCCACAAACCTGGGATTGGTGGTGGGGGGGGTTCATCTGCATGGCAAAGCCTTCTTCAATTAACCCAAAGCATTCACCTTTGAAGAAACATCAGCTTTCCTTTAAAGAGAGACCTTCTCTGGTACATTTTAATTATTTTGGATGAATGATATTTTGTATATCTCTGTCTCATCACCAGAACTGAAAAATGAGCTTTTGTGAGCAGTCTCTCCAGCTCATTCTCCTGCGGTCCCCTCCATGGGGCCCATCACCAGAGACTCTGGAAGATTCGATGACTCACGCAGGCCTTTCTGGGGCACGCTGATTGTACAAAGGGGGGTAGGGGCCTAAGCAAGGTCAGCCCACTGCATCTTCAGATTGCTCCAGCTGAACAAATATATAAACCATCCCTCAGCCTTTTCTCTCCCTGCGTTTTCACGCAGAAGGTGGCACTAATAAAAATACCACCTCGTGTGTGTATAGCATTTTACAGTTTCAAAGCCACTCTCACATCCCGAAGTCACTCTCCACCCCCAAAGTCATCCCAAGTCATCCCCATCCCGTTTCCACCCACACTGCTGCTTTTCCTGATGGCCAGCCCCGTGCCATCCTCTGCAAGGGAGAGGCCGCGTGCCCCCTCCCGGGGAGTCCACGTGTTATGGGAAGCGTTTCCTCATAAAGAGTCAGCCGGCCAGAAATGTGGGCAGAGAGCAAAGGGCAGCGTGTTCAGGTTCTGTTTATTATGTCCTCACAGCCTTGTTTATAGTAGAGGTGAGTGACATTATTCCACTTTGCATGGTAATGAAACAACTCAACGAGGACTCCATCAGCCAAGCGGTTTCTACAGCAGATGAGCTGCTACAGATCTGTGCCGCCACGTGACTCGGTGAGTGCTACCACGCCTGGAGGGCACATCAGCCCAGCCACCTTGTCCGTACCTGGCAGAGGGGAGGGAGCAGCGGGGCAGAAGGGAGGAAGAATCGAGAAGAGAACGGTTTATTGAGAAGACCAGGACCCCCCTCCAGGGAAGGCCAGTGGCCCCATCCTGCCGTCTCTCATCTTGGTCCACAGCATCTTGTGAATTCCGAGAGGTCACAGGGACAGGAAGACATCTCTGCTCTTGGCTTCTTCCTTCCCAGTCTCATGCCAAGTGGCACAGGCTCCCCATGCCGGGGGTGACTTTGCCACCTCCTTTGCTTCTAAAACGGAGGATGCCGATTTGAAGAGGGCTGGCACTTGGCAGACTGAAGGCCAGCCTCAGATGGAAAGTCATAATTCCTCTGCCTTGCTTGGACGTGGGCACTGACAGGGTCAGGAGAGCTCTGGGTGCTCTTGTTGATGGGAGACGATCCTGGCTCTGAACTCACCACTCATCACCTCTCCCTTCTGGTTTATGGAGAAGCAGATGCCACGTGAGCTGCGTGTCTTTCCCCCCTGCTCCTTCCTCTTCAGTCTTCCCCATTCCCAGCCCGGCTCTCCGCACAGTGAGTTCATGCCTTTCCCTCACAGCCCAGGGCCTGGAGCACCCGGACACCCGACCCTGCTGAGGACAGGCGCCTGGGGCCTGCACCCAGAGGCTGGGCCTGCAGCCTGAGCAGAGAGCCATTTCACAGCTTTGGTTAATCCAGAGCAGCAAGTTCTGGGGAGAGCACCAGAGGGTAAAATCAACTAGGAACCTTCTAGCTGCCCACCCAGCCTAAGACCAAAGGGAATGGTGAGAGCTTAGAGCAGCAACAAAAACCCCGTGGTGGCCCTGGAAAAGAAAGCCTCAAAGAGCTTGCTATTCTGAGGGTAAAACACCCTCCCTTGAGAAATTTGAAGTTGTTGTGCTACCACTATTATCACTACTACACACCTCTCACCCACTACCTGAGTCCAACTACCATGTCGCGTGGCCTTGGGTACAGAGGCATGGCCTAACACGAAATGACCAAGCACAAGAGCGCATGAAAACAAACAGCGAAGCAGCCTAGGAGGAGAGATTGGAGGAAGCCCTGTGAACAAGACCCGGCAGGCGAGGAAAACCCCAAGGACCCCTTCAGCCCCCACTGTTGGCATACCCACTGCCTGACAATGCATTCAGCTGGGGCAGAAACATTTTTATCTCAAAAGTCAGAGAGGGCATAGAGGCAACCACCCTAAGAGTCAAATTCAGGGCTGGCAGGTTCCTGGTTATTGTGCTTGTTTGTGTCTGGGTGTGCTCCAGCCCTCTCGGCTCACACAGTTGTGTTTTACTCTTAGCTGTGTTCCTCCTCACTCCTCAGGCCCAGCATCCCAACCTCATCTATACATTGGACCCACCTGTGGAGTAGTTTAAAAACTACTGATGCCTCGAGTTCCAACCCCAAGCTGTTCTGGGGTGGGACCCAGACATTCGGGTTTCTTTAACTCCCCAGGTGATTCCATTGAACAACCAAGGGTGAGAGCCTCTGTCTTAGACCATCTTTTTTCAAAGTATGGTCCACAGGCCACTACACACGTGGGAGCTTATTAAAAATGCAGACTTCTGGATCCCAGCCCAGATCTATTAGATCAGCATCTCTGGGTGTGGAACCTGGGAATTAGCACTTATAACAGGCTTTCCGGGTGGTCCCTGCACATCCTCAGCTTTCATAATAAACGCTGCTCAGGGAACATTCCTCACCCCAGAAGTGCCCAGGGCTATGAAGGGTTGTTACTGATTGTGTTCTATTTGGTTTGCCGAGGGCCACAGGAAATCTCACACCAGCCCCCAAACGGGTTAATACTCATGTGGGGCTGAAAGGCCACTCAGGGATGAAGAGCAATGCTGAAAGTCACAGCTCTGCCCGGCCTACTGCATGGCTTGCCTTGAGCCTTTAAAGGTCCCAAGCACAGAGCAATCCTGTGCCCCGGAAGGCAGTCCAGAGCACAAGCCCGGCGTGAGGAACCCAGGAAGACGTGGAGAAGTGGCCACTGTGGGTGCCCACCAAACGAGGCGGAGTACGGCTTGTGGAGAGGCTGAGGGAGAGGGTGGGGCAGGGCGATGTGGAAGGTCAGGGATGAGGTATGCTTGGATATTGCTCTAGATGTTGTAAACATATCTGTTTGTTTCGTCACAGACCAAAATCTCGGTTGGCATGACCAAAGTGCCTGAAAGTAGCATCGGAGCGGAGAGCTCTGTGCCTCCTGGTGGAAGCAGGACATAAAGGGTGTGAGGAAAGCTCCACCCATGGGAAGATCATCTCTGTGGTGTACTAGTCTAGTGCTCATAATTCTCTCTCTCTCTCTCTCACACACACACACACACACACACTCCACGGGAGTACCATAAACATAACTATCACGTTCCTCTACACACGAACATACGCCCACAGACCCTCACTTAGCGGCAAATTTCGGGATACCCAAGCTGGGTCCTTCATGCCTCCCCATCGTGGGAGGAAGTCACCAGGCGCCATGACACCACCATCTGCAGCCTTCGTTCCACCAATAGCTGGCAAGAACTCTAGGCCCCAGATAAGGCGACCGCAAAACACTCTTGTTCAGACTTTTCTCCTGGGGACAGAGGAAGTGGTAAAAAGGCCCCTCTTAGGACGTCTCAGGTCTCCATAACTCTGTGCTGTTCCCATTTATAGGCACCTCCTATAGTCAACAGTAGAGTTGGCAGCAGACGTACATTTCGTATGTAAACAACATTGAAAATACCCTGTTCCGGAATTTGATCATTAAAGTAATTCTAGCAGCTTAAACTAAGGATGGTTTTTCACCAGTGGGGGGCGGGGGAATACTACCTGATCTAACTAGGAACACCCACGAGGCTGCAGAGTTCTTGAACGTGAAATTCCACAGGTCTCTTCAGGAGGCCTGTGTTCTCTCTCTCCTCGACAGTTCGACAGACACGTCAGCTCTCACTAACAGATACTCACAGATACAGGGCGGGGCAGTGGACCCTAACAGCCCGTGGGACTCAAGAGCCTTCTTGGCCTTGTCTAGCTGCAGCCAAGGAAGGAAGAGATTCATAAAGTTACTGGACAGGAACGCAAGCACTGGAACGCCCGCACATCTAAAAAGGCTCATCCCCGCTACACGAGGAGACTGCTTCAGCCCAGTTTTCAATCATCTGCATTCCAGAGCTTACACCTAATCGTGTGCTGTTTCATTTAGTCAAGCTGAAAGTTTTGGAGATCTGCAGTGAATCCAAATCCACCAGCTGTGAGTTGCCCCAATAGTACCTCCAGCACGTTCTCTGTGATTCAGTCCACCCAGAGACCAGCCTCTCCCAGGCTCCTCTTCCACTTTCTGGTCTCTCTGCTGAGGATTCATCTCCTCATCACTGCAGTCTTGGGCCAAAGTCAGCTTTTTCCCGGGTAGCTGGAGTAAGTTTCCTGTGTCTTGCTCATCCTCCAGGGAAAAGTTTCCTGATGTATTTACAAGAGCAGCACCAGGATACCATGAAGACATCTTAGGAAGGTTCTCTACAACCAGATGTTCACAGTGATCTTCTTAGCCTCACCTCTTGTTCCACGTTCAATCCCAAAAAGTCAAGAAGGAAGCTGCTGATCAACCAAGATGGCCCTCACGAGAGGAACCTTTCTTAAAAAGCATGCTCTCAGGAAGCAAGCTGGAAAGAGAATTACAGCCTAAGTTCCCATTCTCCCCCATCGGAATTACATGACCTGCATGAACGGGGAAGAGGGAGAGACAGGAAGAGAATTAGGCACTGTGGGAGCTGTCCATGCTAAGGGAATTCACCTCCCTTTACCAAGCCATCCGTCACTCTAAGAGATCCGTGATGTGTGATACCACAGGGAGGTGAGGGCAGAGAATACATTAAGCAACAGAGAGGTTATATGGTGGCCCACTGCACAAAAATCTACTGGTGCTACATTCCCTGCTCATTCAACTTCTGGAAAACTTCTTGGTAGAACTGAGGAAGACTTGCAAGCTGTCTCTTTCTCAATAGCAGCTCCACATCAGAAGTGGTGAAGGACATCTCCCAAGACCCCTTCTGGAATTGCAAGGGTATGGGAGTCTTGTGAATTCCCTAGGCTGAGATGGACAGTGACACTGGTCTTATGCAAACGGAACAAACAGCCAACTCCATGCAGTGTGCCCCTTCTCTCAGAGGCCACCTATCAGTGACAGTGCCAGAAACCTGGTATTCCACCGAGACCTCTCTCTCCGAAACCGTGAGGTCCCCAGCACGCGGGACCAGCTGTTACATTATGATGGCAAATCACAAACGTAAGCCAGAGTCTTCTAGCTCTTCCTCACAAGAGTATAGGACAAGTTAGAGAGTCGAGAGTCCTAACTGAGGAGGGTGTGGAAGTGGTGGAAATTGCATTTGCATTATTTACAGATTATCCCAGCATGGCATATCTGCCTTCTTAGTGGAGATGACCCAAGGCATTATGGAGGGCAAGTTGCCAACCCAGAGAAAGGTGACAGCGACAAGGTACTACCACTAACCGAAACACAAACATGGGTTAATGGAATAGAGTCCGAGCTCTGGTGGCTGGATCATACTTTGGAATGGCCCTTCATCCCTTCCTCACTCCCAGGCTCCCAACCTAAATGCCACTGCTTTTGAACACCTATGACATTTCACATTAGAATATGGTCTTGGCAGCAAGGGGAGGGGAAAGCCGGTGATCTCCAAGAGTCCCCATCTGAGGTCTAACTGAGCCGCCTCTGGCTTTGGGACAACAAATCTAAGTACATTTTGGACCTCAGGAACCGGGGGTAAGAGTCTTTCTCCATGAGACTGTGTACTTTTCCCTGGGCTTGGTCAAAGCAAGTCAGGGATGGTTCTTGCATGTTCTTCCTTGTGGCTTCTCGGGTCTGGAAGTCTATGTTTACCTGGAGACACAAACAGACAGCATGGTCACAGGCCCTCAAGGGCCAATTATTATATTAATAATTATTAATATATACTAATTATTAATGACAGCATCTTAAATATGTAAGGTTATTCATGCTTTTCAAACTGCTTTCCTGAAGGTCATCCCTCTTGATCCCAGGAAGAACCCTGTGAGGTCTGAAGACCAGATATTCTTCATCCCAATTTATAGATAAAGATACTGAAGAAAAGGGATACTAAAAAGCTGGTCTAATTTACTATGGAAAGTTAGTAACAGCCAAGGCAAAACCCAAAATTACTCAACTTTTTTTTTTTTTTTTTTTTTTGCGGTACGTGGACCTCTCACTGCTGTGGCCTCTCCCGTTGCGGAGCACAGGCTCCGGACGCGCAGGCTCAGCGGCCATGGCTCACGGGCCCAGCCGCTCCGCGGCATGTGGGATCCTCCCGGACCGGGGCACGAACCCGTGTCCCCTGCATCGGCAGGCGGACTCTCAACCATTGCGCCACCAGGGAAGCCGTACTCAACTCTTAATCCATGGGTCTTTGCAATGTCAGGCAGAGTTAAACCAGAGACAAGCATTAATGTGTGTTCCCTAAAGTAAGCTTGCTCTTTTGTCCTTTCTCAGCTGCTAAGGAAATAAATACCCCAGGGAGAAAGACTATGTTTAGAATGTACATCTCTGTTCCAACCACATTTATAAGGAGTCTGCAGCATTCTGGCCACTGGCCGAAGACCTCCTGCATCCCAAGTCAAAGCATAATTGAAGAGTTTTAGGTATAGAATGCACCTAAACTCATAGACAAAAAATATTTGTCTCCTATAAAACTCTCCCAGGTAAAACTCTGTTTTATAACTCAGAATAGCAGTACATAGAAATTCATATTATTATTATAAGTAATTATAATAAATGATCATAAAATAATATAAATGACTATAATTACTCATTAATAAGCAGTGACAAATATTGAATAGGTGTTTGACTCCTAATACTCAGAGTGATCTTGAAAGGTGATATTATAGCCTTTTACATTGGGGAAAATGTGATTCAGAGAGACCAGGTAACTTGACCAAGATCACACAACGAGTAAGTCATGGAGCTGATATTGGAACAAGATTCCAAAGTACATGCTCATTCCATCAAGTCATGTTGCCTTCCACTAGGAAAACTAACATGAATTTACTGGCATCTATCTTGCAGGATCCCTATAGAAACACAGCTCCTGCTGGCACATGTTTAACTGAGAGACAGCTAAAATACTCCCAATAGAGCTCCTTTTTATAGAATCCCTGGGCTTTGCACCTTAAAAGTGATCCCTTTTGTATCAAGAGCCATCAGGGCAGTGAGGTTCATTTCAGAAGAAAGTCCCCATCAAACCTGGCTCAAACCCCAGCAAGGAGAGAGAGCAATGGATGGAGGTCTGACAAGACCCCACCGCCAACACACCTCCCGTGGAGCCTGCACATCCACAAACTCTTCAAAGATCCTATGGGCCTTGGAGACCAGTTTTGCAGTTGACCTGGTCTTCTTGAACTCCTCACAGGCCAACCAGAACTCCAGGTTCTCTTCACTGAACTCCGTCTTCAGGAAGGCGCGGAACGCAGCCACCCCATCTGTGGATGCGGAGGGAAGTGGAAAGGAAGAGAAATAGGAAGAGGCTTAAGTCCAAGAACTGTAGAAGAAAGAAAGGTAGTCATAACACAAGAGTGGCCCTGATTGTCCAGCCCTCACTGCTCTCCTCCACATCCTCTTGAAGACTCCATTCTCTTAAACACACAGGTACCGTCAGAGGCAAGCCATGCTTCTCATTCAAGGATCATAGTGATATTCTGGAGAAATGTTTAGGAAGCCATAGGAATAATGACTATGGGAAGGCCTGGTCACTTCTAATCAGCCCTCGGTGGTGACTGCCTGTCGCCTAATGCAGAGTTGGCTGTCCCCTGGGACTACTGGTGAGCCTGTGTTTCTAATGAGGCCAAAGTAATATACGTAATCCATTCCCTGCACCAATCCAAGTCAACCAACCTGAAAAACAATCTGTCACAAGACAAACTGATGGGGGGTGGGAGGGAGTGAATGCCTCAGGTCAAATCCTTCACTATTATCAGAAAAATGTCTGAAAGTAAACACCCACTGAAATGCAGTCTGTAAAACCATTCTGTTATATGGAAGGGGTTCTCAGCCTCTTTTAAAAAACTTTTGAGGCCCCATATTTTAATGATTAATTCCATGGATGCTTTATTTTAAAAGATCTTGCCTATCAAATTATACATTTTAATTAAGATTAATTATAATTTTTCGACTAAATGATTTAATGATTATCCTTGCATTTTTCTTTCCTTTTTTTTTTTTTTTTTTTTTGCGGTATGCAGGCCTCTCACTGTTGTGGCCTCTCCCGTTGTGGAGCACAGGCTCCGGACGTGCAGGCTCAGCAGCCATGGCTCACAGGCCTAGCCGCTCCGCGGCATGTGGGATCTTCCCGGACCAGGGCACGAACCCGTGTCCCCTGCATCGGCAGGCGGACTCTCAACCACTGTGCCACCAGGGAAGCCCTGCATTTTTCTTAATCAATGTCATGCATACTGCCAAACAGAGCTTCCAATTGGAATAAGATGAGCAGTGTTATCACATAGATTTGGAAAGGGAAACAACATTCATTGATAGCCTATGCATTCAGCTGATGTTTTTATTTTAAAATAGTTTTGATAAATTATCTTAACCCTTAACACATGCTCCTCAAATCAAATAAGAGCTGTAGCTTTCTACCAACTGTCCTCAGAGGAAGGGCAGATACAGCCTAAAATAAAGGAGTGACTGCATTGGTTAAAAATGACTCTGGCTGGGGGCTTCCCTGGTGGTGCAGTAGTTTAAAATCCATCTGCCAATGCAGGGGACACAGGTTCAAGCCCTGGTCCGGGAAGATCCCACATCCCGCGGAGCAACTAAGCCGGTGCGCCATAACTACTCAGCCTGCGCTCTAGAGCCTGCGAGCCACAACTACTGAGCCCACGTGCCACAACTACTGAAGCCCGCGAACCTAGAACCTGTGATCCGTAACAAGGGAAGCCACGACAATGAGAAGTCCATGTGCAGCAACGAAGACCCAATGCAGCCAAAAATAATAAATAAATAAAATTAATTAATTTAAAAAAAGACTCTGGCTATAATGTTTTATTTCTTTTCTAAAATTTAGCAGAAGGACAATATGTTAACAGTTCTTAATTCTGGGTGATGGACTCCCCTGAGCATCGAAGTTCCATCCATAGGTGCTAGGCCCGGGCACTGTCCACCATCATTCCATGGATTGATGGTGCCATGTGGTTGACATATTTAACTGTTTGTTTTTACTTTTCTGAAACATTTTTATTTCTCCTAATTAAAAAGTCATTGTTTATCTTTCAAAATAGACATCTTAATGCCCACACTAGAACCATAGTTATAAAAGTCAAGACTTTTAATTATAAGAGCCAGGAACTTGGGAGAGAAAAGGATGTTGATGAAAATCCCAAAGCTAAACCTTAAATCACAAAGAAATCTAAGTTTGGAGGCCTGAGCTTAAAGTGTTTAACAAAAGTAGGGGTGGCTGTGAAATTTATCATCCCAGCCAGGACATTTCTGGGAGTCAAGGGGGCCACTTCTGTTAATTACACAGGGACAACAGACATAAATCATGACCACCATAGGCAAAAACCAGGACACATGGTCACCTTAACAGTAAGACAAGGAGTCTGGAGAAAGCAGAATATGATATAAGGTTGTTTCCCATCAAGCAGGATGGAAATAAAACTGTCCCTGTGCCAGGCGGGAGGAGAGTAACACAGTTTAGACTCATACGAAAGGTCTGCTCAGTGCCCCACTGCCCCTCATTCCTGCACTGGGTTCAAAACCCTGAGAGGAGGGCATAGAAATCCAAGATAAATTAAGAATCAAAGTGAGTGTGAAGCAGTGGCATGGCACTAATTAGACAGAGAGATGTTCTGAAAAGCATTCATTCAATTCAACAATTAAAAAAAAGCGGGGGGGCTTCCCTGGTGGCGCAGTGGTTGAGAATCTGCCTGCTAATTCAGGGGACACAGGTTCGAGCCCTGGGCTGGGAGGATCCCACATGCCGCGAAGCAACTAGGCCCGTGAGCCACAACTACTGAGCCTGCGCGTCTGGAGCCTGTGCTCCGCAACGAGAGGCCACCATAGTGAGAGGCCCGCGCACCTCGATGAAGAGTGGCCCCCGCTTGCCACGGCTGGAGAAAGCCCTCGCACAGAAACGAAGATGCAACACAGCAAAAATAAATAAATTAATTAATAAACTCCTACCCCCAACATCTTCTAAGAAAAAAAAAAAAAACTACTCATGAACAAAGTACTGTTCAAAATCTTGGGATACATCAGAGAACAAATCATAAAATCGCTGTCCATAAAATCCCTCGTGGGTGCTCTTTTTGCCATGTCTTGTCTCCTCCAAGTTCTCCTGGAGGAGCTCTAGAAGTTTCCTCAGGCTCTAAAAGAACAGGGGTTTGAGAGCTAGCATGCCTGTCAGAGGCTACGGGCAGAGGTGGGAGGGAAAACCACCTGCAGCTGCGGAAGCCTCTGAGGAGACTCAGTGCCCGGGAGAACCAAGGGGCATGGGCGGGGCTGCTTCCTCAACGTGGCCTCGGAGCAATGACCAATCCACACGTGACAAGAGCCAGGGACACGATCCATGACACAGGGAGGACATGGGCCAGAGGCCCTCCCCTGCTGCCTTCCCGCTGCGGTCAGGGTGTGGGAAGGAAAAGGTGCGGGGCTGGGGGAACCCTAAAACACTATGCGTCTATCTAAAGGGGCAAATGTAAAGTGACTCAGAAGAGTGATTCTGAAGCCTGTTGTTTTTAAACCAGACGAGACTAAATTCTTTGAATTGAAAACTTTGTTTGTTGTTTGTGTTAGACTTTGTTGTGCTTTCCATCAAGCAAAAATGGGTGCTTGTGAGCAAGCTGAGATGGAGAAAATTACCTCTCTGCCTTCCTCGATGCTATTACTGAAGATCACCCTGCTAGGGAAACTGTGTGGCCTCACCCTACCCAAGGTACAGACATTATCTCCTTGCATCAGATCTCAGCTTTGCTGGGTCTTTGTGTGGATTAGAGGAGATAACACCTGCAGAGGACCCTCAGGAACGTTGCTTTACTTCTTCCCACCTTATAGATGAGGAAACATGCTTAGAGAAGTGGACTGGCTGAGTTCACACAAGTAATAATATGCAGCATTTAAAAACATAAGATAGGGCTTCCCTGGTGGCGCAGTGGTTGAGAGTCCGCCTGCCGATGCAGGGGACATGGGTTTGTGCCCCGGTCCGGGAGGATCCCACATGCCGCGGAGCGGCTGGGCCCACGAGCCATGGCCGCTGAGCCTGCGCGTCCGGAGCCTGTGCTCCGCAATGGGAGAGGCCACAACAGTGAGAGACACGCGTACCGCAAAAAAAACCAAAACCAAAAACAAACAAACAAAAAACGTAAGCTAGCCTAACTACCAATCCAACACAGCAGTAAGGCCATCTCCACTCATTCATTCATTCATTCATTCATTCATTCATTCACCCATTATGTGACCCAGGCATTCTGCTAGGAGCCTGGGCACAAAGCACAGGCACAGCTAAGTGCTCACAGAACTTTCAGTAAAAGAGCAATTTGAGCCAAGATAACATAATTACGGTAATTATGGTATAGATGATAAGTGATATGCTAAGGAAAGCGTAGGTGGCTGTGAAAGTACCCAGGGGGGGCGCCTGAGCCAGAGCTGAGGAGGAGAGGGAAGTCTTATAGGAGGAAGAAGCTTCTCGGCTGAGATGTGGAGCTGAGGAGAAGGAAGCTAAGTGAAAAAGGAAGGGAAAGAGGAAGAAGAGACTTGCAGAAAGGGGGAACCACAGGCACGGAGGCCTACAATTAAGAAAGGTTTATTTGAGTAACCAGAAATAGTTTAGTAAGACTAGTGTTTAATAATAATAATAATAATGCTAAAATTATTGAGCCTACCTGTAGGATAGACATACACCAAGAAGCCTGTGAAAGAGCCAGAGACAGAAGGATAACACGGCGTTCCAAAAGGCCAGGGAAGGGAACATTTCAGGTAGGAAGTGGCCACTGTGTCCAGCGCTACCCGGAGGTCAAGCTAGATACGGTCTGAGAAGCGGTGGTCTTTAGACTCGGCGACAAGATTCCGCAACCACTGGCAAGAACCGTCCTCGTGGTGTGATGAGAGCCCCAGTCACATTGTGGTAAGTATAGTGGGGAATGAGCGGGGAGGAGGTTGAAACAATGAATTCCGATGCCTCTTGCAAGAAGCGGGGTAGAGAGATCAGACAGCACAGCTGGAGGGAAAAAAGAAGTCAGGAAAGAGGTCTGGGGTGTGTGCGTGTCTGTGTGTGTGTGTCTGTGTGTGTCTGTGTGTGTCTGTATGTCATGGGGTTTTTGTAAGATAGGCTTGGGTATGATTAAACGTTGATCTGGCCAGAAACGACTTGTTGAGCGGGAGGAGTTGAAGTTAACGAAAAGAAAGTTTCATTGATAAAATGTTGCCTCCAGGAAGGTAGGAGAAATAGGTCTGAGAACGGCGTTGTGATGGAGAAAAAGAGGAAAGGCTGCATGTGGATGCAGGAAAGTTTCTAGTTTGGGTGCAGGATGTTGAAGGAGTTCCCATCTGATATTAGCTGAAGAAAGTGGTAGGAAATGGAAATGATACAGTTTTTATTTATTTCTTTAGGATCTGGGGCAGGGAGTTTTATTTATTTACTATATGCCATGCTTTTTGCTGGAGATTGTACAAACAGCAGCTCAATTTATTTTCACAGCAGTGCTGATCCATAGATAGCACAAATGATCCACTCTCATTTTCCACAGGAAGAAACTAAAACTTACGAAGTCAGATAAATTTTCCAGTCCACAGCTGGCAAGAACAGCCAAGTTTCCCTACCGTCCACATGACTCTGAAGCAATATCTTTCCAGGTGTGTTTGCAAGGAGAAGGGAAAGAGCAAGGGAAGAGAGCAATTAAAGGGGCAAAAGAACAGTATCTGGTAAAGGCAGATTCTAGAGGAAGAAAGGGTTCAAGAAGAAGTGGATGAACTTGACTTCCTGAAAGTCAAAAGTAGAGAAAGAGAGGGGGGCGGATGGAGACAGAGAGAAATGATCCAGGAAGGGACATATTTGAGATGCATCACGGTTGAACAGCTTTTTTTTTTTTTCGGTACGCGGGCCTCTCACTGTTGTGGCCTCTCCCGTTGTGGAGCACAGGATCCGGACATGCAGGCTCAGCGGCCATGGCTCACGGGCCAAGCCGCTCTGCGGCATGCGGGATCTTCCCGGACCGGGGCACAAACCTGTGTCCCCTGCATCGGCAGGCGGACTCTCAACCACTGCACCACCAGGGAAGCCCAGTTGAACAGCTTTGATCTTCTTTATTAATTTGGGATGAAGGCCCTGCAGGTGGTCTGCCTCCATATGCCAGATTTTGGAGATACGGTAGAATCAAATCATATAAAGTCACCACCTCACAGAACTTGCAAGCTAGTCTAGTGTAACAGACATTAAGCAATCATTTAAAATAATTAATTGAATAATTACAAATGTAGTATGTATTGTGGTGGGGACACCTATGAGAGTGAAAAGAGTCTGGGAACAGCTACTCTGGAAAAAAGAATAGGACCCTGGTAGGAAATAGGCAAACCATTATGAAGACCTAGATTTCAGCTCCTGGAGAGCATTACAATGCACCAGGAAAAGAGCAAGACCTTTTAGTTTTGGGGTGTGCCCGTCATTCAAAGACAGGAGCATAGGGACTTCCCTGCTGGTGCAGTGGTTAAGAATCTGCCTGCCAATGCAGGTGACACGGGTTCAATCCCAGGTCCCGGAAGATCCCACATGCCACGGAGAAACTAAGCCCATGTGCCACAACTATTGAGCCTGCGCTCTAGAGCCCGCGAGCCACAACTACTGAGCCCACATGCCACAACTACTGAAGCCCGCGCGTGTAGAAGCTGTGCTCCAAAACAAGAGAAGCCACCTCAATGAGAAGCCCACACAGTGCAATGAAGAGTAGCCCCCGCCCGCCGCAACTAGAGAAAGCCCATGCGCAGCAACGAAGACCCAATGCAGCCAAAAATAAATAAATTAAAAAAAAAAAAAAAAAGACAGGAGCATCAGCTCTAGGCTGGCAAATGGAACCTGGAGAGCAGGAAGGCACCAGCAGTTGGGACACTAAAAAAGGAAGAGGCCAGCACGGCACAAGACACGGAGGCCTCAAGCAACAACACAATAGTGACGACGTTTCCAGGAATGATGGCAACAGATGAGGTGGGGAGGAAATGAAAAAAGTCACCAAGGGAGGCAGAGGAGTATCGGAGAGTAGAACAACATAGAGATAAGAATGGGCACGGGAGGCTTCCCTGGTGGCGCAGTGGTTGAGAGTCCGCCTGCCGATGCAGGGGACACGGGTTCGTGCCCCAGTCTGGGAAGATCCCACATGCCGCGGAGTGGCTGGGCCCGTGAGCCATGGCCACTGAGCCAGCGCATCCGGAGCCCGTGCTCCGCACCGGGAGAGGCCACAACGGTGAGAGGCCCGCGTACCGCAAAAAAAAAAAAAAAAAAAAGAATGGGCATGGGCAGTAGCATCCAGCTGAATTACAGCAGCTCAGCCTGACTCAGTGGGGATGGGGTTTGGAGTAAAATGTGTGGTGAGCTCATACTCAGATTGCAGTCGTCTGGCAGCTCCGTTGAGGCAGCCTACTGACCCTGCCCATCCCGCCGGGGATGGGAGCACCACTGTCTCAGCCAGAAGCACCAGTTCTGATCACAGGCAGGCTGCCCATAATTAGCACGTTCAACCTCACTGAGTCTCAGCATCCTCATCTGGAAAGGGAGGGAGGTGGATCCCATGGACTCTCCCAGGTAGGGTTAGTGCCCTGCTCTGTGCCCCCATCACAACCTTGATGTGGCTGCATCACACACAGCTCTCAGACGATGGTTTTCCATCCTCCTCCCCCTCCTCATCACATTATACATCAAGGACTTACCCCAGGCCAAGTTCTATGGTATCCAATCTACATATCAACTCACGTAACCCTTACACCAACCCTATTATCAAGGCAGAGGCTCTGGAGTCAGACAGCCTGCGTTTGAATCCTGTGTGACCTTGGGAAACACCTTAACATCTCAAAGCCCAAGGCTTTCTCACCTTGGAGAGTTTAAGTGAAACGTCTGTGGTTCCTTAGACAGTAAGGGGTGGGAGGTGGATTTACACACACATCTACGCGACTTCAGAGCCCACTCCGCCTGTCTCTCCTCTGGTGACCATTGGCAGGCCCCACGTTATCACTTCCCCTAAAGGAGGAGTGGACAAGAACCCCAAATCAGACAGTATGCTGAAAGTACGCCACAGCAGGGCCAACACACCATCTGGCTCACAGAGCTGGAGATTCTCCAGCAGGACAACACCTGCCATCACCTCCTCTGTGGCGACAATGGAGGCCATTAGGTACCACTCATAACCTGGAATCTGTCTAAACTCTCTTCTTTCCCGCAGCTCTGATACCCACCCTACGTGTCCCTCCCAGGATGCAGGGGCACCTCAGAGAGCAGACAGGCATACTCCCCCACCCTGTCCCGGGGACACTCTAACAAAGCACAGCTGAGTGACCTTGTAAAGGTGCATCCTGTCATGGGCAGCCTTGATCCAAACTCTGTTTGCCTGCATTTCCAGGGCAGGCTTCAGAGGGAGTGGGAGGGCAAACAAATCAAAATGTAGCACTTGAAATTTACCAAGATTTCAAGGGAAGAGCTTGAGGAGAGATGAGGAAGGAGGGGAGAAAGGCCTAGGAGGGTCTGGACTCACTGAAAACCTCATGGAGGCCTGCACAGACCGTGGGGATCACAGCCCTCCTCCTCTGCTTGCCCTCCCCCTCAGCCTCTCTCCCCATCCTTTCATATTCCCAGGGCCGGCTCTGAGCAAGGCAGGGTGGAGGGCCACTGTGCAAAGAGAAACTTCGTCCCGGAACAATGGAAGTGAGATGGGGTGGAAGCCCCCCTCCACCGCCCCATGGCTGCAGGAGCCCCTCCCCTGCCCCAGAGCAGATGGCCGCAGCGGGCCTCTGCGTACAGACCACTTGTCCCCAACCTGGCCCAACTTTCCTGCTCATGTGACCTAGCAGAGGAATTGTATGAGGCTACAGCAGGATTCCTTCTTCCCCTCTACATCTTTTCCTCCCCCTTCTATCACCTCCCACCTCCTCCCAGCAAGCCTTTTGTCTGGTCCTCTCCCTAAACTCCTCAGCATCTTTCCCCGCTCTTCTCCCTTTTCTTCTGTCCTCCGTCCCTTTTCACTCCTCCTTCCATTTTTCCCCTTCTCTCCACCAGGACCCTCTCCTTCCCTTCTGCTTGTCCATAAACTGTAGTTGGTTAAAATGCAGGATGCCGGTTCGTCTCTGAAAGGCTCATCAGCATCTACTGGCATCTCTCAGAGTGAGCTGCTTTGTTAGCTGTGCTTCCTTTGCCCACACCTGCCATGCACCATCCACCCCCCCTTACCCACTCACCCCCCTGGGGTAACCCAGACTCAGATCCCTCCCCAATACTCAGAGAAGTAGAGTCCCCCCTCCACCACCCCCACAGATTCCAGGGTGCTGGAGAGTGATTCCTCTCTGACCCCTGAAGCTATTCTGCCTGGGACTGTGTCCTGGCTCTGTGTGACCTTGAGCAAGATGCTTAACCTCTCTGTGCCTCAGTTCTCTCCTCTGTGAAATGCAGATGCTAACAGTACTTCCCCCATGGGGCCGTGGGAATGAGGTGAGTTAATATATGTAAACAGCATTCAGAGCCTGACACTAAGACAGTGATTGCTCTACATGTGTTTGTGATCATTATTCCTGTACTTTGCTGACTTAAGGAATCATTGGACAGAACATAACATGCCTAATATCAAAAAACGACCCTGGTAACTTAAAGATGATGGGTGAGCAACCGTTCAGGAGAATGAGAGAGAAACAGGAGGATCTGCCTTTTTTTTTTTTTCATTTCATTTCACTTTGGCTTTCTCTGTATGACCTTCTAAGTCAAGACACTAAGAACATCAGACATTTTTGAGATTAGTGTCTATTGAGTCGCAGGAAAGGAAAGGATGGTGTCCAGAATTCCTGGAACACTGGACAGAATTTTGGCATCCTCCCGAGCATGCACAGCATCTGCAAGAACACTCCCGTGGCCGCACACGCTGCCTGCTGCCGGCATCCTCCCTCTAGTTCTTTGATGCAGGGTGCTTACATAAGAAAAGAAACTGGGTCACTATGAATGAGCAGTGCAGCTGGTGCAGCAGGGAGGGTGGCTTAGGTAACAGTTCAAGGTCCAGGAGCCCTGATTTAGCTGGCACTGGGGGTGGGCTTGAGCCTAGTTCAGTTCCCAGGCTTGGAAAAAAAGAAGATCACAAGAATGATTTTTTTTTTTTTTTTTTTTTAGCTTTCTGTTTGCTAAAGTGTAGTCCCAAAGACCAGAGTCCTCTTGCATCCCTGATCAATTGGGAAAAAATAAGCTGGTTAATGGATCCAAGGTCAGACAAAGGAGAGGAGAGGAAAATACATTCATAAAATCTAGGATACATATACTAATGATGAAGTCAAAACCTCTTTGATTCAAAACTAAGCTCACTAATTTGAAATTTGTGATGAGAATAGCACCAGTATCAAAGCCTTTCTTTTATGTTACCTATAAAATGAAGGTTTTTAAGCAAATAACTGGGGCTAAGAAGATTTAGGTAGGAAGATTATTTAGAGAACAAACTATTTCCAGTTACTGACATTTACTGGCAAGCAATTAGTATGCTAATTGTACTTCAGTCTTGTGATTCGCGTAGTTTTCTTCAATGATCTCTACTTTGTTAGTATATATATATAGCAAGATGATAGATTATGATAGTAGTAGGACTTGGTTGCTAGACTCTTTGAGTCAGGAAAGACATGGGACATCCTATGATCCAGCCCTACACGGAACACAAGGAAATGGTGAGGACCTGGGGTTGCATGGCTTCTTATTCCTAGGATGTGGTCACAGAAGAGGAAGGAGAGACTGGGTCTTACAACTCCTAGTCCAATGTTCCTTCTTATTTTACCAAGCAGAAACTGAGTCAAGTAACAGAAAAAACGTGGTAGAGCCTATATCTGCAACTATTATAAGAAATTGGCAAGGGGTATTTTATTAAAGGGCTGACAAAGGAGATGTGCCCCAAATAGGGTGAAAGTTTAGCATTCACAAATGACTCCTTTAAAACAAGAGAAGTATTATTAAATCCCATGTACACCAGTCCAGAGCCTAAAAGATTTCAAAAATTAAGTGTTTAGGAATGTTTTTCTGGTTGGTTTGATATAACAACACTGCAGGGACTCTCAAAGAGGAAACATACCAGATTCACCTACTGGGCTTTTTTTTTTTTTTTTTTTTTTTTTTTTTTTCTTTTTGCGGTATGCGGGCCTCTCACTGTTGTGGCCTCTCCCGTTGCGGAGCACAGGCTCCGGATGCGCAGGCCCAGCGGCCATGGCTCACGGGCCCAGCCGCTCCGCGGCATATGGGATCCTCCCAGACCGGGGCACGAACCCGTATGCCCTGCATCGGCAGGCGGACTCTTAACCACTGCGCCACCAGGGAGGCCCACTTACTGGGCTTTTAAAAACTACATCCCAGGGCTTCCCTGGTGACACAGTGGTTGAGAGTCCGCCTGCCGTTGCAGGGGACACGGGTTCGTGCCCGGGTCCGGGAAGATCCCACATGCCGTGGAGCGGCTGGGCCCGTGAGCCATGGCCGCGGAGCCTGCGCATCCGGAGCCTGTGCTCCGCAACGGGAGAGGCCGCAACAGTGAGAGGCCCGTGTACAGAAAAAAAAAAAAAAAAAAAAAAAAACTACATCCCAGATGGATGCTCTCACATACATTGAGGGGAAGTTGGGACAGTATGAAGAAGGGATGCCAAAACCTCATGTGGCAAAGGGGGTGAGGTATTATGAAATTAGAATAAGCCCACTGGTGATGCTAACGTGAACCCCACCCTACCCCCAGAGTTCAACCTCAAGCTGCCTATGGGATCAAGAAGCTGACACCATCTCTAGCATATAGGAGTCATGAAATGTACGTGTTCTCAATGAATTTAATGTTGGGTTATAATAAAAATAATAAGAATATTTATCCTTCATGGAGCCCCCCACCACATACCAGTCATCATGCTTAGCATTTCACAACCGTAGTCACATTTAATCCTCGCAACAACTCTACAAGGTAAGTCTAAGCATTCCCCTTTTACAGATGAAGAATGTGAGGTTTATAGAGTTTACATAATTTACCAAAGGTCACAGCTGGTAAGCAAGAGAACGCGTGTCCAAATGCTTTCATTCAAACCTTTTTCAACAAGCTTTTAATAGCTGCCTTAGATATTCTTGGCACTCCTTCTATAAAGGCTAAATGCATCCATGTTCCTGGGTGCAAATAAAAATTATAGCAATATAGAGAGGGTGGCAAGGAGGAGGAGAAGTTTCTTTTCTATCCATCTCTAGTTCGAGTATCTCTTTCTAACTTTTATCCTCACTTTATCCAGAAAGCACACCTGCCATATTTGTTTATTTACTGTGAACACTCTCCACCACGCCTGCTACATATGTGGACTCTGCAATATATGGACAATGTCCCGTTGAAGGGATGCGCTGCCTGAGAACTTTGGAGAACGGCAGTACAGTCTTTAGTGTGTTTCTTCGAAAGCACAGACCACCTGCCCCACCAGGAGTCTCCAGGTTCATAGTTTCCCACACTTGTGTTTTAGAGCAGTGTTTCTCAAGCTTCATTGCACATCAGCATTACTGGGGTGCTTAAGCAAAACCAGAGTGCTGGTCCCCACTCCCAGAGATTCTGATTCAATAGGTATGAGATGGACCCAAGAATTTCCATTTCTCACAGGCTCCCATCGGCTCATCAGCTGCTGGTGCTACCTTCCTTGGATCCCACTTTGAGTAACACTGTTCTAGAACCTTTCGGCTTGCAGAGGGATGTGAGGAGCGCTGTGTGACAGGTGGAAATCTGTTTATTAAACGGTACCTTCTAGAGCTAAAGACCATTTGTATGAACAAGTAAGGAATTTCATGAGCTGATAATTTTAGTGTTTGCTTGTGTGGGGTTTTCTGCTTGGTTGCTATGTGACCAGGTCACTTCATTCTATTTTTCTATATCTCAATCATTATCTCAAAGGGGCTAATTTTTTTTAAACTAAAAACTTCTTTACTGCTCTCTTTTGCTCAGAGATGAATATTAACTCTGCAAATGTAAAACAGCTTTCAATTACACTATTCCATGAACCTAGCCTTCCCTTGGCCTGGCAGGGACAGGTCAGCCTGGACCCTCCATGCGCTGCAAACAATGAAACAAAGCTAAGGACCACATGGAGGCCCAGGGTGAGATGCTCTGTCATCCCGGTGGGGGATCAGGCTGAAGGAAAGAGGGAAGAAACCCCGTCTACACCTTCACCTTAAAACTGGAATGAATTTCAACTTTTACGTCAAAAAAACCCCCAAAATCTAAAACAAAGAAACGAGGGAGAGGCAGAGGGAAGGAAGGAGAACTGATTCAGAGTTAAGGACTGAACGTCCTACTAAAAGCTGGACAAATAACAAGCATATGCCTGAACCTCATGAGGAATAAAAGCAGAAGACGCAAAATTTTGTGCTCTCCAGCCACCTGTCAGAAAAGATTTCCCACAAGCTGGGAGCCTTCATTCTCCCGAGTATGAACTGCAGAGGTGGGCGCACACACACATGCCCTTGGGGACAGACTAGGTGCACACACACAGACAGCAAGTCTATAATTGTCACTGGATGAACAGGAGAAAGATGCCAAATTAACACACATTAGAAATCCCTCCCTATCTAATGAAGCCATCAGCACTTTCAATTTCATTTTTCATTTGTTAGTTAAAATAAAAAAAGGAAAAAAAAAAGAGCACTTAGCAAGTGGTTATCTCCCAGACCTCCACGGGTGCGTCTTTAGCTCTGCACTGCACTTGTTAAGCAAATGTAATTGGAAATAAAATTCCTCCCCAAATATTTACGTTCCAGATTTTTTTATTCTAAAAAATAGTAAAAGTTGCTTTCTTTTTTTCCTGAGATTTGAACCCGCGAAGTGCATCCCTGCCCAGGGGGATCCTGCCAAGGAGAGGAGAAAGCTTCATAACACAGGTACCTTCGCCTCTCATCTGGTTGCTCAAGCCATTTCAGCTCTCAAGCAGTTTTACATAACCCTGCAGGCAGCGTGGACTCAAACCACCTGCCGTAGGTGACTAGTGACTGCCAATCCTGGTGGCTGCTACAGATAGCATCCTAGAACAATAGGGCAGAACTCAATCCAGCCCCCTTGGATCCAGATCCTTCACTGTAGAGATGAGGAGACAGATTTTCCAAGACACTGAAGGACTCCATCAGGGCTGCCCAGCTATTTAGCAGCAGAGCTGGGTCAAAATCGAGAGGTCTGACTACCAGTCAGCGTTCTTAATTCTGCAGAAGTACACTCCCTGATTAAATGGAACAATGCTCTAAACCAAAAGCAGCCCTTCTGCTCCGGATCGGTGAGGACTACTAACATCGACAAGGTGGCATTTAAGAGGAACACTGAATGTCAGGATTCTATTTGAAATCTTGAGGCCCCCTAGTCTTAGCACGTGGCCTTATTTCTTGTGTTATCTTTATCTATGTCTGTTTTCTCAGAAACCTGCATTCTCTACCAGGGAAGGACTGTCCGGTTCATCTTGGGTCCCCTCTCCCATCAGCTGCTTAGCATAGATTTTGTCTGTAATGAAGACTCAGGACACCATTTTTAGAGTAAATGAGTGCCCTAAACATCCAGGCAGAGCAGGCAGAGATGCTCTGTAAACTGAGAATGGGAACAAGAACAATTATCTGAATTTTCCGAAATAGAAAACTCAGGGAGGACAGCTGCCTGGAGAATTACCAGGGAGTGGGCTCTAGACAAACACACGTTTTTCCGTAGCCCAGTCGTTCAGTCATTCTCCCTTCTTTTCGGACACTTTGTTGTTTTAATTGAAAGCCCTGCACACCTCTGATACTGCTGTCCCTCGTAAGAGACCAGCACACATGTAATCCCTTTGGAAAAGCTTAATCAGCCCCAACTGAGTCACAGTACTAACCCAAATTAATTAGACTTGCAGAAAGTTGTCAACACTTTTTTTTTTTTTTTTTTTTGGCGGTACGCGGGCCTCTCACCGCTGCGGCCTCTCCCGTTGCGGAGCACAGGCTCCGGACGCGCAGGCTCAGTGGCCATGGCTCACGGGCCCAGCCGCTCCGTGGCGTGTGGGATCCTCCCGGACCGGGGCACAAACCCGTGTCCCCTGCATCGGCAGGCAGACTCTCAACCACTGCGCCACCAGGGAAGCCCTGTCAACACTCTTGGAGGTAGGCTGGGCTCTGACCCTCCACAGCTTCACGGGAACCTTGCAATTCTGCCAGAGGCCCCTGAATAAAAGCCCCTTGCTTCTCAAAGACATTCACTCCATTGGCTTTTTTTTTCCCGTACTAAACAGAAATAAAAATGAGCATCAGACTCCAAGAAGGAGCACAGAACTTCAAAGTTCAAAAAGCTTATTTCTGTACTGGTTTTTTTGTTTGTTTGTTTGTTTGTTTTACAAAGAAGCGAAGCAATCTGGTGTTGGCTTGTAACACCCCTTAGTGGAATCCCCAACTCAGAAAATTGTGATTGTATTCCTGGAAACCCAAAGCACCCCCGATAGAAGCAGAACCAAGTGTCTTTAGCTCTAAAAGTCACTGAGTCAAACAAATACAGTTAAACCTCTAAATCACCGGGTCTTGCCACTGCAGCAATCCAAACATACCGTAAGCTTCCATCCACTAATTTTACCATCATAAACTCTGTCTATAAATGCTTCATGTTAATCATTGGCAGAGAAACTTGCAATTTTATTCTCAAGCCACAGTTATTTTTCATTTGAGAAATACAAGCATCATTTTTGAAAAATTCCACCATATTCTTACAAAACACCTTTGCATAGAGAACCCAAAATAATCTAAAGTTGTGAAGATTGAAGATTCTCACACCCAGGTGACAGGTAGCACACAGGCATTTCCATCCCCATTTAAGAATGAGGAAACGGCCTCAGTGACTTAAACTGAGTCAATCATGAGGCTGACATAGAAACCAAACTTCAAGATGACCTTGAATCAAATCCAGCCGGAAAAGAAAGTGTAAATTGATAGTGACACTTGTTTAGCCTGATGTGATTCCAGAAAATAAGTCAGAATCGCCCTATAAAAAACAGCTATCAGGGCTTCCCTGGTGGTGCAGTGGTTGAGAGTCCGCCTGCTGATGCAGCGGACATGGGTTCATGCCCCGGTCCGGGAAGGTCCCACATGCCGCAGAGCGGCTGGGCCCTTGAGCCATGGCCGCTGAGCCTACGCGTCCGGAGCCTGTGCTCCACAATGGGAGAGGCCACAACAGTGAGAGGCCCGCGTACCGCAAAAAAAACCACAAAAAAACTATCAAATCCTAAGTACTATCGTACATATTCCATTACCTCGGCAGATTCACCGCAGAAGTTTGCTGTTTGGGGGTATAGCCATATGTTATATGTGCTGTATCTCTTCTGCTTTATTTTCTTTCCTAAGTGTAATCCACAGAACACTAAAATGACTATTTGTCTCACAAAATCACTTGCTACAATATGTGCTTATTCTTAAATTTTGCATTTCGTTTTAAAATCTAGTCAAAAGCATTCGTTAATTAGTACTAGGATGAGGGGCATAGTAAGAGGGAACTGCTCATTCAGATGAAAGCAAAATCACTTCTAGAGACATTTTCTGAAGACCGAGGGACTCCATCAAGGCCATCAACTATCTGGTAGCCGAGCTAGGTCAAAATCGAGAACACAAGCGTGAGTACCAGCCAGTGACCTTCACTTTGTTGTATCAAAATTTGTGACCGCCTGGAGGGGTGGGATAGGGAGGGTGGGAGGGAGGGAGACGCAAGAGGGAGGAGATATGGGGATATATGTATATGTATAACTGATTCACTTTGTTAGAAAGCAGAAACTAACACACCATTGTAAAGCAATTATACTCCAATAAAGATGTAAAAAAACCCAAAAAACAGAAAAATTATGTCCCCCAAGTAAGTGGAAACAATGCTCTAAACTAAAAGAAGCCCTTCTGCTCCCAGATCAATCAGGACTTCTAATATCAGCAAGATGAATTTATGGGGAACACTGAATGTCTGTGTAAAACCTTCTTTTCTCTTCAAAAGGCACTTCCTTACTCCTATTATCCCACTCTCATGTTTTTCATGCCACTAGGATGTAAAGCCCAATGAACTTGGACTTGCTTATGATAAGAAAAAAGCAAGAGCTGAAAAGTCTGGCTGCCATCAAAATGTCCTTCCCACGCTGCAAAATGCACAACTCTTTTTGCCTTTGTGGGAAACAGAAGGCATACAAGATGAGGAAAGGGGAAAATGGAAGAGAAGGGATAGCAGAAGTGTGTACAATAAAACTTGTACCCAGTCAGAAGTTGAGGGGTATAGTACAGCTGGGGTAGTAAATCCCTCAAATAAGGAGGGATAAGAAAACTCAAAACTCTGCCAACTCAAGTCAATACCAAAATGCACAGAATATTCATTTGACTGATGAGTAACCTGAGGCTGTCCAGTGACTTGGGGGGAGGTCATCTCAGTTTATAAAACAAGCTTTGGATGGAATCTAGACTGTCATTCCCATTGAGCACATCACTGCAACCCCCTAAGCCAAATTCTTTCTTGCTAAAGTTGCTGAGAACATGAAGGCTCCTTGGGACCATCCTTTCAGCTCAGAAAACAAAATAAGGGCCCTCTTCCCACTGCATTTAAATTATGTTTTCTTGTCTATAGGCCCTCTAGCCAGGAGGCTCTGTGAGGGCAGAGACTGGAGCTGTCTTGGACACCAGGCACAGTACTTGGATCATGGCAGGTATTTGATGCATCTTTTACAAAATGAATGATTTGCCGAGACATGATGAAAACTGAATTCTACTTACACTTATGGGAGAGAAGCACGTCAAAGGAATCTGCCCACCTTGTAGCTTCTTCTGTGGATAGTCTCCTAGGAAAGAAGAAACATCTGTCTTGAATATTTCTGGAACGACCTCCTCTCCTTCAGCCACCACTGAGATTTGCTCAGGAGAATAAATCAAAACAATGGAGGGCAAATGAAGATCATACCTGGATTCCTACAATCCTGTTGCTATAACTGTACATATTCTTAAGTAGCTGACGGAAAAATCTCAGGATTGGAATTCTGTAAGCTTAATATGTTGGCTTTCAGTCTAAAAAGCAAAACTAAGAAAGTGCATCATTTAAAGATGTCACTGTAGGGGAATTCCCTGGCAGTCTGGTGGCTGAGACTCTGCGCTTTCACTGCTGAGGGCCCAGGTTCAATTCCTGGTCAGGGAACTAAGATCCCACAAGCCCCTCCAAAAAAAAATCTAAAAAAATAAAAATAAAGATGTCACTGTAAACCAACTATACTTCTACTTAATTAATTAATTAATTAACATGTCACAGTAACAGTGGAAAGAAACTGGACTTAGAAAAAGTTAGGCTGAGCTCCTGACTCCATCTCTTACTGTCACCTTAGTTTCCTCACATCTGTAATGGGAATAACGGCACCCATCACAGAGCCCCGTGAGGGTTAAATGAGGTACCATCTGTGACATCATTTAACACAGTATAGGCACTGAATCCAGATTCTCTGAACCTAAGCAGAATTTTAGAGTAGATTTGAGTAATTTGTTTCCAAACTGAGAAACTCAGATTGACAACTAAGTGGAACCAAGAAGTATCCTACACTGCAGCTTTATAAGGGAGGTGCATGATATGGTTTTCTTAGGAGAAAAAGGAGGGTCCCTATTCTGAGATCGCTAAGCCATACATTTCGAAAAGGAATATAACATTTTTTCATTCATGTTCAGAGATATAAAAGGAGCTGCCAAGAGGCAGGAAATTATTGTCACTCGGCTCATCTGTTCAGCCATCTACCAGAGAAGATGAGGCTGTATAGTCCCACAGCGGGCATCCCATGGTCGGCACCCCGGGAGTGTTGTGTGGCCACATTACTCACTTTAGAGCACGGTTGGGTTTGTCGGGAAGAATAGCTGTGAAATCACTACACGAGTCGGACTTGTGAGACAGGCATCCCAGTCGAGTCCTCATCCCTTTGTTCCTGCAACAAGCACAGGGGCAGCAGGATGGGGAACTGTCCTAATAATAACTGTCAGCCCCATAAGGCGCCCCTGGAATTGCTGTGGCAGGAGCCAGCACTGCCCCCTCCCCTCCTTCCCCAAGTGGCTCCTGAAGATCTCATAAACAAGAGGAGAAACACCTAGAGGATCAAGGGCAATACTCACTCCCCATCTTGACTACTGGAATAGTAATAGGTCCCCTACCCCTGGAGGCTTAATGCTTTTTAAAGCTGACATGCAAGTTGATGGTAAGTCAATGAAGGTCGTTAGCTTGGAAGAATTTCTAAATTAGGATTCTCTGTGGGGAAAGGAAATACAGTGATGACATAATAACAATCCACATTTTGCTCTCCCACTAGGAGGGCAAAGTAGCAGGAGCAGCAGCAGTAACTCCTGATTACAGAGCCCCAGTGGTACCCATATGGAGAGCAGAGGGATGCTTGCATGATACAGGGATGCATGTCATAGAATCTCAGAGCACAGACAAAGTATGGGGCTTCAGGGCAGGTCAGTTCTACCTCAGGTCCTTCCCACCGATCCCACAAACCTGAGGATATACATGAATGGCTACCGACCAGTGAGGACTGATGCCTACAGGTGGGGAGAAGCTGTGGGTACAATCAGCAATTAAGAACCAGGGTGCCCTTTGTCAGCACTTTCACTTAACTAAGCTCTCATACACCTATTTATATTTTGGTTTATCTCAATCAACATATTTAAAATTGTAACATGCATGCTTAAATTTCTCATATTTTTTATTTTCCTAAGGACCAGACACTTAGTAGTTATTTGTTGTGGCAGATCCAATGAGAAATTATGCTAATGTCTCTTTCTGACTCTCAATATTAGGCCACTTTTACCTTTCACCGAGATTGGCAAACTACAGCCCTGCAAGATACATGTTTGTGTAAATAAAGTTTTATTGGAATGCAACACCCCATTTGTTTACATATTGTCTAAAGCTGTTTTTGAACACAAGGGCAGAGTTGGGTGGTTGCAACACAGACCGTATGGCCCATGAAGTCAAAAATATTTACTCCCTGGCTCTTGACAGAATAAGTTTACTGACCCCTGGCCTTTAACCGTGGCAACTCCTCGGATGAAGGGTAAAGCTAAGAGGGAGGGGCTTGGGATAATCAGGACTTAAGAGTGACTGATAAAAGGGGACTGCCACATGCACACTGGTAACAGTTTGCCATGGAAATAGTCCTAGAAGATGTCATTCTCTTTGTTGAAAGGAAGTTCTTCCAGCCTGGCTTTCCCTTCTTCACTTTCTCAAATCCTGGACCTGGGCAGAGACGATAGATCCAATTCAAGCTCTTTCTTTTACTTCAAATGGGTTTTCATCCCTGACCCTGGTAATTGTTCACAGAAATCTTATCCAACAAATGTCTATGGGGATGGTATTACATTTGGTGGGGACGGACAACACTTGTACTCCACAGTCCATCTCCGAGGAGTCTTTTAAGGCCAGAACATTCAAGTTCTCAGAAATATCTCCTCTTCTGCACAATCTGTGCCCCTACCGCTCATCTCAGCCAGGTGCTTTGTGAAGCCATCGATTTCCTGGCATTTCAAAATATTGGCTACAGCCATTCTCCCTTCCTTGACAGTGAGCATCTCATGTCCACTCACTGTTACAAGTCACGGGGTGCCCCAGCACTAGGCTATTGCAGCAACTGATTAAGGGCCCTTGAGTCATCACATTCCATGAATTCAAGTGCAGGTCCTGCCCAGGCCGCACCACAGGCCAGAACCGACTTAGAGTGAGTCGGTTCATTCCTTGGTGCCTCAGGTACATCAATCATTGAAGAGTCAGGTCGATGCCCCTAAAGAGCAATTAAGAGGATTTCAAAACACGGCACATCCATGCAAGCCATTTAACAAGGTCTAGCAGGGATCAGGGTAAAGTGTGCTACTTGTTACCAAGACAGCAGTAAGTCTCCCAAATAGTTTGCAAAAATCGTCCACAAAATATTCTTTGGGGCAAAATAGTTCTATTTTCCATCTTGTCTGAGACTTAAGCTTTTAGATAGGCCTGAAGTAACAGGAGCGGACCAAGAGTCAAAGGTTAAGGTCACTTAAGAAAAAGACTAGACTTGCCCTCATCTTTCTTCTCTACCCCGGAAATTTAGAGACCCCTAAACGGTTCAATGCACACTCATGCACAGTCCCACCCCATAAGTCCCGGCAGAGTGCGGGAGGGCCTTGCAGATGCTGCTTGCAAGGCCCCAACTTTGCAAGGAGCACCCCGGGAAGGACAGCGCCGTCCACACAGGAGGCCTGGGGGACGGACGCCAGTGGCCCACCCACGGCATTAGGAGGCTTGGAGCAGGCTCAGACAGCAGGGGAGGTGGGAAGGTGGAGGAAGAGGAAAGTGGCAGGGACGAGAAGAGAGGTTAGCATCAGTTACCTGCGTGGCATCAGTAAAGCGGCCATACAGGCACCCGCTTACGGTTAACCCTCTGGCTGGTGTGCAGGGACGTCAGGGTGGGAGATAAGACTGCGGGGCACAGGGGTTTACCCTTTCGCGTCCTCTCACCTAAAATCAAAGAATCTGCTGTAAGAGCGGGCCCCCTCTCTTATCTGACTGCACTACAAGTCCTCGCAGGTGACTTTCTGCCAACGGAATACCTCCCCCCACACCCCCCGTTCCCCATGAACGTCTGCTGGTCCCGAGCAAGGGTGACCAACCGGGGGTGAACCAGGACCAGTCGTTGGGTGGCTTCACATTGCTCCCTGTTGGTCAGGAGGTCCTGCTTCCCCAGCCACTGGCCATCAGCGTAAAGTGGGACACGAGCCCCCGGGGAGGAAAGCACAGGCGTGGCAAGCCAAAAATTACAGTTCTCTGTGTCTTACTCGAGTGGGACCCAAGTGACCAGCCAGCCCTGGGTCGGGGAGGAGTGGTCAGCACTTGCTCCAGAATCCTTTGATTGGCTGCTTCTCACCTCCCTCCAAGGGAATGTGTCCCAGAGGTGGGAGTGCTGGAGCCTGGGGAGGGCGTGAGCGGGAGGAAGGTTGGAAGAACTCCAAGGGAGGCTTGTCACACACTGTCACCACTCAGGTTTGCTCCTTTGCGGGGATCACAGGCACAGGCTGAAGAAATGAATATGCAAGTCACTCTTTCCTGCCCATATGGAGGCTGCCTGACCTTCCACATTCTGCAGACTGGCCTGTTCCCGACCCGAAGCAGGAAGGGCACCAGGGAAAGGGGGTCTTGAGGTGGAGGCCTGATAGACTAATAATCTGTCTCTCCTGAGGGTCCCATTCTCAGAGCATCAAACCCTTTGTTCCCACAGAAGAAACTGATAGGGAGAAACACATGAGAAGAGCAGCCCATCAATAAAGGGTTCCCCTGGGGAACCGTGACACCAAACATAGAATCTATTTTAAAAGAAACTTAATGTCGATAGATAAGGTTCCAACACGATCTATGCAGGTGAAATTATTTTGATAGTACCTAGAACATTTCACAAATACTTTTGAAAAAACCTCCTCTAATAATACTATAATCAATCAAATTAAAAGATTCTTTGTTAAAACTGGGGGAAAAATTTAGTTAGACTTCGTGTAAAGGCTCATCTCTGGGAGACCGAGCCAGGGCTGTGTTCCCTGACAGCAAGGACATTTCCTCAATCTTTGTCCTAACCGTGCATACACCTGCTTGCCCAGAAGTCGGGAAATCAAAGCCCTTTACAGCTGTAAGGGTCTCTAGAAATCATTGTTTGGGGTACCTTAGCCTCGTTTTCTCTGACCTGTGGGATATAGCCCCAGAGGAGCGGGAAGCCTCCTTTATTACCTTGGGGCTCAGCAGAACCAGGGGCTACCACCCACATTCACAGCAGGCAAGGTCACCTGGGGCAGTTATCACCTGGTTTCCTGTCACTGCCTTGTCGCTTTTCCCATCCCACTGCTAGTCCACGCTGGCTTCCCAGAGCTGCTGAGATGTCTGCCTCTCTCTCTCTTCCAAATCCAGCGCTGGCCATCATTGCCCCTCAGCCCTTCCACCACCCCTTATATTAACTTAGAGTCGATTAAGTAAGAACCTGCAGGATACTCTGACCCCACCTTTCTCATTCATCCCAGCACCTAGGGGCTCTTATCCCATTGGGCCCTCGACTTCTAGGGGACAGAGTTTGGGGTTACTCAGAGCCCAGGAAGGCCGAGGGTATGATGGCACCATGCTACATGTGCCCTAATAAGTGGGCATCAAGTTACAGGTGACTCTGGGGCAGACAGGATGGGACACATTGGAAAGCGAGGATACTCAAGGGGAAAAAATGGTTAAAAGCAAAGAGCAAAGATTTATAAAGAGGGGAAGAGAAACTAAGAGCCTCAGCGGGAAGAAAGCAATCAATATGCATGGAGAGACAGGTTAATTAAATATGGATAATGCAATCAGCCCACACGGGCACCCGGAGAGGAAAGAGAGAAGCCAAAGCAATACTCACTGTCTTTGACCAGTCCTCATGGCCTGCGGGTCTTTGCCAACGGGATAGTCAGAAAGGTTGCAGGTAAGGAGCTCTGGGGAAAGAGTAGATCTTTCCCTTAGCAATCAAATCCTTGGCGGGTGAAGGGCATGTGTGCAGGAACACAGAGCCACATTAGCACACGCACACACACACGCACACAAACACACATATTCACATTGCATACATGCACAACACACCTCCCACCACTTGAGCCGGGCAGCAAGCGGCCCCACCGAAAGCTCTTCTCTCTGCTTGTCACATTCGGTAAATACTGAAGCAGCCTACACCCAGCGGGCGGCGGCTCAGCTCCCAGGCACAGTCTGCACGCCCATCCTCATTGGCAGGATACAGGAGGTGCCCCTGAGCAGAGCTCGCCTGGCACTCCTCCCGCACTTTCGTCTTCAGCCTCACTAAGTGCTTCCCTGCTCCTCTGGCCGTAGCTCAGCAGCTCAGGGAGGAGTCCCCACAGCCCAGAGCTGCCCTCCTCTGCACCCAGAGGCTGCCCAGGGGGCAAAGAAGCCAGAGGTATTAACTCTTTCCCGCCACCAGTGCGCTGAAAATCAAGGGTCCAGGGGGCCTCTTCTAATAAGCTCTGCTGCTGGTTGAAGGCTGGTTGCTGCTTAGGGAGCAGGGAGCATAAAGATCTTGCCCCAGACAGCTGCTGACAGCAGGAGCCAAGCCGAATCAAATCTCCTAATGAACCAGGAGGAGGGGGCTGTCTTGTTGGGTGTGACGTGATGTGATAAATGCAGACAGCAAGAAAGCCACGGGGCAGGTCACACATACAAATTCCACCCCCTTTCTCCCAATGTCTATTGTGCTGCGCTACCGAGCCAGACCACACAGCCCTGAAATTACCCCGCTCTGCCACATCTCAGCTGTCCCTCTTACTCTGCACTGGCACTCCTCTCCCAGCCCGGCCCGCTCCCCAGCACCCACCACACCACTCCTCACTTCTTAATGAGAAATCTCCACCTCCCCAGACACATGTATATCCACATCGATGCTCCTGCCTCTCACCTGGGTTTCCCTACAATGGAAATTCACCTCTCTCCCTCATCCATCACCTAGCAACTTCCCCCGACCTGCATTTGTTACGGAATGAGACTTTTCCCTTTGTTCTGCCCAATCTGCATGTTCTCTCTCTGTTTCTGTCTTCTGCATCTTTTTCTTCCAAATCACCTTACCCACATGGATCTTCACACTGCCCGGTTCAGTTCCAGAAGAAGGACTCTCTCTTCCTGCTTGCCCTAGTACAGTGGTTCTCCAAGTGTGGTCCCTGGACCGGCAGCGTCAGCATCACCTGGGAATGTGTGAGAAATGTAAAGTCTCAGGCCCCACCCCTAGACCTACAGAATTGGAAACTCTGGGGATGGGACCAGCCTTCTGGGTGATCCCAATGCATGCTAAAGTCTGCAAACCGCTGCCCTGGGATAAAGCTTACCTACCTTCTCCCCATTCCGCTCTAGGTCTCTAAGACAGAGCCTCCTGCTCCCGCCCGGGACCTAGCTCCAAATGTACCTAGACTGCTGCAAATCATTTCTGAAACCCAGAAGGCAGCATTTGCTAGAGGCAGCAGACATCTCTATGGAAAGTGATGCTTTTCTAATAAAGATATTAGATTCCATTTGTTGAACCTTTTACAATGTAGAAAGCATTGTCATGTATTGTCACTGGACAGCCCCATGCCATAGTCAGAGAGAGTATTATTATCCCTGTGTCACAGATCAGAGAACTGAGGGTAGAGAAGGTGACCTGCCTTTTTCAAAGTGACACAACACGTCGGAGGCCGCTCAAGGACCAGAATTTGTTTTCTTATGACTCTTAGAGCAGAGCTTTTCCTACTATGTCACACCTGGACCCAGTCTTTCCTGGCAGATCTATTGGTGCATAACCTGTCCTCTCACAGTGCACTGATTCTGCTGCAACCGCATGTTGCCTGAAGACAGGATGAAATAAAAATTCTGGTGCTGTCTCTACAGTAACTCATTGTCTGTCTCTGAAAATGTCCAGAGCGCCCCTCTGTTAGGTAAAAGGAGCTTAGCGTTATGAAAGAAGACGCGAAAGAAATGTTTTCCATTCCTCAGAATTCCTGTCTTGAACGCTGAGGTTAGCTGGGGTTTAGAATTAAAGCATAAAGAGAATCCTTCCCTTCTGGGCATTTTCCTGGTGTACTGCACCATAAGTAAGAGGTACACAGATAAACTGGAAAATAAAAGCCCACCGATAACCACTTCGCTAATTCAAGATAAGCTTATATTATAAGGTGGATCCCCCCTGGATGCCCTGCCCAGGGCTAATGTTTAATGAGCACTTAGTATGTGCCAGACACTGTGCTAAACATCACACTTCATTATCTTATTTAACTCGCACAACAAACCTACAAGGCCAGCATCTTTATCATCCCTACTTTACAGATGGGAAAACAGAGACAAGTCGTTTATAAGTGACAGAGCTGGTGTCTGATGCCAAACTCCATACCTCCAGCCTCTGTTCCGCCTCTCGCCTTAACACAAAGGCAGCGTCATCGTGGGACCTCTACCGGCACTAAAATGGTAGGATGAGGGACTCCTCCAAGTCTTAAGCTGCCCAGTCCTGTATCCAGGGTTTTAAAGGCACCAAGGAGACAGGGCAGGGCTGCAGATGGACCCAAGTCTCAGGTGGAAGCTGATCAATATTAACCAGGAAGTCAATAAGCCAACCCAAATGTTTAAGGAAAGATATCATAATGAATAAAGCTTTAAAAGAAAGAACAAGGGGCTTCCCTGGTGGTGCAGTGGTTGATAGTCTGCCTGCCGATGCAGGGGACACGGGTTCGTGCCCCGGTCCAGGAAGATCCCACATGCTGCGGAGCGGCTGGGCCCGTGAGCCATGGCCGCTGAGCCTGCGCATCCGGAGCCTGTGCTCCGCGACGGGAAAGGCCACAACAGTGAGAGGTCTGCATACCGCAAAAAAAAATAAAAATAAATAAAATTTAAAAATAAATAAATAAAAGAAAGAACAGGAATATAAAGAGCAGAGGGTTGAGTGTGGACAGGCCTCTAGCATGAGTAGAAAGAAAATTAAAAGCATTCCAAACTTTTTTTTTTTTTTTTTTTTACCGAAACTCTCCTAAACACCAAGGAGTAAGCACACAGCACCCAGTTTGAGCAACACAGACCTAGTACAGGCCCCTCTCAAGGGAGGACTCTAACTTAATCTTCCTTCCTATAGAGGCAGGTACATAAAGAACTCCTGGGGTCGGGGAGGGGCGTGGTATTAAGCCGAACCAAGGGGGTAAGCATCCTGGCATGGTCTTCTTTCCTGAAGGAGAGAGACAGGAAAAGGCAAGCAGGTTGGAGGGCTAATGAGAAAGGCACTCGCTATTTGGACTCTGGTCCAGGGATGCAGAGCTCTGGATTCTTCTCTGGTTCCTGCTCCTGAGTTGCTGGCTGAAGACTAGGCACAGAACATTGCCGCTGTTCGAGACAGATGGTTCTTCCCAGGAAAACAGTCATGATAAGCCCTGCTCTGGCATCACGGGTTGCCCTGTACCTTGTTGCTTGTCCCACTCTGCCTTTGCTCCTGGGACACCCAGTCCTCCCAGGCACTGGCCACGGCTTCTCTCCAGAATCAGTGCTTTGGTCCTGCCTCTCTTGAGCTGCACACTGCTTTTCCAGAGGTCTTCTAGACAGCCCCACCCCTCTCAGACCCCACAGACTCGACTGCCCCCAAAACAACCACCTTCCCCTCCAAGTGTTCATGACGTCACTCTGTTCTAGCCCCTCAGGGTAACAAGTGCAGGTATTTTGGGTTTCTTTTCCTCCATTCCCCTTGCTGAATTGGTTTTTAAACATTGTCATTGTATTTCTGATATATTTCTCAGTTTCATCCTCTGCCATCCATTGACACTGCCATGTCAGAGGTTATCAGCACCCAGTACAATGCATACCCTTCCACCCACTCCTCACTAACTGATCTTCCTGCCCCCGTTTCATCACCCTCCTTCCCCACAAACGTCCTGGCACACTCCACTTCCACGAGAGTTGCCCACTGACTACATACCATAAAGCAGATCATCAGCATAATAGTCTTTGATGGGCTCCATTGTAGCTCTCTGTCCTGCCTGATGGTCCAATAATTTGGTCCCATTTACCTATCCAGTCTCATATCCCATTGTACACACGCGCGTGTGCATGCACACACACACACAGAGACATACGCATGCACGGAAGCACACACCTGATTCCTCTCCTGGTCTCTCTGCCCCGAATGTCCCCACCCTGGGTCTGCCTCTTAACTCCTAGCTCCTTCTCGAAACCCAATACCTCCAAGCTCAAATTTCTCCTTTCCAAAGCTTTTCCACAACTTCCTCAATCAGGAGGAATCCCCCCATCCCAACACCACCGCTGTGCTGCGTGATTCTCTGACAGCCTGCATCACAGCCTGTAGTTTATCCTTGTGATTTATGTTTTCAGATCCTCCCAGATGACTGTGTGCTCCGCACAGACTGACTCTCTGACTTACTCCCCGTGCTATAAATTCTCATTGCCTTGCATGGAGCAGGTGTTTAATAAATGTCAGCTGGATTTGATTTTGAGTGCATGAGAAAATGTGAAAAATCACCAAGGATTCCTTATGGCAGAAACACACCAGACTTCTGCAGTCACCAGGTCAAGACGGAAGTCAGTCTAATGCTAATGACACCCAGGAGCAGCAGCACAGGTACCTACGGCATCTGCGAACTATTGTTCCCAACAGCCTGGTCAGGGCAGAGTGGAATTAATCAAGAGCAAAAGGACACCTGCCATTGTCACACAGGCCACAGAAATGTAATTACATTGAAGATAAAGGGAATTATAGCCTGCAATATAATATTTTTAAAAGCCACGATAGTGGAAGAGGAGGTTTATTGCCAAATGCCCCCTGTGTGCTTATTTAATCAACATACCACCTAGGCTAGGACCACATTAAAAGCTTTTCCAAAAAGTCATTTTGATATTAGATTTGAATTCTGGTGAGCATGCTGAAGCTTTTCCACAAATCTTTTAAAAGCAATTTCCAGTTTGTAGCTTCCTAGTAACAGTAGAAACATGAATCAACATATGCCACATTGATTTGGGGTTTCCATGGAGACTGGAAGGACACAGGGAAAGGAAGGACAGAAAGAGGCCACTTGGCCCAAAATTCTGCTAAAAAAATGCATCTCGATTCCATTCCTCTGAGCATTAGCAGCCTCATTTCCTGTTCATCAGTTCAAGCATCCAGATATTTAATTTGTAATAAGCCTGCTTGACTTCGCACAAGGAACATCAGAGGGGACATGGAAAAAAGTAGCAGCTAAAGGTGTGGGCCCATGAGATTTGCAAAGAGGACCCGAGAAGCACGGGATGTGGAATCAGAAGAAAGGGCCTCCGGTCCTAACTCTGCCATTAACTAGCTCCGTGATACTAACTGCCCTTACTAGCTGCCTGATTACGAACTCACATAAGCAAAAGCTTTGAATTTCAATTTCCTCATCTGTAAAACGCAAATTAACACACCTGCCCTATTTTTCAAGGTGGTTAAAAGAAAGAAATGAGACAGTCTGTGGGAAGGAAAATGCTCTGCAAATTCCAGCACACTGTACCCTGTTATTATATTTAGTGATGTTCTGAGCTTCTCTTTAAATGGAATTTTGCCAGTGAGCAAGTATATGCAAAACAAGATTGATGACTTAGTAGACGGACCTGGAAAGAAAGAACAGTGGGTTTGACAGCCCGGAGTTTCCATCCCCACTCCTTGATTTTCCAGATCTGTAACTGTGGGCAAGTTACTCTCCCTCTCTGAGTGTTATTTTCATCATGTCATCGGCTTGTTATAAGGATTGTAACGATCCTTATACCAATGTCATCGGCTTGTTATAAGTATTAAATTAGATAATGTTATTGAGTTTAGCACAATGTTTGACAAATGGCAAATGACTGTGAGCCACTATTATTAGCCGTATCAACAGTTTCATCATCTGTAAAATGGGAATTAGAATTCCTACTGCTTCCCTACTTTACATAGAGGATTACTTCGACGATACCTGCTCAGCTATTTGATAAGCTGTTTGGGAAAACACACTAAATAAATAGATGTTATTATTTAAAGATTAACGTTTGCCACCCGCTAATCTAGGTGACAGCAAAAAGTGTATGAAACACATCTGTAAGGATTTTCAACCTTGGTGGATAGTGGGTTACATAAGTCTCTATTACTTTTTTCCTTTTCTTTTGTTCCTCTTGAGCCTTCATGTGTCTCCTTACCACTCCCTGCACCTTTTCTTCTTTCTAGCCTCTTTTCTTTATTCAATATTTTTATACTTCTCCTTCTAAGTGTGTCTAGAGGAATTTTACAATGAAACTTTGGAGGCTTTGGTGTCTAAACTGCAATTGTGCCTTAGATCTAAAATTAAATGGCAGACCAACACTGGGGGAAATTACATGAAATCAGGAGATGTTGTAGGATAACAGGGCTATCTCTCAGACAATGGTCATTGGTGGTAAAAAAAGAAATCTTAAGAAGCACATCAACCTAATGTCGTATATGGAATTTAATTTGCATCCTGATTCAAATTTAAAACCATAAAAATATTGTGAGACAATTATGGAAATGTGAGCACTGATTAGACATTGTCCTTAGTGTGATATTGATATTGAGATTTTTTTTCCTTAAGCAACCTTCTTCTTTAGAAATACACTTGGAAATACTTAGCATTGAAATGATATGCTATCTGGGAACTGCTTCAAAATCATCTAGGGTGGGGAGTGCAAGGGGGTCGAAGCTGAGTGGTAGGTACAGAGGGGATCATTGTCCTATTTTCTTGACTCGTGTATATTTGATATTATGCATAAAAAATTTTTTAAGTAGTGTGACCAGTAACAATACGTACTTCAGTAAAATGAGCATACCGTGTGTAAACTATTAGTGCAAGGAAATCAAAATACAGAAGAAAAGTGCAATTTGAATGGGAATTGATTTCCTGTATATTTTCCATTGTAAACTTTCTTCCCCATAAATAAATCAATTTTCAAAAAAAACTATTATTTGACTCCTAGGAAGTAGGTGCCAAAATTCATAGAGGTTAGAGTGGGTATAACTCTTAGATATCACCTACAGAAACTAAACTTTAAAGACTCTGCCCAAAGTCACGTTTCTTAGAGTCATAGCCAGGACTCAAGCCCAGAGCTGCTGGGGCAGAATCCAGCTACCTCCTTTCTTCCTGCTGCTGACCTGCCCACCTACACACCCAGGATCCAGGAGGGCAATAAGTCAGCCTCGGCTGAGGATGCAAAGGATGATCTGTTCGCTTACCTCCCCAACTCTTCTCTGTCCCTATTGTGACCTCAGCCTTAAACAGTGAACTCAGTTTTTACAAATCAGCTTCCCAGTGGCCAGCTGGCTTCTGTGAAGGCAGCTGAAGGTCAGGAAGCCACAGTACAGAGAGAGAGGGCTCATGTAACACAATCCTTCACACGCCCACAGCCTCATCTCCTGTTTCATCAAGATAATCCAGGCCTCAGGTATGAAATACCTCAGCCTCTTTCCCCATCTCCTCCCCGACAAGTCTGTCCACACTTACACACATCCACCCCTCTCAGATGTGTCTATTCAGGGCCAATTCTTCCTCCTTAGCTTCGAGCCCCTCCTTCCCCACTTACCTTGCTTTATCAACTCTCGCCTCTATCTTTATTTTCTCTCTCTCTCTCTCTCTCTCTCTCTCTCTCTCATTATACTTACAAATAAAAATACTCTTTCATTTAAAAAACATTCTCTCTTGGGTATTCCTCCCTTTGCCAGCAAAGCTGTCTGAGAGAATCTCCTGTTTCCCTGCTTCCTATCCCCTCCTCAATCCTTCACAATTGGCATCCATCCCTACCACTCCCTTGAAAGAGTGACTGCTATCCTGTGAGGTCAAATGACCCTTGTCCTTAAGGACCTCTTCACTGCATTCACCAGAGTGACCATTCACTTCTAGCATCTCTTCACCTCCCCGACCTTACACTCTCCTAACTGCCTTGTCCCTTGGTCTCCTTTGCTGCCTCCTCCTTCCCCATAAATGTTGATATTCTCCTGCCCTGTAACCTTGGCTCCCTGCTCTTCCCTCCTTAAATGCTTCTTCGGCAATCTCATTCTTGTCCACAGTCCTAACTACACGGCTATACTGACCAACTCTAAATCCTTTCCTCTAATTCTGGTCCCCCTGTCAGTTGTAAACATTCTTATAGCCCATGGGTTGCTGAACATACCCCTCAGATATTCCCCAGGTATCTAAAAATCGAGCACACCATATCCCTTTCTTTTCCTGACCCATTTTATGCCCCACCCTACCTGCCACACACATACAAATCTTGGCTTCCTCTGGAAGCCCTGGTTTCAGTTTCTGGCATCACCATCCACTGAGTAACTCAAGCCAAAAATAGGGAAGTAATTAGAGATGACACCTTTTCTGTCATCTCTCATAGTCAACCAGTTACCAAATCATACTGATTAAATCTCCTTCATAGTTTTTACACCTGCCTCCACTCCATCCTTACTACCACTGCTCTGGTTCACGTCCTGGCTCGTGGTCCCTAGTTCTTGTCCTCGTGATCTGTGATCCAGCCTACCTCCTTAAATTCAACTCCATTCTGCAGCCATAATCTCCTGTTTAAATCACAAATGTGATTATGTTCCCTTCCCCTTACAACCTATAAGCCCCGCTAACCTAAGGATAAAGCTTGAGATTGAATAAAGATTCTGACACATAGGGCTTCCCTGGTGGTTCAGTGGTTAAGAATCCGCCTGCCAACGCAGGCGACATGGGTTCGAGCCCTGGTCAGGGAAGATCCCACATGCCACGGAGCAACTAAGCCCGTGTGCCACAACTACTGAGCCTGTGCTCTAGAGCCTGCACACCGCAACTACTGAAGCCCGCGTGCTAGAGCCGATGCTCCACAACAAGAGAAGCTACTGCAAGGAGAAGCCCGCGCACCGCCACTAAGAGTAGCCCCCACTCGCTGCAACTAGAGAAAGACTGCGCGCAGCAACGAAGACCCAACGCAGCCAAAAAAAAAAAAAAAAAAAAAAAGATTCTGACACATAAACTCCCCAAGAGCTGGGCCCTGCCTACCTGGAGAGTCACCCACCACCCCCGTGGCTTGTGCTTCGTGCTCCAGTGACTCCACACTGTTCACAGTCTTGAGCACACACCACGGCTCCAAGTTTCTAGGCCTCGTTTCTACCATTCGCTCTGCCTACTCACCCTTCAAGCTGCACTTCAGGACCACTTCCTCCAAGCAGCTTCCCCTGTACAGCCAGGCTCCGCAAGTGCCCTACTCTGTGCTCCCAGACATACTTCCCTACCTCAGCACCTGGCACGATTAAGTGCCTGCAACTCTCTTCTCCTAACCAGACTCTCTCAAGTTCACCAAGGATAGGAAAGTATATCCTCTCATTTGTTCTTTCATTCATTTATTCAACTAACATTTAGGTATCTCCTGTGTGCCAAGCAATGTACCAGGCAGCATAGGTCCATCACATGACCTATGTACACTACACAGGTAAAAAATGTTTTTTTCATCTCTACATCACCAACACCTAGCCCAGAGCTTGGCACCAAGAAGATGCTCAGTAAATGTTTGTTGAACTTAACTGAACCAGCCATCAGATGGGTGAGTGAAACTATGTTTGGAGCAGGATGCTGGCTGGAAGAGGCAGCATGGAGTCACAGAAACAGCATGGGCTCCCGGGTCCAGTAACAAGGGCTCAAACTCCAACTCCACCCCTTCATGGCTGGGCCATCTTGGCTTAAGACCTTGCTTTCCCATCTCTGAAATCAGAATACTAAGGCAACGCCAACTTCCTGTGTTACTGTAAGAATTCAATAGATATATAAGCAAACATGGATTGTAAATTCTTCAGCCTTATGAAAACATGGAGAGCATCAGAGTCATAGAAGACAGAGGCCCAACACCAAATAGAGGTGGAGGGGAGGCTGCAGAGGAAAGGGCAGCAGGACCAGAGATGGAAAAGCAGCAGGACCTAGTTTTCAAAGCCCTGGAGCTGAGATGTAAGCGCACGAGGCACTGCAACAACTGAAATGTGGCTCTCCTCCTTTCCCGCAGTGCCAGGGTGCTGGTTATCAATCTCTTCGCCTTCGTAGGCAGTAACAAAAGCTTTACCATTTGCCATCAGGGTCTACAGCTGTGGGCAGAAAGCAGCTTCAGCACTCTCCCCCTCCTCTGAATATAAAAGAAGCTCTTTCTAATCCTCCATTTTTAATGACTTCAGCCAATGACTTTTATGTCCTCCCTGCCAGCTACATTCTAGCCAGCCACCTAGAGTCGTGCAAAAAGGAAACTCCACAAGCCATCAGACCTAGGGATGGGGGCTGGCCGCAACAGCGGCAGGAAATAGTGGTGTGGAGACTGGGGACAGCTCTCCCGCTGGGATCTGCTACTACCTTCACAGAGCTCTCTGGGAAATGAGATGCCTTGCTTTCGAGCCTGTGCTGGGTGCACATTAATGTCTGCACTGGGGGCGGGAGGAGGGACCAGGGTTGTGTGGGTGTGCTCTGATGCACAAAGATGCTGAGCACATTCTGACACTTCTCTTTGAGGGACAAGGCCCTGGTAGGAATCTACCTTAAGCCATTCAGCTTCTCTGAGACCCTCTTCTTTCTAGGACCTTTTACTGAAGGATTCAAAAGCTTTGTGGAAATTCCATACAGAGAACACTGATAAATGTTCTGATGAGAATGCTGATGCTTCTTGGACAGCAAAAAAATATTCTAATCCTCAAGGCACAGAGGAGACATAAAGAGCACTTTTAGTGACTCTGGAGCTGTAGGTATTTGGACAAAGAGGAAATGAGAAAGCACAAAACAGAGAGCCTGAGGGCTTCCCTGGTGGCGCAGTGGTTGGGAGTCCACCTGCCGATGCAGGGGACACAGGTTCGTGCCCCGGTCGGGGAGGATCCCACATGCCGCGGAGCGGCTGGGACGCTGAGCCTGTGCGTCCAGAGCCTGTGCTCTGCAACGGGAGAGGCCACAACAGTGAGAGGCCCCGCATACGGCAAAAAAAAAAAAAAAAAAAAAAAAAAAAAAACAGAGAGCCTGGGATAGGATTAACAGGACAAGTATTCTAAGCCATGAAATCATGATACACAACAAAACTTACATTTGTATGGCACTGTCACAGCCTACAAACTGCTTTCACTTCTTTAGCTGATCAGGTCTCTTAAACTCCTCAAGACTCAGTTTGTTTGGGGAATTTGGGAGGATTAAACAGCAGCATGTAAGGAAAGTACCTAGCAAAGTTTCCCGGCACATCTTGATAAATGGGAGCTATCATTATTTTTTTCAGTTGATCCTCAGAAAAACCTTTCGAGGTAAGTTGGGCACGTGTTTTTGTGCCCATTTTACAAATTACAAAACCAAAACTGTTCACGAGCACTGAGTGAAGGGCACAGGGTAATTCAATTAATGACCCCAGGGAGACTCGGACCCAGGACAGCCAGGGCTTCTTCCACTCTATACAACGTCACATCATTTTCAGTGCTGCTGCTGCTGACCTCTCCCTGAGACCCACATTTGGAGGGTTTTTTAAACGGAAATACGATGGATTTGTGCCATCCATCCACACTCTTGTTCAATCCCCCGGGAGTCCCTGGCATTTGTGAAATGGCCCTTGTGGCTAAAGAACCATGCCCTTCAGGCCAGAGCTCACTGACCCACAGGGGAAACACCTTGGCTTCATTAGCAGGTCTAATTCAACTGGATAAAGAATATGAGGAAGTTTTCAGATTCCTTTGTGTGTAAGGCACTGTGTGAAATTTTTTAAAAAATGCCAGAAGGATCTGGTCCCCAGGAGCAGCCTACCTCTGCCTGGCCATGGTGGGCTAGGAGCCACCCACCACACTCCAATCCCTACTCACCCCACTCCCATCAACTTTCCTCTAGGACACCTACTCTAAGGATTGAGCAGAGAGCAAATGGCTAATAAAAACTAGTTTGCCAGATTGATTGAGTGTTCATAGGGCTATCGTGCCCAAACTAAAAATAGTAGCCGTCATCAGCATAATACCACATTGCATGTTTAGAGCTTTGAACTTTCCCCAAGCACTTAGATGCGCTCATGATAACAGTTACCTCACTCCCCCACATTCCAGCACCTCTTGCACCTTCCAAGAAAACCCTGGAGTTTTCCAAAACTGTAGGAACAAATAATTCAAAAATGACCCAAGTTGCAGGATGGGGTAGGCTTTCCTTCCTATTTCATTAGATTGAATGCTTTCCAAGATAAAGACCTATGAGGACCTGAAAGGCAGGTTTTGAGTATGCAGTGAAACAATAGACTGATACTGAGTGACTCTAACACAGAGAAAAGCCACCTTCCTCCTCCATGGTCCCCCTAGACAGCTCTGAGAAGGACCCAGTTAGCTGATGCCAAAGATTCATCACCTCCTGTAGGTGGTAACTGTGTCCTCGACTCACTGCTTAGAAATTGGTGACCTGCCAAAAAAAAAAAAAAAAAAAAAAAAAATTGCAGCTATGTGTGGTGATGGGTGTTAACTGGACTTAATTGTTGTGATCTTTTCACAATATATACATATATCAAATTGTTATGTTGTATACCTGAAAACCAAAATAATGTTATATGTCACTTGTATCAATTTAAAAAAAAGTCATCCAAGCAAGTCTCATGCTAAGAATATGTCTAAGAAAACAATCCAGAATGTGAACAAAATTTTAACTATGATGTTATTTCAGCATTATGTATAATAATAAAAAGGTGGAATCATATTTTTAAACTAGAAATTGGTGACCTGCCAGCAGATGTGTTAATTAAGTCGACGGTGGAAATTCTTTCACAGTGTGTACATGCGTCAAATCATCCCATTGTGCACTTTAAACCTATTATAATTTTGTTATTACATCTCAATAAAGCTGAAAAAAAAGAAATTGGTGACCTCCAGTGTATTTTGCTTTCCCTCAAACTCATTGTGATTGTGAGTCCTCCTGCGTTGGAATGTGTCACCAGTGTTAATCACCAGCAACACGGGAGACCCACAAGCTGTCTGGAAACAGAAGAGATGCTGTGGGCAGCCAGACTGCTGTGCAGGTGATCCACTTGAAACAACAGCAGAAAAAGACATGAATGAAACTAACAGAGACAGCGCCATGGTCCAGACAGCAACCTACCATATTCGCAGAGTTCCCGAAGGGATCTGAGGGAAGATACTGCATCCCTTTGGATCAGACGGCAGGTTTCAGGGGACCTGGGGAGTTGGGATCGAGGAGGAGGAAGAACAAAAAAAGGACATTTGCAGCTTAGCGCCCACTAACTGGGAAGAATGGGCATATTTCTGCACCTTTGTTCCTGGCAAGGGTGACTGGCTTAACCCATTCTGAGGAGCTCTATTAGAGAATGAAGGAGGATTATGACTGGCGGACAGCACCTTTTCTGCCTTGGGTTGTTCTGCACTTCCCAGCAAGTCTCGTGGCTCAGGACGACCTGTTCAGGGACCCACGCAGGCCCTGCTGGAAGAGCTGCTCTCTCTTACCTGTCTGGCGGTGGGCAGTGCAGCTGGGAAGGTGTGGCTGGCGCGAGCCCCAGCTGGGCATGGCTCGGTGAAGCCCTGGGTGACAGAGTCGGCCACCTCCTGGTACATGGGAGAGGGTGGCCGAGGGGCAGCTCACCTCACCTCGGCCCCTAGCAGAGCGGCTGCAACACGCGGCTCCCACTAGCTCAGCTCCTCTCCTGCCTGGCTTTGCAGCTCATGAACCGGAATGCAGCTAGCGCCAGGGGAAGGGGGTGGGGAAGAGGCGGGAGGGGAGGGGGCACTCTGACAGATGATGCGCACTGCCACGCAGAGTCGGGGGAGGACCGCAGAGTCGAGCAGGGTGGCACTGCCTATGTGGCTCTCCTGCTGACAGCTTGTTCACTGGCAGCTGCCTCCGAGGGGCCGACGCTCTGCAGAATTCAGAGAGAGGCAGAGCCCAGAGGGGTCAGAGGGTGGAGGCTGGGGAGGGAGGAGGTCCCCCGGGTCGCACACCGAGGAAGAGGGTGAAGCAGGGTAACTGGCATCAGGGAGAGAGAAGAACCTGCTTTGGCTCAAAAACAGACCAGGTTGGACACGAGAGACAAAGGCCCTGCTCCTGCTCTGGCTTCAAGGTGGTCCCTCTCCTGCCACAACCAACAAGCCAGGCCACTCTGGCTTAGGAATTCAGAATGGCTGGGCAACCTAGACCAAGGACAATTCCAACCTTCTCGACGAGGAGACAAAAATCAGGCCTAGAAGAGTACCATGCATGAAATGTTTCGTGTTATTTGTCACTCCACGCCACAGGCAAGCCTGAGTGTCCCCTCTTACCATGGCCAAACCTGTGACGGGCGTGAGGTGGCAAAAACAGGAGCGGGAGGGAGGCCCAGGAGGGGATGGAGAGAGCGTGTCACGGGATGCTTCTGTCTGTAAAGTTCCATTTGGATGGTGAAGAGCGAAACCTTTTGGACAGCTCGGGCCAGCACCTGCAGCAGCTTCTGAGCGTCAGGGATAACCCTTCGCGTTGGATTCTCCAGTCTACTCTACCTGCCGCCCACATGCGGCCGGTTCACCGCACAGGCCCCTGAGCTGACAGTCATCGGCTCTATTTACAACCACAGCCAGAGAAAGAGGCTGACTGGGAAACAAGCAAACAGTGAAGCCAGAGAAGACCAAAGGAAGTGCAGCTGCGGAGACTCAACAAGCACAGCTAATGAAGGGAAACAGCTCACAAATGAGGGCCTTCTCCGGAGGGAGGGGCGGGATGCAGGGGCCAAGAACTGCGACAGACTTCCAGAGAATCGTCCTCCCCGCTACAAGCTAGTTCTTTTCCTTTAGGTCTGCCTTCAGATGCCCTGACGAGCGCTGCCCCGGATGACCCTCAGGGGATGCTTGCTCCAGTTAGGACAGTGCCTCTGAAAAGGGTCACGATCACCATTTCACTGCAGCATCAAACACTGCCCCAATTCAACAAAATCAGGGCGATTCAAACAATCGTTGGAGCCTACTGTGTGCTGTGGGGTTGCAAAGATGACTGAAACATCCTTGTCATGTCTCGGGTGATCCAAGGAGAGAGAGATTTAAATAAGTGATGCTAGTGTATAGATAAGTGAACTAAGGACACAGAGAGTGACACAGAAACACTGGGGGGAGGACAGACCAGGTCCACGTGAGAAAGCAGAGCTGTTCTCTCACAGGAAGCCTCATCTGACCCGCATGGTGAAGGTTACCTGTGGATTTTGACCAGCGGAGTTTAGAGAGAGGAGAATTCAAGGCTGAGGAACAGCCTGGGCAAAGGCACAGAGTCTAGAGGTGCCCCGGGTGTTTGGGGAGCAGTGAGTGCTCTTCCTAGGGAGGCTGGAGAAGAAAGTAAAGTGTGATAGGAGGCTGCAGTGGAGGATGTAAATTAACGGGTACATTGCAACCAGATGGATTAAAAAAAAAAAAAAAAAAACTTTAAATAAAGGAGTGTGGTCAAATCATTTGCATTATCAGATCTGAGTTTGGGGTTTTTTTTGAATTTTATTTAATTAATTAATTAATTATTAATTTCTTTATTTTTATTTTTATTTTTTTTTGCGGTACGCGGGCCTCTCACTGTTGTGGCCTCTCCCATTGTGGAGCACAGGCTCTGGACGCTCAAGCTCAGCGACCATGGCTCATGGGCCCAGCCGCTCCATGGCATGTGGGATCTTCCCGGACCGGGGCACAAACCCGTGTCCCCTGCATCGGCAGGCGGACTCTCAACCACTGCACCACTGGGGAAGCCCTATTTTATTTATTTTTTATACAGCAGGTTCTTATTAGTTATCTATTTTATACATATTAGTGTATATATGTCAATCCCAATCTCCCAGTTCATCCCATCCCCCCATCCCGCTTTCCCCCCTTGGTGTCCATACTTTTGTTCTCTGCATCTACTTCCGCCTTGCAAACGGGTTCATCTGTACCATTTTTCTAGGTTCCACATATATGCGTTAATATACGATATTTGTTTATCTCTTTCTGACTTACTTCACTCTGTATGACAGTCTCTATGTCCATCCACATCTCTACAAATGACCCAATTTCGTTCTCTTTTATGGCTGAGTAATATTCCATTGTATATATGTACCACATCTTCTTTATCCATTCGTCTGTCGATGGGCATTTAGGTTGCTTCCATGACCTGGCTATTGTAAATAGTGCTGCAATGAACACTGGGGGGCATGTGCCTTTTTGAATTGTGGTTTTCTCTGGGTATATGCCCAGCAGTGGGATTGCTGGATCATACGGTAATTTTATTTTTAGTTTTTTAAGCAACCTCTATACTGTTCTCCACAGTGGCTGTATCAATTTACATTCCCACTAAGAGTGCAAGAGGGTTCCCTTTTCTCCACACCTGCTCCAGCATTTGTAGTTTGTAGATTTTCTGATGATGCCCATTCTAACTGGTGGGAGGTGATACCTCATTGTAGTTTTGATTTGCACTTCTCTAATAATTAGTGATGTTGAGCAGCTTTTCATGTGCCTCTTGGCCATCTGTATGTCTTCTTTGGAGAAATGTCTATTTAGGTCTTCTGCCCATTTTTGGATTGGGTTGTTTGTTTTTTTAATATCGAGCTGCATGAGCTGTTTATATATTTTGGAGATTAATCCTTTGTCTATTGATTCATTTGCAAATATTTTCTCCCATTCTGAGGGTTATCTTTTTGTCTTGTTTGTAGTTTCCTTTGCTGTGCAAAAAAAAGCTTTTAAGTTTCATTAGGTCCCATTTGTTTATTTTTGTTTTTATTTCCATTTCTCTAGGAGGTGGGTCAAAAAAGATCTTGCTGTGATTTATGTCAAAAAGTGTACTTCCGGGCTTCCCTGGCGGTGCAGTGGTTGGGAGTCCACCTGCCGATGCAGGGGACGCGGGTTCGTGTCCTGGTCCGAGAGGATCCCACATGCCACGGAGCGGCTGGGCCCGTGAGCCATGGCCACTGAGCCTGCGCGTCAGGAGCCTGTGCTCCGCAACGGGAGAGGCCACAGCAGTGAGGGGCCCGCGTGCCGCAAAAAAAAAAAAAAAAAAAAAGTGTTCTTCCTATGTTTTCCTCTAAGAGTTTTATAGTGTCTGGTCTTACATTTAGGTCTTTAATCCATTTTGAGTTTATTTTTGTGTATGGTGTTAGGGAGTGATCTAATTTCATTCTTTTACATGTAGCTGTCCAGTTTTTCCAGCACCATTTATTGAAGAGGCTGTCTTTTCTCCATCATATATCCTTGCATCCTTTGTCATAAATTAGTTGACCATAGGTGCATGAGTTTATCTCTGGGCTTTCTATACTGTTCCATTGATCTATATTTCTGCTTTTGTGCCAGTACCATATTGTCTTGATTACTGTAGCTTTGTAGTATAGTCTGAAGTAAGGGAGTCTGACTAAAGTCCCCCACTATTATTGTGTTACTTTTGATTTCCTCTTTTATAGCTGTTAGCATTTGCCTTATGTATTGAGGTGCTCCTGTGTTGTGTGCATATATATTTATAATTGTTATATCTTCTTCTTGGATTGATCCCTTGATCATTATGTAGTGTCCTTCCTTGTCATCTTGTAACATTCTTTATTTTAAAGTCTATTTTATCTGATATGAGTATTGCTACTCCAGCTTTCTTTTGATTTCCATTTGCATGGAATATCTTTTTCCATCCCCTCATGTTCAGTCTGTATGTGTCCCTAGGTCTGAAGTGGCTCTCTTGTAGACAGCATATAGATGGGTCTTGTTTTCGTATCCATTCAGCGAGCCTCTGTCTTTTGGTTGGAGCATTTAATCCATTCACACTTAAGGTAATTATCAATATGTATGTTCCTATTACCATTTTCTTAATTGTCTTGGGTTTGTTTTTGTAGGTCTCTTTCTTCTCTTGTGTTTCCCACTTAGAGAAGTTCCTTTAGCATTTGTTGTAGAGCTGGTTTGGTGGTGCTGCATTCTCTTAGGCTTTGCTTGTCTGTAAACTTTTGATTTCTCTGTCAAATCTGAATGAGATCATTGCCAGGTAGATTAATCTTGGTTGTAGGTTCTTCCCTTTCATCACTTTAAATATATCGTGCCACTCTCTTCTGGCCAGTAGAGTTTCTGCTGAGAAATCAGCTGTTAACTTTATGGGAGTTCCCTTGTATGTTATTTGTCATTTTTCCCTTGTTGCTTTTAATAAGTTTTCTTTGTCTTTAATTTTTATCCATTTGATTACTATGTGTCTCAGCATGTTCCTCCTTGGGTTTATCCTGCCTGGGACTCTCTGTGCTTCCTGGACTTGGGTGGCTATTTCCTTTCCCATGTTAGGGAAGTTTTCAACTATAATCTCTTCAAATATTTTCTCAGGTCCTTTTTCTCTTCTCCTTCTGAGACCCCTGTAATGAAAATGTTGGTGTGTTTAATGTTGTCCCAGAGGTCTCTTAGGTCATCTTCATTTCTTTTCATTCTTTTTTCTTTATTCTGTTCTGCAGCAGTGAATTACATCATTCTGTCTTCCAGGTCTCTTATCCATTCTTCTGCCTCAGTTATTCTGCTATTGATTCCTTCTAGTGTATTTTTAATTTCAATTATTGTATCGTTCACCTCTGTTTGTTTGTTCTTTAATTTTTCTAGGTGTTTGTTCTTTAATTCTTCTAGGTCTTTGTTAAATATTTCTTGCATCTTCTCAGTCTTTGCCTCCAATCTTTTTCTGAGGTCCTAGATCATCTTCACTATCATTATTCTGAATTCTTTTTTGGAAGGTTGCCTATCTCCACTTCATTTAGTTGTTTTTCTGGGGTTTTATCTTGTTCCTTCATCCAGTACATAGTCCTCTGCCTTTTCATTTTGTCTATCTGTGAAATGTGGTTTTCATTCCACAGGCTGCAGGACTTTAGTTCTTCTTGCTTCTGCTGTCTGCCTTCTGGTGGATGAAACTATCTAAGGGGCTTGTGCAAGCTTCCTGATGGGAGGGACTTGTGGTTGTAAAGGTGGGTGTTGCTCTGGTGGGCAGAGCTCAGTAAAACTTTAATCCACTTGTCTGCTGATGGGTGGGGCTGAGTTTCCTCCCTGTTGGTTGTTTGGCCTGAGGCGACCCAGCACTGGAGACTGCAGGCTCTTTGGTGGGGCTAATGGTGGACTCTGGAAGGGCTCACACCAAGGAGTACTTCCCAGAACTTCTGCTGCCAGTGTCCTTGTCCCCGCAGTGAGCCACAGCTGCCCCCCGCCTCTGCAGGAGACCCTCCAACACCAGCACGCAGGCCTGGCTCATTCTCCTATATGGTCACTGCTCCTTCCCCCTGGGTCCCAATGCACACACTACCGTGTGTGTGTCCTTCAAGAGTGGAGTCTCTGTTTCCTCCAGTCCTGTCGAAGTCCTGCAATCAAATCCCACTAGGCTTCAAAGTCTGATTCTCTGGGAATTCCTCCTCCCATTGCCGGACTCCCAGGTTGGGAAGCCTGATGTGGGGCTCAGAACCTTTACTCCAGTGGGCGGACCTCTGTGGTATAAGTGTTTACTGCAGTTTGTGAGTCACCCACCCAGCGGCTATGGGATTTGATTTTATTGTGATTGCACCCCTCCTACCGTCCCATTGCAGCTTCTCCTTTGTCTTTGGACATGGGGTATCTTTCTTGGTGAGTTCCAGTGTCTTCCTGTTCAACGATTGTTCAGCAGTTAGCTGTGATTCAAGTGCTGTTGCAAGAGGGATGGGTGCACATCCTTCTACTCCGTCATCTTGAACCAATCTCCAGATCTGAGTTTTAAGGAGATACTGAGTAGAGAGAGATTGGAGGAAAATGAAGCCAATCAAAGTTATTGTAAATCCCTGGGTGAGAGAGGATGAACAAAGTACAGAGATCTGTGAAGTCTGAATTAGCAGGTCTTGATTTGAAGTGAGAGATGAAAGAGTTCAGAATGGGGAAGGATGGGAGGGAGATGGGATCTATAATCTTACACTTGAAAACAGGCTTTGAAAGCTAGGGGACCCAAGAGAAAGAGCAGATGTAGGGTGGTAACAGGAAAACTAATGTGTTTGGTTTGGGATTGTTTGAGCCCTGTTACTATTCCAGGCAAGAAGATGAAGAAGAGATGGAAATATAGTGCTGGATCTTAGCCAAAGCATGGAAAGCTGGGAGCTCTCTCCTTGAAGATAAGAGATGGGAGTAGATGAAATCACTCAAGAGAGGGGCTGAGGAAAGAACCTTGAGAAGTGACTATATTTAAAAGAGGAGGAGAGAAAGAGGAGTCAATCAGATATTATCAGAGTGAGTGATAAGGAATGAGTGATAAGGAATGAAATGTAATAGAAGACAGGAAAGATGAGCTTTTGAGAAGCAGGTGTCAAATACCTTGGAGAAGTCAACATGAGTGACAACTGAAATGAAGATGGTGGCAGACTTTGAATTTCAGGCTGAATTGGTGACCATTGAGAAAGTGGTTTGAAAAAATAAACTATGGGCTCCACCCCCAGATTTTCCCATTCAGTAGGTCTAGGGTGGATTCTGAGAATTTGCATTTCTAACAAATTCCCAGCAATGCTGATGTTGCATGTCTAGGACCACACCTGAAAACTACTGGCTTAGAGTATTACTGCCCAGATTTTCACATCATGGCAAACACAGAAAACAGTTTTTGACAGCAAAGGAAACCATCAACAGAGTGAAAAGGCAAACTACCAAATGGGAGAAAATAGTTGCAAATCATATAAGGGGTTAATATCCAAACTATACAAAGAACTCATATAACTCAGTATCAGAAAACCAAACAGTCCAATTTGAAAATGGGCGGAGGATCTGAATAGACATTTTTCCAAAGAAGATGTACAGATGCCCAACAGGTACATGAAAGTGCTCAACACCACTAATCATCAGGGAAATGCAAATCAAAACCACAGTGAGATATCACCTCATGCTTGTTAGAATGGCTATTATCAAAGAGATAAGAAATACCAAGTGTTGGTGAGGATGAGGAGAAAAGGGAACCTTTACATTGTTGGTAGGAATGTAAATTGGTGCAGCTGCTTTGGGAAACATTTATGGAGGTTCGTCAAAAAATTCAAAATAGAACTTACCGTGAGATCCAACAATTCCACTTCTGGATATTTATCTGAAAGAAATAAAACAATAACTTGAAAAGATATCTGAACCTCCACATTAATTGCAGCACTATTTATAATAGCTAAGATGTGCACAGACGTAGAGAACAGACTTGTGGTTGTCAAGGGGGAGGGTGATGGGGGAGGGAAGGACTGGGAGTTTGGGATTAGCAGATGTAAACTAGTATATATAGGTTGGATAAACAACAAGGTCCTACTGTATAGCACAGGGAACTATATTAAATATCCTGTGATAAACCATAATAGAAAGGAATATTAAAAAGAATATATATCTATAACTGAGTCACTTTGCTGTACAGCAGAAATTAATACAACATTGCAAATCAACTATACTTCAATAAAATTAAAAAAAAAAACTTAAAAAAAAAACAGTAGCCAAGATATGGAAACAAATGTTCATCAATGGATGATGGACAAAGAAAATGTGGTGTATATATATATATACATATACACACATAATAGAATGGAAATATATGTATGTATACACACACACAATGGAATACTATTCAGCCATTAAAAAGAATGAAATCTTGCCATTTGCAACAACATGGATGGACCTTGAGGGCATTATGCTATGTGAAATAAGTCATACAGAGAAAGATAAATACCATATGATCTTACTTGTATGTGGAATCTAAACAAACAAAGTCTCATAGATACAGAGAACAGATTGGTGGTTACCAGAGGTGGGAGGTAGGGGTTGAGTGAAATGGGTGAAGGGGGTCAAAGGTACAAACTTCTAGTTGTAAAATAAATGAGTCACGGGATGTAATGTACAGCATGGTGACTATAGTTAATGATACTATATTGTATATTTGAAAGTTGCTAAGAGGGGAAGTCTTAAAAGTTCTCTCCTCACAAGAAAAAAAAATCTGTAACTATTTGTGGTGATGGATTTAAACTATTATTGTTGTGATCACTTCACAATACATACAAATGTCGAACCATTATTTGTACACCTGAAACTAATGTTATATGTCAGATACACTGCAATAAAAATGTTTAAAGATGGATCTATTTAACAAAAAGATAGCTAAAAGAGTTCATAACCTTCCCAAGACTTTTTTCCTTCTGAATCTCAGATTTTGCATGATTGAGTAGCAATTTATGAGAACAATGAATCACATTTGCATTCAAAATACAACCCTTTTCTCTTGGATTTCCTTTCTGAAAAGTTTCAATACTATTTCCAACCTGCAAGAGATTATTTCTGGTTTGATTATGTTACACTGGTAAATTTCTCTAGGTTATTTGAAATAAATCATATATTTGTTTTTCTTTTAAAAAATAAAAATTTTTTGGAACACTGGAGTAAGTGGGGTCCATGGCTCCGCCACTCTGCCCAAATGCTGAGGGAAGGAATATCTGAGTACATGGGAGTATACACTAGGCAAACAAGTTGGGAAGCTTTGGCTTAAGGAATGAAACAATGTAGAGATACAGAAATAAATAGGATGCAAGTAGAGTCTTGGAAAGCACTTGTAAATTGGGGCTTGCTCTATCTTGTTGCTCTTGGAGTCCTACATTCTCCATGTGAAGAAACTTACACCAGCTTACTGGATGAATAGAAACATGTGACCCAGTCACTACTACTGTACCAGCCAACCAGCCAATAGCCAGTTAATGCCAGACATGTGAGTGAGGTCATAGTGGATAATCCAGCCACCAGCCAACCCACCAGCTGACTATTGACACGTGAGCAAGCCCAACGAAGATTAGCTAAACCAGTACAAATCAGAAGGACTGCCCAACTGACTCACATAATTATGACCTAATAAATGGTTGTTGTTTTAAGCCATTCAGTTTTAGGATATTTTGTTACACAGCAAAAACTCACTCGTATATCCTGGATTTCAAACCCATATAGCCCAGATTTCAAACCCATTCTGGGTACTTCCAGCTCCTTTCCTTGCACACTAGCCATTTTTAATGTATCCACTACCCCAACTTCATTTCTAATATCAATGAGTAAAATTGACATTGGCAACTAATAAAATCCAGGTTTTATGAGAAAGCTGCTTTGTGTTTGTTTCTTCTGAAACCTTCATCAACCCTTCTTTGCCTCAGATTGGTTAATTTTTTTCTTGAATATAATAGGTATGTTAATTTACTCACCTATCATGACACAGTCCATTTATTGAACACAGCTTTGTAAGATAACTTTTTGCCAGCTGTTTTGTCCTAATGTCTAATTATCCCACAGGAATTGCTTACCCTTGAAGAGCAAGAAGTCATCCTTCTTTGTCTTTCACAGTGCCTAGTGTAGCCTTTCAGCGATTTCCAGACCTGTAAATCATGGCCCTGGTAAATTTATAAAATTCCCAGGCAGCAGCCACAGGATCATCAATCTTTATGTTTTCAAATAAGAACATTAAAAATGGTTATCTACTGTTGCCATTATTTTATAAAATAATCTTAATGCCAAGAAGAGTATGAAGGACATAGTCTGAGAATGAAGGATAATTCTTCCCGTGCAAGACCAGTTGGAAACTTTGCATCCACATTTAGGTACTTAGAAATTGATATAAAGAAATATATACACACATACACATGCATATGCACAGGTACGCATGCACACATACACACTGGATCATGTTAGCTTTTTCTTTCATTTTTTGTGGTTAGAGATAACTTTATCTTTGACTGGGACCTATAGTTGGACTGGATTTGGGAACCACTGGCCTGCATCATTGCATACATGAAATAAATACTCGGTAGAATAATAAAAGACCATAATCAGAGAAGGTGTTTGATAAGAACACCTAGGAGATATCTCAGCATTCATTACTTCTGCTAAAGGGACTAGCCCTTTTTCATATTGACTCTGGAAACCTTTCCTGGATCAGGTCCTGACCCCTCCCATCACTGGCAGTAGATCCAAGTGAGACACATTTGCAGCACCACAAAAATAGACGTGCAATAACTAGCTACGACTCACATTTACAGAACACTTTGAAGGCAAACAAACTTTCCTACATTTCAGCACACTCAGAACTGTGCAGCTTTTGGAGCTCAGGAATCCTATTTGAATTTTGTGCAACTGCAGAACTACCTACAATCACTCTTAAACAGCTATTTAAGAAAGCATTCCCTACATCCCAGACTAATATCTGACATGAATGTCCTGAGACCCAGATGTGGTCAATAGACTTTGCAGAAGTCAAAGAAAGAATAAGAGAGTTCTAGCCTGAACAGAAGAGACATTTCCTAGTCCACACCCAGTCCTTAGATATGAGAGATTTGGAGGTAAATGTCAGAATACACTGCAGTTTGATGTACATATGCACATGCTTAAGAAGAATGTTTAGTAAATTGTTTACATACACTCCGTGTCTGGTAGATATGGAATTTCAAAACCTGTGCAGAATCATGCCCATTTGTCTGCCCACTTATGAGCATCTACACCCATATATAGTGCTCAGTATAAAATCCGTTGAAAGGATGAATGAATGAACAAATGAAATTTCTAGGAGAGAGAAGATTTACTTATTAATCTAATCAACTTGTATTTATTTATCACCTCCTAGGGCCAGGCATTGTGCTAAGGATACCAATGCTAGGGATACTTCTATAAACAAAACAATCTTGGTTTCTTGTCTAGTTTTCATTCTCTATACTCTGCCTCTGCCCTGTGTCAAAACCCATCTAATTAGGGCTTCCCTGGTGGTGCAGTGGTTAAGAATCCGCCTGCCAATGCAGGCGACACGGGTTCGAGCCCTGGTCTGGGAAGATTCCACATGCCACAGATCAACTAAGCCCGTGCACCACAGCTATTAAGCCTGTGCTCTAGAGCCCGCGAGCCACAACTACTGAGCCTGCATGCCACAACTACTGAAGCCCACACGCCTAGAGCCTGTGCTCTGCAACAAGAGAAGCCACCGCAGTGAGAAGCCCGCGCACCACAATGAAAAGTAGACCCCACTTGCCACAACTAGAGAAAGCTTGCGTGCAGCCAAAAACAAAAATAAATACAATAAATAAATTTAAAAAAAACATCTAATTTAAGAATCGACCAGCTACTCAAGAAGGTAAGTCATAGACATCTCAAGGCCATTCTCAACAATGATCCTCTAAGCCCATCTTTTGTTTTTGAACAGCTGTTGCTCCAAACCTACTCTGTCTTATTCTAAACCCTTAGGTCTGGTGCCCTAATTTCAATCTGGTATTTGGTCTTTATGTCAGTTAGTTATTGCTGTGAAACAAGCCACTCAATATCTTACTGACTTAAAATAATTACCATTTGTTATTGATTATGTATCTCTGAGTCATCTGGCTGGTTCTGCTGATTTGAGCCAGGCTTGGCTGATCTTCACTAGGCTGGCTCATGAATCCAAAGTCAACCGGTGGGTCAGCAGGGCCTGGCTGGTCTTGGATGGTCTCACCAGCATGCCTGGCACTTGAATGTCTGTTGGCTAGGGTGACAGGGCACATGTCCCTTATCAACCATCTGGCTAGCCAAGCTTTTTTATGGCAGAGGTAAGGTTCCCCCAAAAAAGACCAGAAGTGCAAAGACCTCTTGAAGCCCAGGCTTGGTACTGCCACAACCTTACTCTGCCATACTTTACTGGCCAAACCAAGTCACAAGGCCAGCAGAGATTCAAGAGCTAGATAAACAGACTCCACACTTGATGAGAAGAGCTGCAAAGTCACATTATAAAGGCACAAATATAGGGAAAGATAGAAGAATGGGGCCATTTTTATGACAAATCTACTGCAGTCTTGGTGCTTGAATTTATTTCTGGAGTTTGAATCTCTCTGCTTCCCTTGATCTCAAACCTGGCTCACCTCTCCGACTTTTCCAACTCTTCTGCCTCAGATAAGAGGTTCCACTCAATTCCTATCCCATTAGGGGGGCAACCCCTGAAGCCAGCCCCTTCCTAACAAGAAAGAAACTCAGACCCCTTCCATGAGTCAGTTCTCTTATTCTTAAGTAATCCTCCTCTTGTCATGAAAAAAAAAAATCCTTCAGCTATTGCTAAAAATAGATATCTGAACAAGGCTGAACTCCAGCTGACAACTGTAATCAAAATTCTGATACCCAGAGAGGGCAGATCACTTAAGAAGAATCTTTACAACATGCTACCTTAACAAGGCTTATTCCTTGTTGAATGATAGGAATAGAATATATTTTCTCAATTCTAAAATATATTTTTTTCTCACATTTTAACATTTCTGTAGCTAAGTTGTCTTACAATCAGCAGGTACATATAATATGGTAAGACTGGTAATCCCCCCGCCACTCCCATCAATGCTCCTCAAGAAATAAAGCTATATTAAAAACATAATTCCTCTTTCAATTGAGGGATGGAATCTTACAACTAAGAAAACGTTGTTGTGGGTCACCACCCCTCATTGCTTATGAAAATGATCCAAATGAAGTCAGAGAAAAGTAAGGTCTCAGAACTGATAGGGTTTCCAAAAACTTCAACGTGTTATCGTCTCTAATTCAGGGAATTAGAGGTACTACTGGAAAGGATGGCACAAATTAACTGATTGTTTTCCTCGCTTGACATTTACTAGAATGGCTAATGATGATTGAAAGTGATGGATTTGAGTTCCCTGTCTCTCCCTTCCCCTGCTTCCCTCTGGCACAGGGGCTGCTGGACAACAGAATGGAGAAAAATACAAAATCAAGGAGAAGAAGCCAAAGCCATGAAAATCTACAAATGAGTGGATAACCTTTGAATAAGGAGCTGGCATCATCTAATCATTACATGGTTTCTTTGTCTGGTTTTTGTTTGTTTGTTTATTTGTTTTATTGTGTCCATTACAGGGCAGACTCTGGAGCCAGACTGCTTTTGTTTGAATCCCAGCTCTACCACTTAAAAGCTGTGTGACTTTAGGCAGGTGACTTAACCCTGCTGTGCCTCAGTTTTTATACCCATAAAAGTTATCATAACTAAGTATACTTACGGTAATGCCTGCCAGACAGAAATGCTCAATAAAGTTATTTATTAATTATTATTATTATTATCTCCTTGAAATTTCCTTGAAGAACAAATGATTCCTTCTCTCTGGAAAGCCAAAAAACATTTCCATAAAGTCCTAGGAGAAACCTAAGTACTTCCCTGATGCATAATTATTTTCCCTCTAAGATTAAAGCCACATCTACCTTTCCCCAAGATTTCTCCTTTTTGAAGATGAAAAAATATCAGCAATGTTACTTAGGTGAGGGTGAATTTGCTAACTGAGCAAACTCCTTTTCCAGTGTTCAGAACTGCACCAGTCCTGAAGAAGAAAAGGGCAGAATCATCCCAGCACTTGCCACAGGGAAAGTGGAAAATATTTTACAAAACAGGCCAGATACGTGCCATATGACTGTGTCCTCAGAAACTGTTGGAGGCTCCTCTCCCTGGGCTGCTGCTTCCCGTAGTCAGTTTGTTTGCTGCAGGGACCTTGAGAATCCATGGGGATTCACAGAACCCTGGGGATTACGACAAGGACACAGGGAAAGTCCCTGGAGTGGCCTGCAACGTGCTGCAGGCTTGGGCCTTCCTGGCAGCATGGATATCTCTATTCCAAGAACCAAAAGATCTGGAATCTAGTGAAAGGAATCCCTTGGGGACTATAATGAATGCTGTGCTCCAGAAGTGCTCGCTCGGTTCAGCTGCTTGATTAATGATACGTGAGAAGACTCAAGGCAAATTTAATGGGAGAGCAAACCTTTGCAGGGTGACTGCCCTGGACAAGATCCGGCACCTCACACCCCACAAAGGAAAAGGGCAGAGTGGCGTATAAGGCTCCTTCCAGAGCCATGGGCCAAGGGCAAAAACGTGGTAAGAAGCTGCTTTGATCTGAGCGTTTGAGTCCTGCGTGCCTACAAGCCCTGAGAGCCAGCCAGGGGCAGAAAGGCCTCCATCTGCTCCTTCGGAAATCTCTGCTCCAGCGAGGGGGTCCCTCAGCTGCCAGGCCAGTCCTGCCTGGTGATTGGCTAACACATTTTCAAAGCTGTTCTCAAAGGCTTTGATGAGCTGGCTGTTGCTGGGCAGCAGCTGAAGCCATTTGCCCTGGAAAATGGAAGGAAGCAGGTGTAACCACTCACCCCAACCTGACCCCCCCCAAACAGTGCCCCTACATACACTCTACAAATCATTGGTTTACTCTGTCCCTGTGTGGGTTGTTTTTTTTGTTTTGTTTTGTTTTGTTTTTTTTTTTGTGGCACGCGGGCCTCTCACCGTTGTGGCCTCTCCCGCTGCGGAGCACAGGCTCAGCGGCCCTGGCTCAGGAGCCCAGCCGCTCCGCGGCATGTGGGATCTTCCCGGACCGGGGCACAAATCCATGTCCCCTGCATCGGCAGGTGGACTCTCAACCACTGTGCCACCAGGGAAGCCCATGTCCCTGTGTGTTTTAATAAGCACACCAATCTCTGACCCCTTAGCATTCCTGTCCTAAAATATAACCAAGAGCATCATTCTTCTTTGCTTCCCTTTCGAGAGAAAGAGGTGCCAGTCCAAGGTGGTATTCTAGCCAAGACCCCAGGTCCCACCTCAAGTGGACTCTGCCTGCAGATGATGCAGGATGCATCTTCCACCCTCTAATTTCCATAGCCTCCATGAAATAGAGTTCCTGGATTCAGAGGTGTCTCAGGAAGACCAAATTCTTTTTACTAGCTTTCTCATTTTATTAAGTACAAAAAAAACTGAATAACACTTTACTTAAAAATTAATGGAATCTCTAATTTTTGTTAATTGATGAAATTTTGTGTTTGAAAGAACTTTGAGCTGAAAATTTAGCATTTGAAAGGTCTCTTTTGCAGCCATCTACTCTGATCACCACAACGACCCAGTGGGCTAAGTATCTTTGAGGAAACTGAGACACCAGAAGGAAACTAAATTATTTAAGGATTTATTGTGAGTAATATAGCAGAGTTGGGATTCATGTTCAAGTTTTCCCAATCCCAGTCAAATATTCTTTCCAAGCTTCCCAATTCTAAAAAATAAATTACATATATTGTGAATCATTGTGAGAAATTTGTCATATAAATGTACTCAATGTGGTTGTCATGTTTTCTTTTTTTTATTTTTTATTTTATATTGGAGCACAGTTGATTAACAACATTGTGCTATTTTCAGGTGTACAGCAAAGTGATTCGGTTATACTGTCAGGTTTTCTTGAAAACCTGTTAAGTATGTCCAACCTGACATTTAGGCCTCTTCTTCCCCTACCTGTTGCTCTGTCCCAAATAAGGCAAAAAAGTGAAGTTGGAGCCATGGAGTCGAATAGTAGGAGTTTGAGTTGATGGACAAAAAACAGCCATTGGATGTCTTTGAGCAGAATTATGACATCATAACAGCTGCATTTTAGGAAATTTCATCCAGCAGCAAGGTGTCAGACTCAGAAGAAAAAGCAGATCCGAGTTACCATTTCTCTCGTGCCATATTCCAATCTTCCCTTGGGACAAATGCAACTTTTTGCCCCTCCAAGTGTACCATAAAGAAGGTTCCTGCCACGCTTACAGCGGAGGTAGCGACTGCTCCTGAGAGGAGCTAAGATGACAGGGTTGACATCAAGATTACTCATTAGGGGCCTCCCTGGTGGCGCAGTGGTTGAGAGTCCGCCTGCCGATGCAGGGGACGCGGGTTCGTGCCCCGATCCCGGAGGATCCCACATGCCGCGGAGCGGCTGGGCCCGCGAGCCATGGCCGCGGAGCCTGTGTGTCCGGAGCCTGTGCTCCGCAACGGGAGAGGCCACAGCAGTGAGAGGCCCGCGTACAGCAAAAAAAAAAAAAAAAAAAAGATTACTCATTAGATGCATCCCTCATATCCAGCAACCTGGAAAACTGAATGCTACTTACAAAGGATCTTGACTTCCAGCTGGGGATGGGGCAAGGTCTGGATAAAATCGGAAAGCAGGACCCTCTCTCTAAAGAGGCAGAGGCAAAGGTCTCCCCTTCGGAGTCCAGTCAACCTTTGAGCTGAAACCTTGAGCTGTCGTCCACCCTTACATCTTTCCTTGTCACTGCTGGATTCTCTGCTTTTAAAGCTCTTGCCTTATAACTCATATACTTGTTTTTTTTAATATTTATTTTATTTATTTATTTTCCTTTTTTTTTTTTTTTGGCACACGGGATCTTTGTTGAGGCATGCAGGATCTTTTCATTACAGCACGCAGTCTCTTTGTTGCAGCGCTTGGGTTTTCTCTCTAGTTGTGGCATGTGGGTTTTCTCTTCTCTAGTTGTAGCGCGTGGGCTCCAGTGCACGCGGGCTCCATAGTTTGCAGCACGCAGGCTCTCTTGTTGAGGCGCGAGAGCTCAATAATTGTGGTGCGCAGGCTCAGTTGCCCCGCAGCACGTGGGATCTTAGTTCCTTGACCAGGGATCGAACCTACATCCCCTGCATTGGAAGGCGGATTCTTTACCACTGGACCACCAGGGAAGTCCCTCTCATATACTTGTTAACAAAGGGATCAACCAGCTAACCTGAGAGAGGGTTAAAAGTCCAATCCTAAGTAAAATATTTATATTATCTGTGACTTCTTAAATAAATCAATGTTACACTTTTCCAGTGACTTCCTAAACAAATTCAATTCTTCAACTTTGTTACCTAACCCCTAAGTGATAATTATGATGGGAATTTCAGACCAGGTCAAAGGAATGGATCACTGGGAGATGACCCAATATTTTGAAGGAGATTAAAAACTTCTGTCCCTTGATTTACACCAAATACGTATCCACCTAACCTATATCACAGTCCACTGACTGCAAGTACCTGGCAAGTCACCTCTACTAAATGGGAGTACACTGGGTCATTGGAATGTGCAGGCCAATGACAAAAAGGCAGGAGCACTTTGTTTTCAGCAAGTTCATTCATGCACTCACCCATTAATTCATTCATTTTCAGTATCTGTTATGTGCTGTGCACCCTGCAATGCTGGACAAGATAGAAGGATTCCGAATGGTCCAGATTGAGTACACAATTTCCAGCCAGAGCCCTGACCTAAATTTTGCAAAAATCCCTGGCCCTCCAGGCTTCAGCCTCTACAAATTGCCCTCTGAAGGGGAAGGAGCACTATCGCCTGCAACCCAAATTTCTGGGAGAGTTGCTTGGGTGGTAGCAAAAGCATAAACAAGAACTGCTCCCTGGGGTGGGGGGGGGGCGGCTGGAAAAGTTTTATCATCGCCAGAGGAGATGACACTAGTCTGGGTAACAAACTGCTCTGGTCTCAGAAACCCTACCTGCCACCCATTCCCAGCCTCAGCCCTGAGCGAACCTGATGAGGGAACAAATAGAATTAGAGCTTGCAGAGGGGTAGCCTGAATGTAAATTGACATAGGCTTCAGTTAAGAAAAATACTATCCCTTTTAGATCAGTTCGGTGCTTTGTGACCACCTAGAAGGGTGGGATAGGGAGGGTGGGAGCGAGGGAGACACAAGAGGGAAGAGATATGGGGATATATGTATATGTAGAGCTGATTCACTTTGTTATAAAGCAGAAACTAACACACCATTGTAAAGCAATTATACTCCAATAAAGGTGTTTAAAAAATTAATTAATTTAAAAAAATAAATAAAATAAAATAAAAATACTATCCCTTTTGTTTTTGAGTCTTCGACTCAACATACCTAAGGGGTTTTTCTAACTTTATTTTCTCCTGATCCATCCTCACAGCATCCTCCTACCTTTCCCCTCTGTTCTAAGGTGGAAATACAGAACCAATATCAGCTCTAACCTGATTATCTGTTAAAATTGGGCCAGCAGAGGGTAAGGGATAATAACCACAGACAATTCTGAAAAACTATTTAAATTTGCCTTTGGCCTACATTTGTTTGTATGTGTGCATTTCGAAGTACATTTACCTTCCTAATTATGTTTTGTTTGCCTTTCCTCAGCACACAGTGATGGGGAAGTCATGGAGGGGTGCAGGGAGTGGGCTGAGTGTTGAGAAAAGCTGGTTTGAGATTAAAATTTGTAGGAGTTAAGCCACAAACTGCATCATTCATTTAACAAATATTTATTGAACGGCAAGAAATGGTACAGCACGGCACTTGGTTTTGCAGGAGGTAGAAAGTAGGAATGAGATACAGCGTCTGCCTTTAAGGTTTGCCATCTTCTCAGGAAGTGTACACACACACACTTGGTGTTTATACAGTTGAAATTTCACTACAGCTTTAAATATGAGCCTAAATAGCACTGTTTTTAAAACAAATATCAGCAGAACCTAGGTGGCTTTTGATCGAACAAGGCTCAGATAAATAAGGATTTCTCCAAGAACCATACTGCAATTTTCTGTGTTTCTCTGCTTGCATAAAATGCACGTTTCTCAGCTTGTAGAAAATAGCAGAGGAATCACTTCCCAGGGTACACAGACATTCACGATAATGGGTTGGAGAGGTTTCCCCTTGAGACAGCATTTCTGAACTTACTGATAAATTAATCACTGAGGAAGCAAACACTCAGTGTGTCCCATGCTCTCAGTTCAGCCGCTTCCAGGCAAGCCCGTCACAGCCTTCCTTTTGGTTTGCATCCCTAGGCCTGGAATCTGTGACACTGCCCCTCAAAGGGCAGGAGCCTTCCCCAATTCAGTCATCCATGGAAGTCAAGGGTGTCAACTTGGGAAAAGCAGGTGAGAGGACAAGAGCCATGTTGGACCCACATGTGAAGTGGGACAAAAGTGTGGCTCCATAACACTAACCCTTCACGCAGATTCTCCTACTAAAACAGATTCCTTTCCACTCCCTTGTTGTCATTTCCATGATGGCAAGAGATATGGATTATGTGTGTGTCACTTGCAGTGTGTGAATCCCAGACACACCCTCACTGCCCCCACTGCTGGGAGAGCATCTGGGCCCCAAGCTGTCCTTGGTGTGTTGTGGGAGAGAGGGTGGCCTCCTGTTAGCGATGAGTGAGGCATTCTCAGAAGGCACCTCCAGCCAGGCTTACCTGGTCATTATCAGCACCAAGGTCAGAGGCACTCAGCACACAGGCTCGCTTGTACGTTTGCAAGGTAGGTGACTCCTCACTGCAGGTGACCTAGGGAATCAATGAACTCGTTTCAGAGGTCAAACAACATATTTTACACATAGTAAAAGTAAGAATTGTTATGTGAAATGACACATACATTAGGTATATTCTTACTCTGTATCACGGTTTTTTAAAAAACTAGGACAATCAGTATTGATGTGGATGAGCATGAAGCAAAAGGCTTAGAAATGATCCCCTAATACTCATAGAATCAGTACTAAGGTAAGAGTAAATATCTGCATCGTGAACAAGCATTGACAACATAAATAAAAGGACAAGGGAGAGTAAGTTCCTTTTTTAAAAAATATTTTATTTATTTATTTGGTTGCGCTGGGTCTGAGTTGCGGCAGGCGGGCCCCTTAATTGCAGCTCACTGGCTCCTTAGTTGCAGCAGGTGGGCTCCTTAGTTGTGGCATGCAAACTCTTAGTTGCGTCATGCATGTGGGATCTAGTTCTCTAGAACTAGATCGAACCCAGACCCCTGCATTGGGAGTTCAGAGTCTTAACCACTGCACCACCAGGGAAGTCCCTGAAGTTCCTCTCAAGACAAGGCTGTGTATAGGGGAGCTGGCGGACCCTTCCAATTCTTGCCATGGGTTTCAAGTTCCCAGGAATGCCTCTTGTAAAGCATCACTCAGCAAGGGAAAAGCAGCCACCTACTTTATAGTTTCTCCTATAACTGAAGAGTTTTAGGAGAAAGGGAGGGAGAGAGGGCAGGAGATTCAGTGTTCCAGTGTCCCTGAGAAACTTTTCAAAAATACATCTTGTAGGGGCTTCCCTGGTGGCTCAGTGGTTAAGAATCTGCCTGCCAACATAGGGGACACAGGTTCAAGCCCTGGTCCAGGAAGATCCCACATGCCACAGAGCAACTTAGCCTATGTACCACAACTACTGAGCCTGCGCTCTAGAGCCCGCGAGTCACAACTACTGAGCCCACGTGCCACAACTACTGAAGCTTGTGCGCCTAGAGCCCGTGCTCCACAACAAGAGAAGCCACTGCAATGAGAAGCCCGTGCACCGTAACAAAGAGTAGCCCCCGCTCGCCGCAACTAGAGAAAGCCCGCGCACAGCAACGAAGGCCCAACACAGCCAAAAATAAATAAAATAAATAAATTTATTTAAAAAAAATACATCTTGTAAAGACTCTGACTCCCCTGTACAACTGGTGCTAACCATGCCACCTGCTAAACTGAGCAGGTGGAGATTTGAACACCGAGATTGAGCAACTAATTAACCACCTAAGTAGGAAGACCTGATACCCCCAGAATGCCTTCCCCACTCTTAAAATTAATGTGGGAGTTAAGTATATTTTATTTCAAAAACTAAATTCCCCTGAAGAGGTAACACTTTAGACTGTCCATCATTTACATCTCAGTGTGAATTTGTTTCAGATCCTGTTCTAAAACCAGGTATTGGTAAGAACAAGAAAAGAACAGGACGACCCCACGTGGCTTGGAGGATACTACCGTTGTAAAAAAGGGGCCTCAAGGAAGGAGGCTGGAGAGGCAAAGACAACCTTCTACTTCGCGGTGCTCAGAGCTGGTCCAGCTGAGGAACACGGCCTCCTGCCCACTAAGAAACTGCAGCCACTGTGGTTTGAACCAGCTTTCTAAGAACATTGGCCATCTGAGATTGGCTTTGAACAAAGCAGGATAGGGTGTGCCCAGAAGCATCAATAACTTGATTTTAATATTTGTCAACCATCCTTATTCCTTTTCCTGTCTTCCCCTTACCCACCCCCTCATCACCACCAGGATAATCATTCCAATAACCCCCTAACTTGGGATCAGATGATCTCCATGCTGTGGCCAGGAAAAGTCCAAGGGCTGAGGCACCTAAGACAACTACCTGGTCATCATCATCATCAATAAGGAACATGTAGGGCTTCCCTGGTGGCGCAGTGGTTGAGAGTCCGCCTGCCGATGCAGGGGACGTGGGTTCGTGCCCCGGTCTGGGAAGATCCCACATGCCACGGAGCGGCTGGGCCCTTGAGCCATGGCCGCTGAGCCTGCGTGTCCGGAGCCTGTGCTCTGCAATGGGAGAGGCCACAACAGTGAGAGGCCCACCTACCGCAAAAAAATAAAATAAAATAACTTAAAAAATAAGGAACATGTAGGGCTTCCATGGTGGCGCAGTGGTTGAGAGTCCGCCTGCCGATGCGGGGGACACGGGTTCGTGCCCCGATCCCGGAGGATCCCACATGCCGCGGAGCGGCTGGGCCCGCGAGCCATGGCCGCGGAGCCTGTGTGTCCGGAGCCTGTGCTCCGCAACGGGAGAGGCCACAGCAGTGAGAGGCCCGCGTACAGAAAAAAAAAAAAATAAAAATAAAATAAAATAAAATAAAATAAAATAAGGAACATGTATATTATTAGACACTTTCTCTCCGCCAGCATCGTGCTAAGCTTTTTACGCGGATTATTTCTTTCAATCATCACAACCACCTATGAAGTAAGTTTCTCATTGTCCAATGATAAAAGCAAGGCTTGAGAGGTTAAGCCAAGGTCACGGGGCTTGTAAGTAGTGCAGCTGGGATTCACCGAAGGCAGTCTATCTCCAGCTGCGGCAACACTTGGGAAGAAGCACTCGTTAGTGGTGTGATCAACTGCGAAAGCTTTGCACTCTGTGTGTCGTCCACTCTGGCCTCCTCCCTGCACAAGGCGACCTGACAAAGGACTTTCTGCCCATATACCCCCCAGGTGGTACTGGAAAGGAAACCCTGGCCTGGGCCCCAAGGCATCCTTCAAGGAGATGCATGAAGGAGAGAGAGACGTGGCTCACAGCCACTGTCAGCCCCGCACTGAAGAGCAGCCGTCTCCAAGGAGGCGTGCCTGGGCTTCCCCACCCCTGAGATGAAACCATGGCTCAGACAAGGGGTGTGAAGCCATCCATGGACTGACAGCATAAAACCCATGACTTTCACAGTATGTGTCTTTCAGCTGCAGAAATACGGACAGGATAATTTTAGCTCCACGTGCCTTAGCACAGCTCCATCTCTCCTGCCACCCGACTGGCTCCAGACAGAGGCCCATTGTGTCCTTCTGCACCAAGGCCCTCAGACCCGGTTAAGAACCACAGACTGCAAACTCTGGGGAGTCCGTTGGGGCCCCAGTGGAGAGCAAGGCTCAGGGCTACCACCGGTTCTCTCCCCATGCCCCAGAGCTGTGTGTCCTGAAGTGATGGCCTCTGAACATCCAAGGGGACGCTGCTGCTCCCAGCACCTGCTCGCTGACACACAGCTCCCCTAAGCAGCTCTACACAGGCAGAGCAGAGGGGAAAGAAAGACTCACCTGTGCAGAACGCTGGGACAGCCAGCACCCTTTGACCTAGAAAGAAGGAGTGACCTAACCGCACTCCTTCTCCTCCTTTCTTTCTTTGGTTTTAGTGGCTCTTCTTTTTCCTGATTTTCCTCCTACTTCTGCCGATGTGCTTTTATGTGTGGGTAGGTGTTTTTATCCTTTATAGGATATTGTCCAGTTTTCTCTCACTTCCCTCACTTTATTGGTCTTATATCTTAGTGGGAAAACCTAAGCTCTCATCATTTCCATTATAACCAGTTTTGCTCTCCTCAGCTTTGCTCTCTCTGCTCACCAAAGGCCAGGCCTAAGTGCTTAGTGAGGAAAAAGCTCAAGAATCTGAACTATGAAGCACATACACATGCATGTGCACACACACACGCACACGCGCATGCACACCCTTCCCACTTGGGACAGAATATATGCTTGGCTCAAACCCGCCCAAGCCAGTAGAAGACGATGACCTTTCTCTCTCTAATTACAATCTCCACATCAATGTGGCACCTCACACCTAATCACCTTTAGAATCCAGGGACTGTATTTCCTTAGCTCTTGGTGAACTGTAAGTTACTCCATAAGGCCAAAGACTGGATGACATACCATGGGATAACCAGGTGTTGGCACCGGATAACACTGTATCTCACTGGCACTCCCCTGCCTACTTGGGATTTAAAATTCTGACAAGCTACCTATTCCCAGTCTTAAAGAAAAAGATACTGAGTTGCAAACTATTGTCAAGTTAATTCTTATTTTTTTCAAATCTCACCACTGCCCTTTACTTGCTCTGCGAGCTCAGGCAACCTTAACATTCCTTTGCCTCAGTTTCCTCATCTTTAAAAAAGGATACCAAAAATCACGTATCCCTTAGGGTCGTGGTATCCAGTCAATAGGAAACAACTACAACAATCCAACTCTGGACAACTTAACTAACAAGATAGTGCCTAGGTCCCGGAAAAGGCAGTGAAACACCAAGATTCCAGGTTACAGAAAGGAACAATTTCCTTAGGGCAGCCCTATTGGGATTCATCAACTCCATTCATTGTTCCCACCTTGTTTCACTCAACTCAAGTTTTGTATTTCCAAGAGAGAGCCTGATCGGTCTAGCACAGGTCATACACCCATCCTTGTTACCAGTGACGGGCACAGAATGTGGATTTATAGGTGTGGTATAAAGCCTTAAATTCAGACCCAATATCATGTGTGCCTTGACATCTGGGGAAAACTGGGAGGGTCTCAAATGGCCTAACCACAAGTTCTCCTCCCTCTCTGCTCCTGCAAATAGGGCCCCCTAGTCAAAGGACCTTCCTTATCAAACAGACCAAGTGCAAGTCCTGCCTATGCCTGAGTAGCTGGCTGCAGTTCCCTGCCAGCTCATGGAATTATTCAAACAACCCAATCACATCCTCATGTGGAAACCAGGGGGCACCCCAAACCCTTGATACTACAAAGTTTGTCTCCCACAGCCTCTGCTTGTTCCCTTTCTTCCCACATGCAGCCCCCATGTGACCCTGTGCGGCCTGTGCTGTCCTCCTCCCCCAGCCTGCAAGAGCATGTGACTCATAAATTTCTGTCAATCTCATCTGTCCAGTGTCAGGCGTCATGTGTCCATCCACCCCCATAACGCTTTGGAGAGAATCCCTCCTTCACCAGTGGAGTAAAGGGGAGGCAAATAAAACAGGCCCCTAAGATTACATGTTCTAGGGGCTGGGTGGTTCCCAAGAGCAAAGTCAAGTGCTGTTACCAGAGACTAGGAGGAATGCAGGTCCAACAAAAACAACAGGTGCCCAGTACATCATGAAGAGTGCTTAACACAGGGCCTGAAAACCAGAAAGTGATCCTGAAAATGTAGGCAGTAGTAACATTATTTCCACATTGTCATGGAAATCGACAACGTCTCTGAAAAGAAACCTCCTACTGTAGCATTTTCCATGTTTATGGAGTACTCTTTGCCCCCCTCTCCAGACGTGTTCCCAGCACCTCATGGCAGTACAGACCACCAGGTGCCCAAAAAGCCAAAGGTATCGTTAAAGCAACCACAGGTGTAGGTCCCAAGGCAGGAAGTGCAGAGACACTGGCAGAAACCCCCTTGCTTGGGATTCCTGAATTGAGCAGACAGACACAGCAGTAGGGCATCATACAAGCACCTTGCTCTGCAAGTAATATCACTGCATCCGTTGGGAAGGGAACAGGTGATGAACCAATACCGCCCCTGCACTGAGCCACTCCCCTGATTATTTATGTCCTCCAAGTAAGAGGAACGTTATTAAAAACACTACATTTGGCAAGGACTGGCCTTCTGAGCAGAATGTGTAGCCAGTACATGATGACGTATCCCAATCACAAATGCCAGACAGAGCCCCCGACCCCAAACATCAACCTGTTGCCTATCATTCTGCCACTAAAATGTCATCCTTTCAGTTTCTGAGAGTCTTTTGCAGAATAACGCAGGTCCCACCTTTTTAGCAAATACCTCACCTTTGCGGAGTTTTGCTCTCCTTAAGCTGAGAACCAAAATAGGACACAGGCTGGGTACCTGACTGGAAGCAGAACACCTGACTAGGACAAGACCCAGGAGGGAGGAAAGGAGGACTGAGCAGTGGCTGGGGACACACACCAGTGACAAATATCAAGACAGCTACTCAGTGGACCAGGGTCAGCCAGCATTGGCTTGAGCTCTGGGACCACCTAGCTAAGTGATGGCCTCAGCCTAGCTTCACCCTAATCTCTGTGTGCCAAGCACCTGGCATTGGCATCAACAGCCGGGGATATGCTGGCCCCAGAGGTTGGCTAAATTCCCCCAAATTCCCAGATGCTGCACAGGATCTGGCATCTCAGCTCCCTGAGCGCCAAGAAAGCCTAACTTGGGCTTTCCACCATGCCAATCCCTATATTCCTCCTTTGCTTCCCGTCACCCTAGTGATGCTCATTTGTTTTATGTTTAGAAATCAAAATTCTTCAGTAACTGCAAGCACAGCTCTCTGCTATTTAAGAATGCACATAATTACAACAGTAAGGGTAACAATTAAAGAGCTTATCAAATACCAGGTGCTTTATAAATATTATCTTCTTTACTCCCCTACAATTACCCTGCAAGGTGGGCTTTGTTACTCCCACTAAACAGGTGAGTCTGAAATGTTAAGGGACTTGTCCAAGGTCACACGGATAGTCAGTGGCAGAACTGGAACTCAAATCTAATTGCAAAGCCTCAAACACACTCATTGCCTCTTGAAAAAGGGTGCTAACTTATTATCATATCCTAATCATGCTGGAAAGGCTAACCATACACCCATGAAGGATCCATGAAAACATGACAGTTTTTCCCAAAAGTTTTACTCAGGTGTTCAGAATGTAAACTACTTGAACGTCAATTCGTGGCCACACTTGACCTTATTACTCAGGTCTCAGAGAGTCAGACCCTGCCCTAGAAGCTAAATAAATAAACATATCTTGTTCTATCTGAATTCTACCATGAAATCCTGCTATCTTTTTAGTCTGTTTCTAGAGTCCTTATTGATATATCTTTTCCAGGTTTTCACGTATCACCCACAGCTAGAACATAAAAGTGTTCCTGGCTTGGAACACCATATGAACAGCATTTACACCTTTCTAAAATGTGGGCATCCTTTAAAATATCCACATTTTACAATAAATGATATCATTTAGGATGTTCCAACAGAGAAGCATTCTTTTCCTTCTGTTCTTCTATTGTAGTCATGGAGACTTCAAATTTGGTTAAAATGAACAGACAAAATTAAAACTTGCACAAAAAGTTGGTATCAGAGCAAATAATAATGACAGTTTATATTTCAGCTGTTTTTGTGTCTGAGGAAATCAATCATTCTACAGACGGTACCTCATTCTGATCTCTCACTAAGGTAGGAAAAGGACAGGTACTCCCGTCCTCTCAAGATCCACAAGGGAACCGTGGTGAAGACCATGATAAAGGGAGACTGGGTCTGTACTGCAGGGAAATAAAGAACTGAAAGAAATAATTGCACCCACCCAGTTATTTGGCATCAGACTGGTCAAATTAATCATTTGAAATTAATGTTTTAATCAGTCAACTCAGCCGTATTGGTCTGTACAGACAAGAACTGCCAGATTTACCAGCAAGCCATGGAGAATAGCTGAGAATAAACCTCAGGTCACTTCAATGAATGTGTTGCTTTAAAAAGACAACATTTCCCTGCCCCACCGGATATTGCTCACCTTGATGGCTGCAGATGTCCTACATATCTCCACACTGTCACCAGGGGGGTGTCTCTAAAATACAGATCTGATCACGTTACTCCCCAGTGATAACTGGATGGACTTGAAACTCTTCCTGATGACACAATGTCCTTCCTGATCTGACCTCCTGACTACATGCTGTCCCATGTCTCACTACCCACCCCCAATGCCATGCTGTGGTTGCAAGAAGCTATTGGTGGCTAGCAGTTCTTTAAATATTCCAGGCTGTTGCCTGCCCATATTACCTTGCCCAGCCACATACATACACCCCAATCTCTATCCAGCATTGCCTGTATGAAAACAACCATTTATGAAAACAACCTCCTTCCTTACTTTTTTAAAGTAATGTTTTATTATTTTTAAGAAAGCACACAGAAAATACGGTAAAGAAAGACAGAAACAAGAAAACTGAAAGTATATATAATCCCATTGCCCACAGATAACATCCTGTTAGCATTTTCAATATATTCCTTATAGTCTTCTTTATATGCAAAAATACAGACATTTTCTACCACACCAATTTGACTTCTGAGACTCAACTCTAGTGTCACTTCCTGTAAGATGATTTTTCTAACCTTTTCTCCCCCTCATCTTCCCAAACTTAATCATGCTCTCTCCCACTCAACCTTCAGGTCTCAGTTTAAATGTCATAACCTCAGACAGTCCTTTCCATACCCCCCAAAGTATATAGATTACTTCACCCCACTTACTCATCACCCCACTTACTCTCTCTGATAACACAGTCCTTTTCTTTCATCACAGTACCTGAATTTATAATTGTATATTTATTTGTGTGTTTATACATCCACATCTTTCCCATTAGATTGATAACTCCATGAAAGTAGGGACCATAGCTGTACCCCAAAACCTGAAACAGCATCTAGTGTCATCAAACACACAATGAATGTGTGTTTAATAACTAATGAATGGCAGCTCCCTTCTCTGTACCCACGCTAACACCTTACTAATCTCTACCACGTCAACTTACGTATTTTATTATACCAGTTGCTCACCACTTAACTGTATGCTCCTGGAAGACAAAGACTGTCTTTAAGTCCACGACTTCATTTTTACCTATGAAGTCATAATTACATTCCTATCATACGATGTCCTGAACATGGCATATATTCAATTCTTTTGAATGATGAAAAAAATGAATGAATGAATTGCTATATGGGCAGGACAGCTTGCCAGTGATGCCCTTGGGTGATCCTATTTCTTATGTAAATTCTTTATTCCTGGTTTTGCTTAATAATGGTTTCCACATAATACCAAAATATTGCTGAAAAGTGAAAACACTGCTTCGTGCTCCAGATGTTTCATTTTCAGAAGCCAAACATCCAGATCATTGCACACATATGAGAAATTGAGTGTCCTTTCATCCAGGTGTTTGGCATCTTCTTGGCTCATTCAGAGTCTAAAGGAAACAAGAAACAGATGCTTTGCCCCACCACCACCAATAAAACTAAATAAATATAGATAGCTTTAGAGAAAATGAAAATAAATAATTTCCATGATTAAAGCCCACATTTTCAGTGCACCATAATCTTTCTACATTCCAAAGAGCACTGGTTTACATAAGAGACAACTGTTATGTGGGAATATCAGTGAGTTTGCTTTCAGCTGCAAATGAGAAAACCCAACTGAAAATGACTTAAATAACAATAATTTCAGTACTGCACAGAAGAGGAAGTCTGGAGGTTGGCTAATTCAGCAGTTCAGCAGCATCAACAAAGATCCCGGTGTTTTCTACCTTTCTGCTCTGCCTTTCTTAGAAAAAACCTTCCCAGAGTTTCAAAGCAACAGGAACAGGACCAGATGTCACAGACACAACAAATAGCATCCTGCAAAGAAGGCAGTTATTCCCATGCAGCTCTTTAAATTGGCAAAGAAAACTTCAGCACTATTCCCCTCCCTAAGTCACTTCTCTAGCCCTAGAGATCAAGACTGAGTCAAATGTCCATGCTTAACTCAATTATTGGAAAGGGGAATAAGATTAACACAATTGTTTTAGATCAGTGGTTTTTAAGCTTTAGACCAGATTGGAGTCATCCAGAGGGTTTGTTAAAACAGACTGCTGGGGCTTCCCTGGTGGCGCAGTGGTTGAGAGTCCGCCTGCCAATGCAGGGGACACGGGTTCGTGCCCCAGTCCGGGAAGATCCCACATGCCGCGGAGCGGCTAGGCCCGTGAGCCATGGCCGCTGAGCCTGCGTGTCCGGAGCCTGTGCTTTGCAACGGGAGAGGCCACAACAGTGAGAGGCCCGCGTACCGCAAAAACAAAAACAAAACAAAACAGACTGCTGGGCTCTACCCTGAGCTTCTGATTCAATAGATCTGGGGTGGGGCCTGAAGTTGTGCATTTATAACAAGTTCCCAGGTGATGCTGATGCTGCTCATCCTGGGACCACATTTGAAAACCTCTGGCTGAGAACACTTATGAACTACCTACGAGGGATGGTGAGGGGGACAACCCTACGAGGTACCTTGGTTGCCTTAGAGTTATACAGGAATCATGGTTTTCCTTGCAAGGAAGAGGGGAGTAGCTGTACGCTGGCAATATTAGGGTCTGCCATAGTGAAACAGAATAATAATAATAATAGCTAGAATATATTCATATGCACCAAAATTGCTCTAAACCTGGAATATACATTATACAACTCTCCCAAATAATCCTTTGAGGTAGGTATTTATCATGCCCACTTATAGACCAGAAAATCAACAATCAGAAAGGCTGTGGAAATTGCCCATTGTCCTACTGCTAGAAAGTTCTGCAGCCCGGGTTTAAACCTAAATCTGTGTGACCCCCATGGCCAATGCACTTAAATGCAAGGCAACCTGGGGACCTGAGTTTGAATTCTGGCCCTGCTACTCTTTCATTCCTCAGATAATAGAGGTTCCAGGCCATCATCTGCTTTCACCTTAGAAATGATCATAGTTTAATGGAAAATGAATACGGTTTGGGGTCAGGCAGAAGATTAAGCTTAGTACTTGAGTGTTCAGCTAAGTCTTTTTATCTCTCCAAAGTCAACTTCCTCCAATATATAATGAGCATACTAATGCTTGCCTCCCAGGAAAACTGGAGTGAATATTTGGTAAAATACTTTCTCTGCCCCTGGCACATAGTAGGCAATCACTCTGATTAGCTCTCATTACTATTACTAGCTCTGTGACCCAGGACACTCATCTGTACAGAATTAGGAAGACTATATAAGTGCTGAGAAAATGCCTGGAGCATTTTTTTCTTTGAATAACTAAATATATATAGTTGTATACAGTTAAATAAGGGCCACGTGATGTACTGGTATAAGAAAGTGAAAATTGTGCTCAAATTCACCCTCAACCAAAGGAGAAAGCTGAGGCTAAGGTTGGGGGGAGGATGGTTGGGTGCAGAAAAGGCTACTGGAAACATCAATAACTTCCCTATGGAAAAGAGTCAGGCCCATCTTCCTTCCTGAAACTAAGTGTCTCCTTCCCTTTACATGTCAATGACTCTGAACTGAAATTGGTGAAATAAAATGATACCTCTGACCTCAGCACATAGACGGAGTCAGCTCTCCAGCTCATTTCATTGACAACACCCCAGACAGGAGTCTCCTGACATTAAAAACACTAAAAGTCTGGTATTTCAGCAACTCTGAGAGAGAGACCTGCCCTGATGGACCACCCTATCTCAACCAGTGCCCCCCACCCACTGTTACTCTTGAGTCCCTTTCCTGTTGTATTTTCTTCCAAGAACTTACCACTATCTGAAATTACAATGTTGGCTGACTTGTTTATTGTCTGCCTCCCCCATGAGACAGAAAGCTCCAAGAAGGGAAGAATTCTGTGTGTCTTGATCACTGGTAGGTCCTCAATTCCTAGATGTAGAGTGACTGCTAATTAAATATGTGCTGACTCTATGACATAAATCACAGCAAACAAATCCTTTTTGACCCACCTCCTAGAGAAATGGAAATAAAAACAAAACTAAACAAATGGGACCTAATGAAACTTAAAAGCTTTTGCACAGCAAAGGAAGCCATAAACAAGACCAAAAGACAACCCTCAGAATGGGAGAAAATATTCAAATGAAGCAACTGACAAAGAATTAATCTCCAAAATTACAAGCAGCTCATGTAGCTCAGTATCAAAAAAACAAAAAACCCAATCCAAAAGTGGGCAGAAGACCTAAACAGACATTTCTCCAAAGAAGATATACAGATTGCCAACAAACAGATGAAAGGATGCTCAACATCACTAATCATTAGAGAAATGCAAATCAAAACTACAATGAGGCATCACCTTGCCCCAGTCAGAATGGGCATCATCAAAAAATCTACAAACAATAAATGCTGGAGAGGGTGTGGAGAAAAGGGAACCCTCTTGCACTGTTAGTGGGAATGTAAATTGATACAATCACTATGGAGAACAGTATGGAGGTTCCTTAAAAAACTAAAAATAGAACTACTATACGACCCAGCAATCCCACTACTGGGCATATACCCTGAGAAAACCATAATTCAAAAACAGTCATGTACCAAAATGTTCATTGCAGCTCTATTTACAATAGCCAGGACATGGGAGCAACCTAAGTGTCCATCAACAGATGAATGGTTAAAGAAGATGTGGCACGTATATACAATAGAATATTACTCAGCCATAAAAAGAAACGAAATTGAGTTATTTGTAGTGAGGTGGACGGGCCTAGAGTCTGTCATACAGAGTGAAGTAAGTCAGAAAGAGAAAAACAAATGCCGTATGCTAACACATATATATGGAATCTAAAAAAAAACAAAAAGTTCTGAAGAATGTAGGGGCAGGACAGGAATAAAGACGTAGACGTAGAGAATGGACTTGAGGACACGGGGCGGGGGGAAGGGTAAGCTGTGACAAAGTGAGAGAGTGGCATGGACATATATACACTACCAAATGTAAAATAACTAGCTAGTGGGAAGCAGCCGCATAGCACAGGGAGATCAGCTCGGTGCTTTGTGACCACCTAGAGGGGTGGGATAGGGAAGGTGGGAGGGAGATGAAAGAGGGAGGGCATATGGGGATATATCTATATGTATAGCTGATTCACTTTGTTATAAAGCAGAAACTAACACTATTGTAAAGCAATTATACTCCAATAAAGATGTTTAATAAATAAATAAATAAATATTGTTGAATGAACAAATAAATAAATATAAATGGGAATTTAAATAACAGAGACAAACTCATCTCTCTTTCAAAACTGGAAATTCTATCAGCTGTGAGACAGAAACCTATTATCCTAATGGTATACTCATTAACATTTCAACAAAGGAGAGAGTAGAAATGAAAGGACTGTGAAAATTGTCATCCATGAAGCTGGGATGAGGGCCTAAATTGAGATTTGAACAAGTCTAAGCATGACCAGGCCTGTGACAAGCCTCACATGAGGGGCTAAAGACCTCTGGGGACAGAACATGTCTTAAGGTAAGGCAGAGTTGATCCCAGGACAAAGCAGTGTTGAAGGGGTATTTCTGAGGCTGGCCAGGTTCTGCTTTCCAGGGTGTCCTACAATCATAGTCCCATATCTGAGTCCTAGAGAGAGCGGACTCAGGTAAAAACCAAAAGGGAACAGAATGGATTCAACAGTTGGTGCAGTGGACAATGAGCAACTGCATCTGTAATGGGAAATGCCAAAGATAAGATAATCAAATACAGGCAACACCATGGTCCCTTCAGAGATATTAGAGACATCTTCATAAGGTAATAGGGGCAAAGTCTTCACTTGACATTAGCAGCATTTTCCAAATCAGCCACACCTTGGGGGATACCAGCAATGGAGCCTTGAGTAGACATCCTTGACATGATGGTGGCCATCATACCTCAGTGGCCAGAGACATCACCTAACCTTACTAGAAAGGAGAAGACCAGTGGATCCCACATGACAGCTGCGAGGACTAGTTTGTGAGTACATGGTAAACAACACAGAATCTGGAACTCCAGAACAATATGAGAGGGACTAAAGAATAAAAACACTCTTCTACCTCTTACACTGTTGGTGGGAATGTAAATTGGTAGAGCCACATTGGAAAACAGTGTGGAAGTTCCTCTAAAAACTAAAAATAGAGTTGCCATATGAGCCAGCAGTCCCACTCCTGGGCATATACCCAGACAAAACTATAATTTGAAAAGATACATGCACTCCTATGTTCACAGCAGCGCTATTTACAATAGCCAGGACATGGAAACAACCTACATGCCCATCAACAGATGAATGGATAAACAAGATGTGAGATATATATATGTAATGGAATATTACTTAGCCATCAAAAAGAATAAAATAATGCCATTTGCAGCAACATGGATGGACCTAGAGATTATCATACTAAGTGAAGTAAGTCAGACAGAGACAGACAAATATCATATGATATTGCTTATATGTGGAATCTAAAAAAGTGAACTTATTTGCAAACAGAGAGAGACCAACATTATATGATATCACTCATATGTGGAATCTAAAATATGACACAAATGAACATATCTACAAAACAGAAATAGACTCACAGACATAGAGAAGAGACTTGTGGTTGCCAAGGGGGAGGAGGGGTAGGGGAGGGAAGGATTGGGAGTTTGAGATCAGCAGATGCAAACTATTATATACAGGATGCATAAGCAACAAAGCCCTATGGTATAGCACAGGGAACTATATTCAATATCCTGTGACTAACCATAATGGGAAAGAATATGAAAAAGAAAATATATATATGTGTATATAACTGACTCACTTCACTGTACAGAAGAAATTAACACAACATTGTAAATCAACTATATTTCAATAAAATTTTTAAAAAACACTGTGCTATAGCTGTTGTCATGACTCTCTTTTACAGAAAGTCTTCTTTCTATAGTTTTAATCGCCATAGTGTGGTGTACTTATAAAAATAAAGTGACCCAAATAAAACTGGGCCATCTTAAGGGACCCTCCTCTCACCTTGAATCCAATCTCCACATATTGACAACTTAGAAAAACAGGTGCACATTCACAAATCTGACTGTAAAAGCATCAGATGGAAATAAGATATTTTTATGGGAAGGTGTCATGTATTCAGAGGTGGGTGTGACACCTTGTATCCCAAATCAAAACTTCCTTAAAATTGCTTTTGAAAAATCATTCTTCCCCACTCCAGATTCCTCTGGCAGTGACTGAAATGTTCCCACGTGTCCCACCAACTCAGGTTCTCTCTGGTCTCAACATTTCCTCTTCATTTCCCATCTGGCCTAGGTGTCTCATTATTATACCCAGCCCTCTGTTCTTTCTGTCTCCATCCTTTCCTGCTCGCCACCGTCAAGGCCAGGAGCTGAGCAGCACCAAGCAGCCTTCCTCCTGGGAAGAGAGTATGAACACGTAGGATCATTTTTCCTCGACCACAGAAATCAAAACCAGAGAAAGCAATGTCCTCTGAGAAGAGAATAAAAAATTAGATTCTTTCTAATAATTCATTTACTAAAAGGAAATGCATTTTTACAAGTGATACCACAAAAGAAGAAGAAAATTGATATAGATGCAGGAGAAATAGCAGGATACCTTGAGACCAGAAATATAAAGTTTCTGAAAATTTTCAAAATCCAAAGGAAAAAACTTTTTTTCATTTACATAGATTGGGGAAAGAGGAAAAAACATGGTGCGGAGAAATCAAAACTAAAAGGATGTGTTTCTACAATTTATAGCCACTGTTATTAATGAAGGGTATAAAATGTTACATACTCTAATTCGATGGCTCACAAAATTGTCTTTTCCCTCTAATCTTCCTGTCTACGTTGACCACGCCCTATTTTTTCTGGTCTAATTTATTTCACTTACCCCAGGCTCCAATCAGCGTAGGCATAATTGGTCTTAGTTTCTGTGCTATTCACGCAATTTCTGCTTCTTCAAATGTTTCTCTTTTAAATCATCTGATAGTTTTATCATTGCTGAAAACTTATCTTAAATATTTTATTCATCATTTAACATTTTTCCAAAAGATAAAGGAGAGCTGAAGAGAAAAAAGACTTTCTTCACTTTTCTTGTTTTTCTTTCCTTTTTCTCCCTTCAGGCCTTCATAATTTCAATTTCAGAGTCCCAAAAGTTGCAAATAGGTTTTGAGAAATGAGTGAATTTAACCTCAGATTATCACAGGAAAATGACTAGTTATAAGACAGCAGTGGGCCTACATGGTGTAATTTGAGACTGTTGAAATCTCTTTCACAAATATCTTCACTATCCTGCTCTATGACCTTAAATTCCTATTATGTAAGAGTATATCCTTATTAAGCATTGGGTTTTCTCTTAAAATGAAACTATCCGTGGAAGGGATAATATCTCATTTCTCTGCTCAAAAATCATCCATTGATTCCTCACTAGCTACCAAATAAATTCCAAGTTCCTCAACTGGTCATTCAAAGCTCTCAGAGACGGGCTCGCCCTGCCCCCTGCCTTCTCAGCACCATCCTCACCCCCTCCCTCAGAAACTCAATATCCAACAGGATGACTGCACTGCCTCCATTGTCATATGGCCTTCCTGCCTGTGTCTCTGTGTGTCCTCTCCTCTACTTATAAGGACACCAGTCACTGGATTAAGGACTCATCCTACCCTAGTATGACCTCATCTTAACTAATGACATTTGCAAAGAGCCTATTTCCAAATAAGGTCACAATCTGAGGTTCTGAGTGGGCATGATTTGGGGGAAACACTATTCAACCAATTACATGCTCCAAAACTTAGCATCTTAAAATGATCAATATGTGTGAGTTCACATCCTGGTTTCAAGATGATCAGGAATCCAGGAGTGGTTTATCTGGATGGTTTTGACTCAGGTCTTACAAAGTTACAGTCCAGCTGTCAGTCCTCAGGCCTCAGTTTTTCACCACATGGGCTTGGTTTCATAGGCTGCCTGAGTGTTTTCATGACAAGGAAGCTGGCTTCCCCAAAGTAGTGATCCGAGAGAGATTGAGAGAGAGACAGAGACAGAAAGACAGGGAGAATATGAGCAAAGGAGTAAGAGAGTGCCCAAGGCAGAAGCTACAATCTTTTATAACCTAATGTCAAAAGTGACACACCACGACTTGTGCTGGATGCTACTGGTCCCACAGACCACCTCTGACCCAATGTGGGAGGAGACTACACAAGGGTATGAAAACCAGGAGGCTGGGATCCTTGGGGGCCATGTTGGAGGCTGCCAGCCATAATAGTAATGCAACCCAATACATCAAGAGATGATTTTTAAATGTATGTAAATTATTCCTTTGGGTGCCTTAATTTCAGATTAATTTTGCATTTTATTTGGAATTATTGACGATTCTAAATTTTTAAATATTTAAAATATTATGGAGGTGTGTCATGAAGTTAATTACAAATACAGACCCCCAAATATACCAGATGCTCACTATACTTCCCTGCAGGGCTGTTGCTAACTTCTCTAGACCCAGACTGGATGTGTCTTAACACTTCTTTGCACACTTCTTAGGCCAAGAAGAATATCTGAACCTTTCCACAGCTTCAAAACTAGGAAAACCAGCTAGTCATCCAGCAGAGCCCCGAGAAAGAACACATAAGAGGGGACATGCTGATAGGAATTCGGGTGAGTGATAAGTCTGGGATCCAATAGCCCCTCATACGAGGAGGAGCAGTAAGAGGTGCTAGGGTAGCTATGGGACCCCCTGAACCCTAGGAGTGGGGAGAAGTACATAAAAATGAAACTTGCTGATATATGGCACCATGTTGCAGGGTTGAGTTCGTATGGCTGGTATTCTAGTAGTGTGTTTTCAACTAGATTCTATGTCTAGAACTCTGGTGATGCCCGAAGTTAAGGTCATGTGCCTTAATCAGCCAGTATTTCCCCAGTCCCAGGCAAAAGAAAGACACATTAACTGAGCTTTAAAAATAAATAACATATAACCTCATTAAAGTAACAGAACATTAATGTTAACAATTCATGAGTAACTAACATTTGCACACATTTTAAAGGCTGCACTACAGAGAAGGTAGTTAATAAATTATGAGCACTTAGGTACAAGTAAAACAGCTGTCTCAGCTTCCACAACTGCTATTAGCACTGCTTGAATTTCCTCTGGATCTTTAACATCTGGGCCTGATACTCCTACTCAGTGGCTTCTCAGTAGCTTGCAGTTTGCAGTTCTTCGTTAATTGCAGTAAGCTGGCAGTGATTGCCCTTAGGAAAGAATTTCATTTATGCCTATGCAATGCCAATCCCAGAAAAATCTTTAGGTTTCTAAACCTTTGTTTTAAAGAAAATGGGTTCGGGTTTTACGAAGCTTTCTTGGCAGAATGCTTACAAGTATCCACCCTAAGTGACCCTCTTTTCATCTAAGGGTACAGCTAAGTCTATGAAGCACCCCAAGGCCAATGCTAACGTGTCACTCCACTGAAATTTCCATTCCATCACAATCCTCCCCAAAAAAGCCAGAAAGTAATGCACTCAATGTTAAAGAAACTCTAATGTTGCAGCCATTTTCATGGTCACTCTTCCAAAGTGAGAAGGAACCCAGCTATAGCAGCCTGTGCATTGCAGCAGGTCCTTGACCTCCAGGAGCCCTACAGCCAAGCATGAGGCTTTTAATAGGGGCATTTGTTATCTTGGACGCTCCTGGCTGAAGCTGGCTTCTTGGCTACCTGAGACCATGTACCTTCCTTTAGAAGTTGGAACAGTAAAAGGTGAATCTCCCATCGGTTCCTCCCTCTCTCTCATTCCAGCATCCTCCACCCCATCCCAGCAACTGAAGATAAGAACTAACTGTTATTGGACGCTTTCCATGTGCCAGGAACCCCATCTAAGTAATTTTCAGGTATATCTCATTTAAGAAATGACACCTTGGTTAAAAGCATGCATTCAAGTCAAATTGTCTGAGTTCAAGTCCTGCTGTACCACCTCCTAGCTGTGTGACCTTAGATAAATGATTTATTCTCTTGGAGCCTTAGCATCTTCATCTGTAGAATAGGCTAATCATACCCATACTTCATAGGACCATTGAGAGAATTAGGTGAGTTAATATAGAGAAAGTATGCAGAGCAGTGCAATTTAAGTATTGGATTAATAATATTTCTGGACTGAAGATGGTTTATGATGAATTTTGTTTTTTATGATTTGGAGTTTTTCTCTTCATGACATTTCAAGGCAGTAAAATTGACATTCTGCTTTTTATTCATTCTCATAAAATGTGAACAATTTCCAACGTTTACTTGAGAAATTCATGACCTAAATGGAATTAAACAACTAAAAACTAATAAATACAGTTCTTACAGGCTATTTTGTTTAATGTTACAAATTTTAGAACACCAAATAATTCTACAAAAATTGGAATTCTGATATCATCTATTCTATATTTCTCTACCTTGTATTATAATTTATTTGATGTTATAAATATTTGTAGGTTCTGAAAGCACATGGTTTTCTCTAAAGTAATTTAGCTAATATGTCCCATTATTATACATATTGGCTTCTTTCACTATGTGAAATTTATTAGTAGTTGTTTTTGTGTATAAAATTATAGTTCTCACAGTCATGTTAGTTTTTTCAGAATTTTACTCTTGCAAAAATAAATATATGTTTATACTTCATTTGACTGAGAGATTTAACTGACTAAAGCACATAAAGAGATTTTTTACTCCAAGTCACATCTGGAATAAAACTTACCTTTATTTGAATGTTCCAATATCTTGATACTCCAACATTAACAACAAATCCAAAAAATATGATGTGTTCATTTTACAGATATTGGTATGCTGATATTTTATGATGGTAAATAAGTGATTACACAACCACTGCTCACATACAAGCTCAGGGACATCACAAATGATATTGAAGTCGACATTCATCTATCAGGGCTTCAGAGACTAAACCTGAACCAAAGGTGAATAGCATGTTTAGCTAAATACTAAAGCCAAGGCTTCAGTGTGTCTCTAATATATTAGAATAGTCTTCAGTCATGAAGGATGATAGTTTAAAACTTAAAGATATGGGAAAATGCTCATGATAGCATCAGAGTACATAAGAAAAAAGGATATTTAATTAAATAAATAATCTGATCCAGATTATTTCCATTTGAACTCTCTTTAGATCGTGAAGAATACTCACCCTAGTGAGCACGGGTAAAGGATATTTGGCATAAGGGTAAACATTGGGCAATACAAAGAATACCAGTGAAATCCAAGAGCTGAAACTTAATAAAGCTAAAAAAGAGGAAGAAAAAGCAAAAGGAGGGGCTTCCCTGGTGGCTCAGTGGTTGACAGTCCGCCTGCCGATGCAGGGGACACGGGTTAGTGCCCCGGTCCGGGAAGATCCCACATGCTGCGGAGCGGCTGGGCCCGTGAGCCATGGCCGCTGAGCCTGCGCGTCCGGAGCCTGTGCTCCACAACGGGAGAGGCCACGACAGTGAGAGGCCCGCGTACTGCAAACAAACAAACAAACAAACAAAAAACCCAAAAGCAAAAGGGTAAGTGTGCTAAAATCTTCATCTAACATGGCAGGGTATCAAGAGGTAGTATCTAAAGTTGACCGAACCAGAAAAGATGTAAGGATAATCTTTATATTCAACAAAGGAAACCAACAAAAGAACTAACAATAATTGCATTAAAATTAGAAGAAAAATAGAATGGTATAATATTCCTTTTTAATAGAGGGTACTCAATAGATATATCCTAAAATAACCAATCAAAAATTAGCATGCAAGTGTATTATTTAGAAATAGAAAGGTAACTATCAAAAGCACTAAAAACAGAGTCACTTAAAGATGGTTGCCTCTGGGAGGTAGGAATGGGATGTGGCAAGACACCGTGGCCTCTTTTATAAGGCTTTCTGCACGATCCTTTAAAACTCAAGGTTCACGTATTACCAGGATAAAAAATTTTACATGAAATGGCTAATTGTACTAGAGACTTTCTTCCCCTGGGACATTTATGTCTGCACAGATGATAAAGATGTAGGCTTGTTGTAATTTCATCTCTCCTCACCCCAGAATACCTTGAGATGAACGAAAGTGGTCTGGGTGGGTGAGGTCCTGACAGAGATTTCTTCCATATCAGAAGGCAGCTCTTTTGCCACAACCGTCCAGTCTGCTCCCTTTCACTAGCTATGTTAATTCTGATTATGGGCAAAAGTGGGAAACTTCCATTTATATTTAAAAATCACATCCTGTCTCCAAAGACAGTACAGCGAAATTGTTTCTCATTTACATTTCGTAACTCCCTCAGTCACATAATAATTCATTATTCTATGAAAATGTGCAGTAGTCTGTAAACGTGAATGGCTTCAAAAAGCAAAGCATTCTTAAAACATATAATGTCCTTCCTTGCCACATAAGTCAAACCCTGATAAAGCTACATTAACATACTGATCCGTGAATTTTGCACATCAAAATTTTTATATAGATTTAACACAATTTTCAGCTTTTGTTTAATGAATATTTAATTTGGAAAGCTATGAAATAATAGGTAATTATAGCTCTACAAGAACACATATTGACATGTAGTTTAAAAGACTATGAAAGGTGCCTTGTGCTTGCAGTGAGTTTATAATTTAAACACAAAGAAAAATTTTAAGGTTGCCAATCAAATATTCATCAGAAGAAAGAGTGCACAGAGGATCTCCCTTCCTTAGGGCATGTCTGCAAAGGAGACACTAAAAATAACATAGGAGCAGGTTTGGCAGACCTTGCTTAGGCAAAATTCCAAACACATCCAAAAAGAGCTGATGAAGAAAAAATAAGTTTCCCTAGCTTGAAAGCAAAGGCAACAGCATGTAAGGGTCAGGTTTGGAAAAGATGGTGAGGACAATATGCAAAGGCCTCAGAAGTAGGACAATATGGGCAAGCCCAAGAAATTGAAATATTATTTCCCCACCCTTTGTTTTAGTATCTTTTTCTTAACATGAACTGTCCTCCAATATCTTCAACCCTGATTCACGACGAAACCTAGGTCCCTCTTGCTGTCCATAAGAAACTCATTCACTCTAATGTGTAGGGAGTAAATGGGTTATCCCTCTTAGGTGGGCTTTACATTTTTAAAAAGCCCAAACAATGCAGTAGTAAAGTTTAAAACATGTATACCCTATCATACCCATCAGTAATCACCTTTTCTTGCAAAAAGTATGGTCAGGTTTAAAAAAGAAAACTTTAGAGTCCTTCCAACAACTTGCTCCCTACCTTGCAGAGAAAGTCCATAGGCCAGAAGATCTTAAATTTTTAACATGCTTTAAAACTTTCTGGAATGCTACAACTGACCAGCCCCATTCCCTGAGATTCTGAAATTCTGATTCAGTCCCAGAAACCTGCATGTTTACCCAGCACTATAAGCAAGTCTGACATAACCCATCCCATGACCCACATTTGAAAATCACTGCATTGCTCTATTTACAATAGTCAGGACATGGAAGCAACCTAAGTGTCCATCGACAGATGAATGGATAAAGAAGATGTGGCGCGTATATACAATGGAATATTACTCAGCCATAAAAAGAAACGAAATTGAGTTATTTGTAGTGAGGTGGATGGACCTAGAGTCTGTCATACAGAGTGAAGTAAGTCAGAAAGAGAAAAACAAATACCGTATGCTAACACATATATATGGAATCTTTAAAAAAAAATGGTTCTAAAGAACCTAGAGCTAGGACAGGAATAAAGATGCAGACGTAGAGAATGGACTTGAGGACACGGGGAAGGGGAAGGGGAAGCTGGGACGAAGTGAGAGAGTGGCATGGACATATATACACTACCAAATGTAAAACAGATAGCTAGTGGGATAGCTAGCCACATAGAACAGGGAGATCAGCTCGGTGCTTTGTGACCACCTAGAGGGGTGGGATAGGGAGAGTGAGAGGGAGGGAGACGGGAGGGAAGAGATATGGGAACATATGCATATGTATAGCTGATTCACTTTGTTATAAAGCAGAAACTAGCACACCATTGTAAAGCGATTATACTACAATAAAGATGTTTTTTTTTTTTAAAAAAAGAAAGAAAATCACTGCATTGCACTAAAAGACAAAGAGGTTAGAGAAACCTTCATTTCTCTCTGCTGCAGGAAAATCCACCAGGGCAGGTTTTCTGAGGAATTTCTCTGTCCTGCATTCTATCTTCCCATCCTCACCCATGACTTGTTTTGAAAAATTCTCAAGGATCCTGAATTGTCCTTTCATTCCCCATCACAGGCACTAATACTCTTACAGACTGGCAGCTCCTTCCCACACACTCAGAGACACCTGTAGCCTCTGGAGATCTAGATAGGAGCTAACCCAATAATCCTTCATCTAAGAGACATAGCGCCACACTAGTATTTTTAATTTCTCCAATTTTTTTTCTTGGTTGACTGATTGGCAGTTGGGTTCCATCCTATTTCTTGTTTACCGGACACTATAAAATCATTCCCTTTTGCTTATTCCCGAAGCCTATGTCACCCATCTGTGCCCAACCTACCTCAAAGAAAGAAGGTAAACCACCAACAATAGTTAAACCATTACCTTAGAGCTAGAAAAGATGGAAAAGTCTTCTTCCAGATGGAGATTCTTGAAATTACTGCTGAAAAAATACCCCTCAATTTGCTTTTTTTTCCCCAAATCCATCCCAGTTAAAGTAGCACTCCTTGTTCTCAGCATTACAATGAGCACAAACACAGGCACTGAAACTGTGTCCCAGTCCTCAGTTATGAGACAGTCACTCAGGTGGTCTAGCATATTCTCATGATTAACAGATTGCCATTTAAAGGAAAACATATAATTTACAAATGCTCTGAAAGTTACTTGAGAATGTCTTTAGACTCCCAGGGTTCTACAGATCACAGTTTGAAAACACCATTTTAATAGAAAGAATTCTTATCTCTGCCACTTGTTGCCTATGTGACCTTGTTTGTGGTACCTAATCTCTCTGAGCCTTGTTTCCAACTAAAGTAGATTGCTCAATAAAAGGCTGCCAATATTAGTACAGTACAGAGGGTGTACTGCATTGGGAGACACTGAAGTCTGGAAGATGAGTTGGAAAATTATTGCAATGGCCCCGTTGTGAGCAGATAAGGGATGCGACTAGATTACCAGCAGTGGAATGAAAAGGGCTAGCTCCAGAAGACTAATTTAGGAAGAATCAACATTTGTGACTGACCTGGATGTTTTCCCCAACTATACTCCCAGGACGTTAACTGGTGTTTTGTGAAAACTATGATTCCATCTTTTTTTTTTTATTGGTGGATTTTTTTATTCCATGAAAGCACGAATTACAAATGAAACTAGCCAAACAACAAATCAGTTAACTTACTTCATCAAATGCTAAAAATATGATTCCATCTTTGAAGACATTTGGGAAATTTTGCTGTAAGGTAAGCAAAGAAATCCTGATAAATCTTATTCCAGAATAATATTTGCTGGCTCTACAACTCCTAACCCCTATGAAATTAGAAGTAAAAGTCTGTTGTAGTTCACGCTCCGTCTCTTCTCTCTTTCACACATACACACACACACACTCAACCCTATAGCAGTACTTAGGCTGTCCTATTGCTCTGAGTTTTCTTGTAGGTTGCTACATTCCCCGTGCCTCAGTCAGAACCTGTCCAGTGGCAGGCACTAAATAACTATTTTTTGAATTAATAAATAATAAGGAAACAACTAGGTGGTGGAATTTTAAGAGTCTAGGAAGGACTCATACCACTCATTCCAAATTCTTTCTTCTGATGGCTAATGTTAAAATGTCAACAATGGAATTTAAATCCTTTGGCCAAAATCTCTCAGGAGAAGATATGGCTTCAGCAAAAGTATTCTCAGACTTACCAAGATGGCAGAGAACGTGCAAGTGATGATGTTCATTGTGAAGCACCTGGGCTAGAAATAATTTTATTATTAGAAACAATGTTATATGTTGGTTAAGATTGACAAACATGGATGTGCTATAATAGAAAAAAAGGAAGGCTGCTTGAGTAGACATTCTTGGACCAAAGCCTTTGACGACAAAAGCAAGATGGCAGCCATAGCAAAAAGAATCAAGGTTTCCTCACCCTGGCAGCTCCAAAGATGATTTCCTGTGGTGCATGCCTCAGGTAGAGTGCTGGCTAGACAGCCAAGTGTTACTGTGGCTTCCCAGAAATCACAAAGTGAAGTCATCAACAGCTTAATATAACCAAGTTGAAAGGTCACTCTGGGAATTTAAAATATCCAATATATGGGACTTATAGGAAACCTGAACTCCGAAGCAAGTACATCTCATGGTTCCAATAGTCTGCTCTATAAAAGGATTTAACAACAGAGGATGCTCAGTATCCAAATGCTGTGGTTATAAGCAGTGACTCTTCATAGTGTCTGATCCATGTGTTATATAGTGCTTTCTGTTAATTAAATCTCAATACAAATTTGTGGCAAGATTATTTGTCTTATGTTTCACAGAGTCCCAAGTGTGTTGGGTAAGAAATGATATGCCATGCTCAATATTCTAGGAAATTAATTACCTGGGGGAATTCATTAAAGACTGTAGAATTATGATGCTGAATTTTAATATCCATTTGCTATTTTTTCATTGGATTTGTTGACTACCTAAACTTGTTAGCTGACACAGGACATCAGGTATCAAATGTGTAAAGAATATTGGCAGGATAGGACAAATATAGCCAGCAGATAGGAGCTAAGCTAGGACTGGGATTTGGGCCCGGGTGCAAGCTTGGGCCAGGTCAGGACTGGGACAATGCATTGGAGTGAGTCTTACGCATTTCTCTAAGCTGAGGCCACAATGCAGCACCAGGAGGCTGGAGACAGCTTGAAGATCAAGGAAGCAAAGCAGATATTGCTAAGGATGATGTCAAGGGTCAGCCAGGGTTCAAGGTAAGGAGGAGAGTAATGAAGTCAGATCTACCTCCAGTACCAGGTGTTCATCTACACTGTCCAATAAAATTAGGAGTATATACAGTCACAGCATCAACAGACTAACAGAGCTGCATAAAGCCAATAGTATTCTGTTTAATGGCGTGGCTAGAACAAAAGACACAGCCTGAATACCAAATTATTTATTTTGGCTTCAGATTTAGGTAAACAAAAAACAGGTCAGTCACAATATAATCTGATTCTCTACATTCATAGATGGGTATTGATTTGACTGGAAGCTATTCAATCATAATGATGATTGTTATAATTTTTAATGCCTGATTTATGATACATGCAGCAGAAAGAGCTTTATGAGGTCCAAACATCCCACCTGAGAAGAGGTGATATTGCCAGTTATAAAGATTGGAAGATTCTCATCAATAAGCCACAGGAAAAATAACTGAAGGAATCTTGGGCTTGTAACAAATATATTTTCAATAACGTGATACGCCTACATCCTTCTTTGACTTTGTGGTTGATCCGAATAATTTTTCATGCATTTTAATGTTGTCTCATTACAAGGTATGGTTTTGTAAGAATTAGGCTTGACCAAGATGATCTCTCTGTAATAGAATCTACTAATATTAACTAAGGAGGTAAGGGAATAGACCTAAATATCCAAGTTAGGAAACAAAGACTTATTTTGTATTATCAGCACTCAGAGGATGTTAGGAGGTTCAGAGCCTATGATCACTTAGTGTTAAGTCCATAAAAGGTCAGGATTTATTGCAAGTTGAACTTGGTATTTTCTAAGGCAATGCTGTCTATAGAAATATGTGAACCACCAATATGCTAATATGAGCCACATATGTAATTTCAAATTTTCTAGTAGCCACATTAAAACAGGTTAAAAAAAAGAAGTGAGATTAATTTGTATGGTATATTTTAACAAAATATAGTCAAAATATTATCATTTCAACATATACTCAATATTTTAAAATTATTAATAGTATATTTTACATTCTCTTTTGTTACACCAAGTTGTTGAAATTCAGCATATATTTTGCGCTGACAACACATCTCAGTTCAGACTAGCCCCAAGTCAAGTGTTCAATAGCTCCATGTGGCTAGTGGCTACCATAAGGGCAACAGAGTCCTAAGACCTCAAATGGGTAGTGAAATTCAAAAAGAAAAAAAACACTTATTGAATGTATTGTATGACAAATCAAATTTTCAGAAACATCAAATTGTTTTAACATATACTGTATTACATTGTTTAGAGAGTATTGTAATTATCTGTAAGTAAAGTCACTGCTTTATTGTTAAAAAAAAAGAAAGGGTTTTTTGTTTCCAAATTAAGAAAATATTAGTTAATTTTTAATTAGTTAATTTTTGTGGTAGAATGCGTCAATCCAACAGAATTTGAAGACCAATGCTTTGGAATATTGTGGGTCATATACAACCCTGAAAACAATGAAAACCCTTGAGAGCCAAAATGGATGGGGGCCGGGTGGGAGAGAAGGAAGGGGAAAAGGTAAGGAAGGAGGGAGCAGTGGGTGCTTTGACAATGACAAAGAAAGGACCTGGGTGGGTGGGGGCGAATGGGAGGGGCTTCATCTCCACTGCATTTTGCCAAGAACCAGTCCTGATGTTGAAGAAGTTTATGGCTCTACACAGCTTTATGGCACCAGTTTGCAATTATTTATTGCTCTGGATCTCTTTATTCACAAGAGACACATCTGAAAGCGAGGCTCATCTACTCATTCTGATTCGCTTCATGACTGATGCAGATCACCATGGCCCACCCCACACAAAAGTATGGGCAGTGACCTACAAAGGCCCTTTCTGACCCTAAATGCCTCCTCCACTTCCCACTGTGATGCCTGAAATCCACCGAGAGCCTTCCTTTGGGTAAGGAGAGGGTTTCCCAAACTTCAACCCTTTGATTATGTTGGTCATTGTCTCTGCCAGGTCTGTATACCACCTGTTCTATTACTTATTTAATATGTTTTTTTTAAACCAACTCCTTTTTTTTTTCTCACAGAAATAATCTTATGAAGGAAAGAAACTCTATATCACTACCAAGAAGTAAAACCTATAAAATTGGCCACAAATACTCTAAAGATAACAAATACCACTGTTACACTTTAAAAGCTCACATATGTAACACCCCCAAATCATCATGACTACCACCAGTGGTAAAATTACCACTTATTAGGAAATACTGGGTTAAGTATTTCCAAATACTTTAAAAGGTGACTGCAAAAACATGAATATCATACAGCAGATGTAGCATTCGTAAATAGTTAGGAAAACTGCTTGAGCAAGGAATTTGGTTTATGTTAGCATTCTCATCTTTATTGTGCCTAAGAATCACCTGGGAAGCTTATTTAAAATATAAGTTTCTGGGTCCCACATCAGATTTTGTAGATTTAACAGAACTGGGTTGGGTGTAGATATAGGCATTTTTATTAAACTCTTCAGGTGGTTAGGATTTAGTTGGTTTGCAAAGCACCCAAAAAATCCTGGGACACAGCACTACAAGTCAGTAAGAGACGTGAAGCTATGTCATGGACAACAGTACCCTGGGGGACCAGAGGGACTCTAATACAGAACAGATGTACGAGGAGAGGGGAGGGATCTGAAGAGCACCTCCATCAACTCCCTATTTTGTGGAAGGTCCCTTTCAATATGACCAGAGCTTAATGCAACAATCTATTCCCTTCAGTATAAACCCAGCAACAAAAGCACTTCAATAGTTATAAATAAATCATATATATCAGCCCTAGATGGAATCTCTCTGTGGGTGTCTTCGATTTTCCCTCTTTCAGAAAAGATAAAGGTCATGTGTTTATTATGTCTAGGGTATTGGGAATCTATATAAAACTTCCACTTGATCATGACAGTTTACGTGAAAGATGTGAGATTTAAGGTCAGTGTAAAAAGGAGGGGTAGAGATTATATGCTTGGACTTTTCCCGCAAACTGTAATGAATCAGAATCGATCCTATAGGAAATAAAGTCATTTCCAACAAAAGCCCTCCAGGTAAATGCTGCCTTGGCAAATGAAGGAAACCAGAGACAGAAAACCCTCAACAGGGACCCATCTGCAATTTGAGATACTTTCTGGTTTCCCCCATCTCACACCAAATATTGTAGGTTGTTGTGTAGGAACCTTCTAAGATGGTGTCCAGTGATGCCTGCCCTCCTGGTATTCATGCCCTTGTGTAATCCCCTCCCCTGCAGTGTGATCTGAACCTAGGAACTTGCTTCTAATTTATAGAATAGAGCAAAAGTAATGGGAGCTGAGATTAGGTTCTACAACTATGACTTTCATCTTGCTAATGCTCTCTCTCTGGTTCTTCCTGCTTGCTCAGTCTGATGAAACAAACTACCATTTTGTGAGATGCCCTACAGAGAGGTCCATGTGGCAAGAGACTGAGGGGCTTATATCAGTTCCTATGGCTGCTGTAACAAATTACCACAAACTTGGTGACTTAAAACAACAGAAATGTATTCACTCCATTCTGGAGGCCAGAAGTCTGAAATCAGTTTCACTGGGCTGTAATCAAGGGGTTGGCATAGCTGTGCTTCCTCTGGAGGCTCTAGGGGAGAATCTGTCCCTTAGTTCTTCCAGCTTCCGGTGGCTGCCAGCATCCCTTGACTTGTGGCTGCATCACTCCTGTCTCCGTGGTCACATTGCCCCCTCCTTTCCTGTGTCTAATCTCCCTCTGCGTCTCTCTTATAATGATACTTCTGATGGCATTTAGGGCCCACCCAGATAGTCCAGGAAAATTTCCTCATCACAAAAGTCTTAATCTCTTGGGCTTCCCTGGTGGCGCAGTGGTTGAGAGTCCGCCTGCCGATGCAGGGGACGCGGGTTCGTGCCCAGAACCGGGAAGATCCCACATACCGCGGAGCGGCTAGGCCCGTGAGCCATGGCCGCTGGGCTTGCGCGTCCCGAGCCTGTGCTCCACGACGGGAGAGGCCTCTGCAGTGAGAGGCCTGCGTGTCACAAAAAAAAGAAAAAAAAAAGTCTTAATCTCATTCATTAAAAACTTTACCATATGGTAAATTTTATGTCGTGTATTTTACCACAATTAATTTTTTAAATTTTAAGGTAACATACAAATATTCCAGAGATTAAGACCTGATATCTTTGGTGGCCACGATTCCACCCACTACAGAGGCCAGTTCAACAGCCAGTGAAGAACTCAGTCCTGCCAACGACCACATGAGTGAGCTCAGAAGCAGATTCTTCCCTAGTCGAGCCTAGAGATGACTGCAGCCCAGATGAAGCCTTGAATGCAGCCTGTGGAGACCCTGAGCCAGAGAACCCAGCTAAGCTGTGCCCAGAGTCCTGACTCACAGAAATTGTGAGATAATAAAGGCTTTTGTAACCAACTACATTTGCGGGTATTATTATACAGCAACAGATAACTAACAGTTGCTTTGCTCATGGCTTGTAAAATGCCAATTCATTACACTGTATTCACATCTATCTAAGATGACAATCAAGCAAAAACTATCTTATTAATGGAGGCAACTTAAGACCACAAGCTATAGAGTTGGAAAAAGCCCACCTTCTTCATGACCTTAAGCAAGGTCTCTGAGACTTTGTTTCCACTTGTGTTAGATGGAGTTAATGATACTTTCCTCATTGTGTTGTTGATAATATTTCATGACATATGTAAAGCATCTACTTTAGGATCATACTTTGACATATAGTAAGTGCTCAATAAATAGCAGCCTATACTATTTTTATATGCCTTAAGAAAATATATATATTGGGACTACCCTGGTGGCGTAGTGGTTAAGAATCCGCCTGCCGGTGCGGGGGACGTGGCTTCGATTCCTGGTCTGGGAGGATCCCACATGCCGCAGAGCACCTGGGCCCATGTATCACAGCTACTGAGCCTGCGCTCTAGAGCCCACATGCCACAACTACCGAAGCCCGCGCGCCTAGAACCCGTGCTCCGCAACAAGAGAAGCCACCACAATAAGAAGCCTGTGCACTGCAACGAAAAGTAGCCCCCACTCTCTGCAACTAGAGAAAGCCCACGTGCAGCAACGGAAACCCAGTGCAGCTAAAAATAAATAAATTAATTAATTAATTTTAAAAAGAAAGAAAATATATATATTAAAACAAAATAGAATTAAATATATTTTAAGCTTATCATCTCAATTTTTTTAAATGAAATAATCATTTCTCCAAGGCCAATTATTTGGCGTTACTTAAAAAAAAGAATCTAACATCTCCTATGATGTGTTCTCTCATCTCTGTAGGCCATGTCAGCTGCACTCTGAGCACCCTTTTTATGGTTGATCCTGTTTGAAACTCTAAAAATAATTAATATAAAATATGGAATCAGGAAATGGAAGAGATAAAGAAATCAAGACCAAATTGTTTTAGCTGGAGTCAGTGAAACATTTCTTGACAGAGAGAGATGATGCAATCACTCACCAAGAGAAAACTAATAAAGGACCTTGAAACCAAGTATAAGTCTGGGAAACTGTTCAGAGATGGGTGGCAGGTCCATTTAGGTGGCAGAGTCAGAATGAAGAGGCTGTAACATGCCTTGGAGGGCCAGGGAGATAGTCTCAGAAGCAGTCTGTGGGGAAAGAGGCTGAAGGTTAATGATAAGGGACATTGAAAAATGTGGAAGATAGAGAGTTAAATGGACATTCTCTCTCTTTCATGGAAGGTATAATCTGGAGTCTTATCCCTGAATTTGATAAGCACTTAACCTCTGCTCTCTCCTCATCCCTGAAATAAGGAATCATCTGGATCATCTCCCAGCTTCCTTCTAGCTAAGATTCACGGCCACTGCCCATGTGAAAATGGATTATTCCCTCACACATGTGCTCAGCTTACCGATGAACAGTGAAATACGCTGGGGACAGTCAGCTGCTATTCTGCTTCACTTTCTGCTCTTTTTCTGGTGTAAGTTATTACTCATTTAGGAAGAGAATCAGTGCTTAATATGTGAGAGAAAAAGACCCTGAGACATGGCTTTCCAAGGAGCTCTGCAGAGTCTGGGAACTCAATTTTTCTTCCCCCTAACGCTGACAGTAAGAGTCCCTGGGACAGCGGACCTTGGGTACTGAGATGGAGGACTGATGTGCTTTGGATGGGGGTGTGATAGCACCAACAGTCACATCCATACACACATGTTTTCTGGAATTTGGGGGGACTTATTTTTAAAGGAGAAAGAAAAGAATACGTCAAACTGTTTATTCCTTTTCCAAAGTATTTTATATTTACTAGCTTTTTATTTGTGCCAGAGATGAATATGCATGGGAAAAGGAGGTGCTGAGGATTTCCTTGTTATCTCCATGTTTTTCAGGCCTCCCCTTCTTCCATAAGCCTAGAGGCTGTCTAAGCAGCCCTGGTTTTCCTTTCCTGTCAGCCTTGACAGTTCCCTCTCAGTCACCCAGCCAGTGGGCAGCCAAGCGCTGGCCGCTCCCCCAGAAGCCTTTGCAGGAGCCAGCAGTTACCTGGCAACAGCGACAATCTTCGAACAGGAGACAAAACAGCAGTGGACACCAGAAAGAGCAGTTCCTTCCAGAATCTAAAAGAGGAAAAGAGAAGGGAGGCAAATGGCTCTTTTTATCAATAGCTTTTTATCCCCGCCCATGCTGTTCTCCTGAATCCCCAACTCCCAATTTCTATCATCACCTGGTAAAAATAGCCTCCAATTGGAGAGTTTAATAACAGCCGCAGACATTCATATGGACGATTGTACTTGGGTAGACTCAGTAATCACACCCTCCCTTAACCCCCTGTAGAATGCTCAGGAGTTAATCAACCTAGTTTCCATCTGTGCACATGCTGTGTTCCAATCCAAGGACTGGAACCACCTAATTGTCCTTCCATGATAGCATCCTAAATTCTGCGTGCTGAGAAGCACAGACAAGCAATTATCTCATGTCTTGCCTCCTTAGCCACAACTCTACGATGAGTGGTACTGGCGGGGGGGGGAGGTGCAAGTGGATAAGCATACTAGCTAACAATAGCTAACATTTACTGAATGCTTACTCTGTTCTAGGTGCTGCTCTGAGCACCTTTAACTTTCAAAACGGTCCTATGAGATCAATAATATCATTATCTCCATTTTACTGATGGAGAAACTGGAGCTCAGAATGACTAATTGTCAAATGTCATACATCTATTAAGAGCAAGGCTAGGATTTGAACTCGATTCAGTGTTTGAACTCATGTCCTTCATCACCTTGTTATGTAGCTAAAAGGTGAGAGACTGTAGGATTTGCTAAGAGGGAGCCTGGCTGGATGGTAAGGCAGAGATAAAAATTACTAAACTGTAAAAGTCAGGGATAAAAATTAATTATGCTCAATTCACCTAATAGAATATACTGATCAAAACTTTCCCTTCAGGGGCTTCCCTGGTGGCGCAGTGGTTGAGAGTCCGCCTGCCGATGCAGGGGACACGGGTTCGTGCCCCGGTCCGGGAAGATCCCACATGCTGCGGAGCGGCTGGGCCCGTGAGCCATGGCTGCTGAGCCTGCACGTCCGAAGCCTGTGCTCCTCAATGGGAGAGGCCACAACAGTGAGAGGCCCGTGTACCACACACACACACACACACACACACACACACAAAAAATTTCCTTTCAGTTAAAGTGGGATTGTGTAATTATAAGAGAGGCTGATCAACCCCTTTTAGCAGAGTCCTGTGAAACTACTACGTAAACTCCCACAGGCCTCAGAACACGTAAACATCAACCTATGGGGAAGATAACCCCTGAGGACTCTGTCATCCTCATCATTCTGTGATTCGATGGGAAAAGTAACATGGCCACATGAGTCAGCGCAAACAGAATAGGGTATGGAATGAGATGACCAGAACTTCAGTCTTGGCTTGGTTGTCCACTCACTTTGTGACCTCAGAGAAGTAAATTCCATAAACATTCACTGGGCCTATGTCTTGCACCAAGTGCTGACACAGGGCCTGAGAAAACAGGAATTCCCAGACATGGGTCATTGTCTGAAGTGGGGTCACAGTCTCATGGAGCGGGAAGAATTGTGGACAATTTCTCACATTTTCCTTATCTCTAGACTGGAAGACTAATTGCAACTTCTTTTGTTGTGAGCATCAGACAAGATAATGGTTGTGAGAAGGACTTAATGGACTACAAAAAAGGCATGCAAAGTTAGTAGTGATTATCAATGCTAAGACTGAGCTCTTAAAATAATTCACAGATATTATTATCATGGTTATTACCCTGCATGACCTGACTCCTGCCAACCTCTCCAACTTTATTTCCCACAAGTGCCTTGTTCTGCTTCTTGGCTGCACAGGCCAAAAATATTCCTGCCTTAGGGTGTGCACTACCTGAGGTGTACTTCCTCCAGTCATCTGGATGGCTCATTCTGGGAGGATCCAGAGAGGTCCTCCCTATTCACCCTATCTAAAATAGAGAACATGTGTGCACACATAGACACACACATATACACAATGTGCACATATACACGTGCATACACACATGCACACATACAGACAGGTATACTATAGCTATATACACTCAGACACACACACACAAACACATATACACAGATGCATGCACACACATCACTCTCTATTTCCTTATCCTGCTTTAATTTTCTTCAGCATGCTATCTCTTCCTAAAGTTATGTTTTTACAGGTTTGCTCACACATTTATTACCTGATTCTCCCATTGGAATGTAAGCTCTCTGAGGGCAGGGACTTAGTCCTGTTAACATTCTATTTCTAGTGCCCAGAGCAGTTTCTGACTCATAACACAGCTCCATAATTTTTGAGATATAATTCACATACCATACAATTCACCTATGTAAAGTATAAAATTCAGTGGTTTTTAGTGTATTCACAGAGTTGTGTGACCATCACCACAACGGATTTTAGAACATTTTCATCCCCTCAAAAAGGAACCCCATATCCATCAGAAGTCACTCTGTTCCTCCCCTCAAAATCCACACTCCATCCCCAAGCACTACTCATCCACTTTCTGTTTCTATGTATTTGCCTATTTCTGGACATTTCATGTAAATAGAATCATATAATATGTGATCTTTTGAATATTAAAGTTTGATGAGTGAATTTAAAAAATGTTAAATCCAATTTTTGCCACACCCTCTGGATATCAGTAGCTCCTCAGAAAGTTTCCTTTCATGAGTTTTGAGCAATCTATTATCCAACCTAAGAAACAGAATTCGTCTGGCAAAAATATAGCAAAAAACCTCATTTATTCATAGTGCACTTTTTGTTTGTTTTTTAATTGTGATGTTTTGATATAAGCTTCCCTTTGCACTATCAACAGAAAAAAAGGAAAGGCTGACAGCAAATAAATACTTGAAATGAAAATCTGAGGGGCCTCTTTATTTACTTAAGAGACCAACTGTTTTCAAACATTCTGAATTACAAATGATTTGATTCTAATCTAAGCAGAGGCCAGCAAGTCTGGTGCTCTGATACGTTGATTACAAATCATTCTCTATTCCCTAAAGCAGGACCTTTATCAGGCAACCTCAGTAGACATAATTCCACACATCCATGGACCTGAAAGTCGTATGATAGCCTTTTATTATTTACAAGCATTTCATAATCAACTTCACCAACCAAACTGGCTTTCCCCTTCAATTATTTTAAATTAGTGAAGTTTTAGTGCATAAATATGCTCTTCTCCAATGTACACTGTTAAATGATTTCTCATATTTGATTCACGTAAGAGTAACTGACATCAGTGTCTCAATCAAACCGTGAATTAGAATTGGAAGGGAACTTAAGGTCATTGGGTATAACCTCTCACCCAATGCTGGAATCCAAGCCATAGCTTCCCTGGTTTGAATGCATTCCAGTGATACGGAGCACATCATTAGGTATGGAGGTATCCCCCTCCATCACTCCAAACGACTTTAATGCCCAAGCATTGCTCCTTAGAGTAAACTCCCCATGCATCCTGATTTAAAGATTTTCCCCACATGACTGTCCTCCTTCATCTACCTTCTTTTAGTCCAAGTTCTGCCCCCTAGGGTAAAAGAGGGGAAGCCTACTTCTTTCTGCCCAGGGAAGTGAGTCCCCTGAGTATCTGAAGACAGCTTGCCTCCTTCAGAATTCTTCCCTGAGCTAAAAACCCCCAGGCCATCTTACAACGTGGTTTTTAGACCCCTGTCTCCTGCCACCTCCCACCACCCTCACCTTTCTGATCACCCACCATTGAAGCAATTCATTGCTGTGTGTCAGTACAAATATGCAATATAGGCACCTATGAACCTTCCCAATGAAAAGGGGGTCAGACATGCCTCATGTTCATTGCTGAAATACCCTCTTATATGCAAACACCATATATATGAATTGCTGAGACCATACAGATAAAATTATCCATACTGAGGGACTTCTATGGGCTTTTCATATTCATTTGTGGGTCAAGGACTTCTTTGAGCTAAAATGAGCAGATCCCATTTAAACAAAGGACAATATCCATTCAGGAGCTCTGACCTGAATGTCCTATCTTTAGGCACATGTAATTTCAACCAAAGTGATCATGAATCAAACCAGGAAAGCCAGAGCTATTTCAGCAGCTGTGAAAACAAACGCAATAATACCAAGCTACTTGTATCCATTTAATTTGGAGATTTCCTGAGGAGAAAAAGTAAATTTCGGTATGCTTCCCATTTAAGGATGCCACACAGAGAATGTTTTGTGTCTTCACAAGTCCAAATCAGTGCCAAAATATAAGGGGAAGAACTGACAACCTATTTTTGTCAGGGCCACAGAGACACTATCTTGATGAGAGTACCGCAGTTCAAGGTCTGATCTGGTTCCATCCTCTCCATTCAAACACAATAAGAAGTTCACCCACAAATAACCAGTTTGGGAGGCTTGAGTCTCACCAACTGTGGCCACTCTTTCATTTCCAGCCAGGGAGGCAACTCTGGTGCAAGATTAGAAAACCAGAAGCATCATGCAGTTTCCTTCCAATAGGCAGCAGCATGCAGAAAAGAAAGAAGGCATTGAAAGTTAGTCCAAGCAGTATTAAATCACAGCTCTGCCATTGCTGATGAGTAACTCTGAGGAAGTGACTTAACCACCCTTAGTCTGCTTCTTCCTCTAAAACTGGGGTTCTCAACACTTACCTTAAAAGGTTGCTGTGAGGAGCCATGTATGAGAATGCACATGAAAGGTATGTAGTAAGCAGGGCCAGGCATATAGTAGGTGCTCATTAAGAGTGATTAATAAACAAATTACAGATCACAAAGTTGTTTGCTGAAAGTAGAATTACAACAGAGGATGTGGAATATGTTTAACGACTCTTTTTCTTGGGCTATAAGAAAGAGCTTAATGAATTGTCCCCTTTCCACTCTGTCTAAAGAACTGGAACCAGTCAGCTAGAATGGCCTGCCCTCTTTCCTGGACAAAAAAGAAGACATAGTGACACTTACCAAATTTTCTATTTTTAAGCTCTGTGAAGACCAACACCCTTCTCTAGTACTTGTCATGGTAACACTACCATCTTGACATCAACAGTAGTTTCAGACCCCTGACTTTACAGAGGATTTTTCTTTCTTTATAATCAATGGGATGATACTTAAGCCCACTGGCAAAGCATTCTTTATATAATAGGCTTAATTGCTTCCAAAGGTTTTCTAGGTATATATTTTTTAAAATTCAGTCACAAGAGGTAAAATTTTTTCCTTGGAATATCCTGTTCTTTCACCAAATTCATCTCTTTGGGGACTTCTCTGTGGACTGATGGCCCCCTGGAAATCCACCATCAGTAAATAAATGTAGATTCTCAGTTTTTTTTTAAATTTTTACTTTATATTGGAGTATAGTTGATTAACAATGTTGTGTTAGTTTCAGGTGTACTGCAAAGATACATATACATGTTATCTATTCTTTTTCAAATTCTTTTCCCATTTAGGTTATTACAGAATACTGAGCAGAGTTCCCTGTGGTATACAGTAGGTTCTTGTCGGTTATCTATTTTAAATATAGAAGTGTGTTCATGTCAATTCCAAACTCCCAATCTGTCCCTCCCCACCCAGTAACCATAAGTTTATAGACTCTCAGTTTTATCAGTCAACACAAATGCACTCTGGATGCCTTTATGCTAATGAAATAGGCCATATAGTCCATGCTTTTAAGTGAGTTTATCCTCTAATTCCTGCCCAGCCATTCTAGGTCATTAACCCCACAGATGAGAAAACTAAGACCCAGAGAGTTCCAACCCACCTAATGTCATCTGTTAGGCTAAAGTCTAGCTAACATAGAGACAAGACTTCCAGGACAATACTCCCTTTTGCCCCACCTCTTGCCCTCACAAGAGAGTCTGGGCTGAGCCACCTGATCAGACACTCTTTTTTTTTTTCCCAAAGATTTTTTTTTTGATGTGGACCATTTTTTTAGACTTTATTGAATTTGTTACAATATTGCTTCTGTGTTATGTTTTTTGGTTTTTTTGTCTGCAAAACATGTGGGATCTTAGCTCCTTGACCAGGGATTGAACCTGCACCCCCTGCACTAGAAGGCAAAGTCTTAATCACTGGACAGCCAGGGAAGTCCCTGATTGGACATTCTTGAGGGATTACCTTGCTTCCTTGGCAACCAGAGGAGGCGGCACATCAATCGGGCCTGCTCAGGGATGGCCAATGATTCAAGACCCTGACACAGAATATCCCCAGGTGGTTCCTCTCAGGAACTGCCTTTCCTGGCCTGGGTGGCCTGTTGTCTCGGGGGATGTTTGGTCAGACGGGACAATGTCAGCTTTGTCTCCTTTATTAGAATTTCCTCCTATTGTGCATCTACAGAAGAGAACTGACTATATGGCAGAGTGACTAACGTAAGATGCTAAAGTTGGAACTGGGGACAGTCCAAGTTGGCAGCCGCTGAATCATGAGGAGATTCTATGCTGCCACTTGTTCCCCCGTCAAGTTCTAGTGACTCGGTTGTTTAAATCTTGTGGCAAGACACCTGGAAGCTATTTGTCTTTTTCCTAAGGACTCATTCACAGGGTAAAAATGTAATAATGTTCATTTACCATCACTCTATTACCCTGAAAACCAGATTGCTGCTAATTCAACGTGGTGCTGATTCAGTCATCATATCACTGGGCAACCTTCTTCTGCAATAGCTATTTATGTCCCAGCACCATTTGAAACACCCTTCAGATCTTTTTTGAAATGTTCGAGCCCCACAGAGGCAGCCTGATCTGATGAGAACAGTGTTGGATGTGGGTCTAAGGACCACATGTCTGAAGGTCAACCAACCACCTTGGGGTCATGCCTTTCCAGCTCGAGTGATACTTGCCTTTTCTCCTCAGACTTGTTTCAGGACAAACCAGCCCACCTCAGCTCTGGAATCGTCCCCTGCTCACTACAGGCAGGAAGAAGGTGGAGAGACAGGTCAGTAGCTGAACATCTGATAAAATTTGCTCCAGAATTGTCAATGGCCTGGCCTGAGAACTCAATCATCCTGCACAGCTTCTCTGTGCATCGGTTTCCCCAGTCAAGAATGAGGATATTTACCCCACGTTGAAATAAGGCAAATAAATGATGGAATGAGGATAATTACACAGTAGTGGGTAATTATTAAGTGGGCTGGACACCCAGCCAGCATGAAGCCAGTAGAGGGGCAATACTGTGAACCCATTTATACAATAAAAAAGTCCTTGGGTTTGCTTCCCCCCCCGACCCTCTCCTTCTGAGGTCCTGCTTCCTCCCCCTTCCCAGGTACCCCCGTGAGAGTAGCTGATAAAATGCTTATAGAGGACTTCAAGCTCCTGGTAGATCAATGCTACATGAATAGAAAGTTTTATTATTATGCTAAACACTGGAGAACCAGCTTCCCCAGAAATCATCACACACCAGGCAGAGAATAGATGAAATAATTTCCTTTCCTTATTCTGATCTCTGGCTAAAAGCTTCTCAGTCATTTAAAGAGGATTTAATCCACTAGTGGACTGTCCCCATTTGAGGACTGCAGGGCTAAAGTTAGTACTGACCTGAACATAACAACCACAAGGGGGAAGAGACCACAGTTTCTCTCTACTGCTGCAAACCAGTCACCTGCCAGTGCGCACACTTGTTCCTTCCCCCAGAGTTTGGGGGACACAGTCTTCCACCAGGATTTCTCCTTTGAAATACCTTCAAGCCAAAGCAGGCTTAGGAAAAACTGCTCTCTGGCCCTTCTCCCCACCCTTGATTTTCACTGCTTTTCTTCAAAGGACCTACTCCTACTCATTGGCACAGGGCTTCCCTCTCAGCAAGTTATACTGTAGCCCCTTTAAAGACCCTCTTGTAAACAGAACCAATTTTAACGCTCTGGAAAAGAGTCTTGCTAGGGGCTAAAGAAGAACTTTGTAGGCTAGCAGACCTACTTTTTCCCTTTGAATTGCTCCATAAAAGTAGCTGCCAGTTCCAGCCTTCATGATAGTCCATTTTTAAAGGCTACAACTGTATGGTCCAGAGAGGAAGGACCAAGAGAGGGAGTAGACACAAGGGATGAAGATTAACTGATTGAATTGGGGGTGTTTTGCTTAAGAGGGATCTCTCAAGGAGATGCATGGGTGTTTTCAAGTATGTGAATGCATGTCATTGCAGTTTGGTTTTTATGATAATAAACAACAGAAACTCATTCAAGCTAGCTCAGGTACAACAGGATTAGTACAGAGCTTCTAAGGAGACTCCTAGGGATCTCCAAGAGATGGAACCATAATAGGCTTGGGCCTCCTAGAAAAATGGTGAGAGAGTGGGTTTGAACTTAAGGTGGTCTAGACACTACAGGAGCAGAAGCTCAAGTGCCTTTTTATAGAAAAGTCACCTTTCACATGACTCATCTGGCCCCATCTGCTTCTTCCTCTAATAGCTAACAAATGCTTTCCAAGTTGCTGCATTTAAATACCATTGAGTGAGAATCTCAGTGGCTTGACTGACTTTTTTAAAAAGACTTTTTCTAGAGCAGTTTTAGGTTCACAGCAAAATTGAGAGGAAAATACAGAGATTCCCCATACACCCCCTGTCCCCACCCATGCATAGCCTCCCCCATCATCAACATCCCTCACCAGAGCAGCACATTTGTTACAACTGATGAACCTACATTGACACATCATAATCACCCTAAGTCCGTAGTTTACATTAGAGTTCACTCTTGGTTTTGCGCATTCTATAGGTTTGGACAAATGTATAATGACACGGATCCATCATTACTGTATCATACAGAGTATTTTCTCTGCCTTAAAAATCCTCTGTGTTCTGCCTATTCATTTCTCCTCTCCCACCTCCAACCCCTGGCAACCACTGATCTTTTTACTGCTTTCATAGTTTTGCCTTTTCCAGAATGTCATATAGTTGGAGTCATACTATATAATTCCAAGTGTGTAGCTCTTTCAGTTGACTTCTTTTACTAAATAATGCGATTTTAAGCTTCCTCCATGTCTTCATAGCCTAGTAACTCACTTCTTTTTAGTGCTGAGTAATATTCCATTGTCCGGAAGTACCACGGTTAATTTATCCACTCATCTACCGAAGGACACCTTGGTTGCTTCCAAGTTTTGGCAATTATGAATAAAGCTGCTATAAACATCCATGTGCATATTTTTGGGTGGACATAAGTTTTAGACTCCTTTGGATAAACACCAAGGAGCAAGATTTCTGAATCATATGGTAAGAGTGCATTTAATTTTGTAAGAAACCACAGACTGTTTCCCAAAGTGGCTGTACCATTTGGCATTTCCACCAGCAGTGAATTAGAGTTCTTGTCGCTCCACATCCTCACCAGCATTTTATGTTCTCAGTGTTCCAGATTTTGGTGATTTTAATAGATGTATTTAATTTACATTTCTCTGATGATATATGATGTAAGCATCTTTTTGTATGTTTATTTGCCATCTGTATATCTTCTTTGGTGAGGTATCTATTAATGTCTTTGGCCCCTTTTTTAAAATTTATTTATTTATTTATTTTTGGCTCCGTTGGGTCTTTGTTGCTGCGTGCGGGCTTTCTCTAGTTGCAGCGAGCAGGGGCTACTCTTTGTTGTGGTGTGCGGGCTTCTCATTGCAGTGGCTTCTCTTGTTGAGGAGTACAGGCTCTAGGCTCATGGGCTTCAGTAGTTATGGCACATGGGCTCAGTAGTTGTGGCTCGCGGGATCTAGAGGGCAGGCTCAGTGGTTGTGGCACACGGACTTAGTTGCTCCGCGGCACGTGGGATCTTCCCGGACCAGGGCTCAAACCTGTGTCCCCTGCACTGGCAGGCGGGTTCTTAACCACTGCACCACCAGGGAAGCCCCCATTTTTAAATTAAATGGTTTGTTTTCTTATCCTTGAGTTTTAGAGTTCTTTGTATATTTTGGAAAACAATCCTTTACCAGATGTGTCTTTTGCAAATATTTTCTCCCAGACTGTGGCTTGTCTACTCATCCTTGTGACATTGTCTTCACAGAGCAGAATTTTTTAATTTTAACAAAGCCCAGCTTATCAATTACTGTTTTTTAGCAGACCACCCAAGTGGTAAGTTATAGTCTAGTTATAGATTGCCTGGCTATGAATCAGGGATTCATCTCTCCTCCAATCAACTATAGCAAGAGGGTGGGGTTAAGTGGTATTAAAAAAAATTGCCCTGCCCTGGCAATCTGGGCTATGAGCAAGGCAGCAACAAGTTTTTCTAGAAAGAAGCACAGAAGGTTGGGCAAACTAGCACGGAGGTAATGAGCATATAAGAGGTACAAACTATTAGGTATAAAATAAGCTACAAGGATATATTGTACAACTTGGAGAATATAGTCAATATTTTATAATAACTATAAATTAAGTATAATCTTTAAAAATTGTGAATCACCATATTGTATACCTGTAACTTATATAATATTACTGTATTTCAACTATACTTCAATTTGAAAGAAAACGAGAATAGGTCCTGGAGTCATACTGCTTGGTTTGAATTCCTGCACATCACTTCCTTACTGGATAAACCTTGAGCAAGTCACTCATCTCTGTGCCTCAGTTTGCCCATCTGTAAAATGGAAAAATAAATAAGGTTATTGAAAGTATTAATTAGGCAATCCACATGAAGCACTTAAAATAGTGTCCAGCATAGAGTAGCACTCAATAAATATTTGCTATTGTTTTTCTTGCCAGTATAGTACTTCTCCATAATGTGAATACCCGGAGAGCTTTTAAAATGCAGATCCTGATTCAGTAGATACAGGGTGAGACCTGAGATTCTGCATGTCTAATCAGCCTCCAGGTGATGTCAGTGCTCCTGGTCTATGGCTCACACTTCAAATAGCCAAGCTCTTGTACCCAGGACACGAGGAAGAAGGAGGAGACTATTTCTAGGGAAAAGAACTAGAATAAAAGTCTTTAACGAAAAAAAGCAAACTTCAGCTCAAAATAAAAAAGAACTTTCTATCAAATAAAATCATCCTTAAATGGAATATATAGGCTGCTTTGTAAGAATGAGCCCCATCTCTGGAAGCAGGGCGGACTTCTCCAAAGTACAGAAAGCAAGTGTCAAAGGCCCGTGATTCTTTTAGGGGCCCACAAAAATGTTTTAATTTTGAATTCTTTTAAAATCATAAGAAAAATGTGTGTGATAATAATAAATATATAATAATGAATCCAGCCTGGATTATAGTTGGTTTTATTCCAGTGGAATCATAAAATACAATTTTAAATATTTTTTATGAAGCAGAAGGCCTACAAAGCAAGTATTCCTGGGACTCATGAAGGTGATAATGTGGCCCTGACTGGATGTTTTCACAAGGATTCAAGCATGAGATAAAGAATGGAACCATAAGGTTCCTTCCAACTTTAAGAGTCAATATTTCTTTAAAATTCTATGACCTTGCACTAGGTCTGCTAGTCACAAAACTCACACCAGCAAAAGTTCACTTCCTGCCTGTCCCACATTCTCACATAGAGACTAACATTGCTTACTTATCATTGCCAATGAATTAGCATTTTACAAGCCACCCCTGGAATTTATCATCTATCTCTACCTTCTCCCAGTTTGCTTCCAAAATAAAGTATGATTTTTATTTTTACAAAATACATTTGATTCCAGAAGCATTTTGCAGATATTTCCTCATTTATACATATATCACTTTGTTGAAGGAGGTGGAGTTTTGCTTTGTTTTCACTTTTAAAGAGGGAAATGAAGCCAAGAAAAGATTGAGACCTGTGCTTTGAAACTCAGTGGGAGAAAGAAAAATATGTATCTAAGATGATAGCTATGTTTATGATGATTATTTTTAAAGCTGTGGGTGTAAAACATACATTAAGCACTCATCAGTCACTTAGGAAGTGATTCTCAACCATTGATACAAAATGGAGTTATTTGTGTAGCCTGGATCCTCCTGCAAACATTCTCAGAATATCCAGAGAACAGAGCCCCAGACCCACATTTTGAAAAGGCTCCCTGTGTGAATTCTGCCATTATGAGGGTTTAAAACCACTGTGTCACAGACATGAGGAATACTGCAGAAGCCCAGGAAGGAGAAAGTTCCAAGGAGAGAATAGTTTGGCTTCTGAGGCTGCACAGAGATGCAGTAATAATGAAGATGGAAAAACATCCTTTGAATTGGAGGGGACATTTGTGACTTTGGTGAGAAGAAGGACCGTGGGCCATGGGAGTAAAAGCCAGATTACAAAACATTGCTTACCCTATACACAGTCGGCACTCAACAGATATCTGAGGAATCATAAACTTGACAGATGAATGGAAGATGAGGAAGTGGGCAGGGAGTATAGACTTTAAACCAGGGGTTTTAATCTGGGATCCACAGATTCTTCCCACCAAGGGATCCATGGATAGAATTCAGGGAATCCATGAACTTGAAATGGAAAAAAATTGCATCTTGATTTTCACTCACCTTTAACTGAAATTTAGCCTTTCCTTAGATTATGATGGTAGGTGTCATACTTAGATGGTAGTAACAGCAGCGCCTATTACTTTGTCACCTACGACAAAGCTATTTTAATACCACATTACAGTTGATATAATGTTGCAAAATGTTGTTTACAGTCATCACTACTACTTTGACATTACAGGAGTCATTAGACCCACTTCAAGCTTTGGTTATTTAACATATTAATAAAAAACATATAATAGAATGAAAAAATAAAATATAAAATAAATACACTCTGTGCCAGGATAAGTGTCTAACTTAACTGACAGGAACTTCCTTCTAGACCTTCCATCCTGAGCCCTCAGACATGAAACAGGTGATATTCTGTTCCTATGCTACCCAAATAGTAACGTTATATTTGGTCTCCTGCCAACGTTTTCTTATTTCTTGAAACTGAGGGCTAAGGGCAGGGAATAGTGAACAAGGAACTTTGGAGTAAGGAGGAAGGAGAATCAAAGGCAACCCATAAATCCCAGGAGCTGACAACATCCACACTCCCGAATGCTGTATCTCCCTGCCCCATTCCAGCCCTGCTCCATCTCACTGTGCACTGTTCACTTCCCTGCCCAAATAGAAAAAAGCCACTGGAAGACAGAGCAAGAAGACAGCATCATACAGTACTCCCCAAATTCCAGCCACAGATGCGGCTGTCCTGGGCAGAGCTTTCACAAGGTCCCAGTGAACTGGGAAAATTAACAACAAGGTACTGAGTATGTTACAAAACTAACATATCCAATTTCAAAGAATGTTCTTTGTTCTGAAATTATGACTTTTCTATATTTTTATATTAAAATGTCCTTTTTATCAATCAGTACTGATATTAGATAACACTTTGTTCTATATTTTAATATTCTTATTTGGTAGAATAAAGTATTGTAAAGCCCTGTGTCTGTTCCCCAATTTTTAAAACTATTTTTATCGTTCTTGAAATCCACAAGGCTGGAAAGCACTATCTTATGCATTCTGTTTAATTCACTCTTCTCCTTTTAGAGATGAGCTCCCAACAAGCAATGTGACTTCTGCGCCAGCACATGGGTTTAGAAACATACGATTTAGAGTCTAGTTTTGAGACTTGGGTTTGACCCCTGCCTCTGCCCTTCTCTACTTGTGTGACCTTGGGCAAGGAACTTAATCTTCCCAAGCCTCAGTTTCCTTATCCATAAGTCAATATACATCACTTTGTATATTGCTAAGTAAAGTTGCTATTATGACTGTTAGCACCATCATCATTTTTATTATTATAACTCAATATCACCTGGTTAATAGCAGAACTTGGCTTCCACACTGGGTTTTGGATTCCACACTGGGCTGACTCCCTGTCCAGTAATCTTCAAACCATCCAGTGATTGACAATGCACACTTAGAGAATCTATGTCAGATCGTGTCTTCTATTTAGCTCAAGAAACATTAACCACTTATTTAATATTCCTGCCAAAACTGCGTAATCTGACTCTAGCCATGAGGGAGCATCAGACAAAACCCAGTTTGAAAGACCTCTAAAAAATAACTGGCCTAAATTCTTCAAAAATGTCAATGTCATGAAAATCAAAAAAAAGGCCAGAACACCATTCCAGATGTATGATTTTGTATTAGATTCTGGACCAGATAAAAAAGCATCACTGTGGAAAAATTGTATAAAAATTATGGAAACAACTTGCAAAATGTGAGACCTGTAATTAGATAATAGTATTCATTGTTAAATATCCTGAGTGAATATTCTTCTTAGAAAATATATGCTGAAGTATTTAGGGACAAAGGGGTATGGTTTCTGAAAGTTGCTAAGAGGTTTAGAAAAAATATAAATATATGTTATACATAAATATAAGAAGATATGCTATATAAATAATATATATATGAAATATATATACAGAGAGAGAAAGAGAAAGATATATATATAGAGAGAGACAATGATAAAAACAAATTTGGCAAAATATTAAAAGTGTCTATTACATGTAAAGCACTATGTAGGACAATAACACCTGATATTATACAGGACTTTACAGTTTATAGCATACTTTCACATGACTTCCCATTTGATTGGATTCTCACTGAATTACCAGTGAAGTACGATGAAACCATGTCTGCACAAACTATGCAAGGGTGCCCAACGTTGACCAGGCTCAACAAGTAGTAAGTACTCAAATTATTATTCTACAGCTTTTCTTCAGGAAATTAAAGCAAACTTTCCTTCGTTATCTGTTCATTTTTCACTTCCTAAGGCAAGAAAGAGAGGGGAGGGCTCCAGACAGAAATGAATTGGGGGTGATGTTAACCGGATTCCATCATGATGAGCAGGGATTCAGAAAACACTCAGCAGGAAATTTAACCAGGAGCAGGGGCTCAAAACCCAAGCACCCATAAACAAATGCAGCCTCTACCTTACTTCTGAAAAGATGAAAGGAGGATAGGTAGATAATGAAGGGAGTTAACATTTATCCAACATATCAGGCTCTTACTCAATTTTCAGAACAAATTTAAGAGGTGAGTAATATTATTAACACCATTTCCTGGGTGAAGGGACTCAGGCTCAGGTGACATGAAGGAACCACTCAAGGTCACACAGCTATTGAATATCTTAACCAACTGGAGGAACGAGTATCTCAGCCCAGGCTTCTCCAAGGTCTATTTCTTTAACCATTTGCCACATAAAACAGCTCTCCATAAGGTGAATGATTGCCAATATTTTTTCCACTCCCCAAAATAGTGTTGTTTTCTAAGCTGAAATAGACAACCATTGATTAAACCCAGCAGCCCTCATTAATCAGTTTCTTGAGTGAAAAATAAAACAGCAGGTTCCAGCATTTTTATTCTTAGCTCCCTTACTAGGAGAAAGGAGAAGGAAGGGGAAAGGAAGGAAACTAGCGTCTAAACCCAAGATGACTGATTCAAACCCATCTTTAGCTGCTCCTGGATTCCCACCCACACAGCCCTTGACCAGTTCCATGGCACCAGAATTTCGGCAACTCACTCCTGAATCCGTGCAGGATGTCCATACCCTAGAACCATTTATTCCTCCACAGTGAGAGGGCCGTAGGATTTTGTGTCCCTAATATTAACAATGCATTTTACCTCAGTGGCACCTGGAGAAAATTCACAGGTGAGAATGACAATGCTCGGCCATGCGAGCCCTCTGACCACCTCACTGGCCCCTCACTTGTCCAGGCATTCCTGCTGCTCTTGATTACAATACCAAGGTTTCAATACTCCCTCCTGCCGCCAAACAAATGCCCGGTGATTCATTCATAACTGACACCCAAGCCTTCATTGCTCACTGTTGGAAAAAGAATTTCGGAATTCTTTCTGGGAGTTCTAACATTTCCCCATTTTTCTTTTGTGCTGATAAATTCTGGAGAGCAGTAGGGATAGCAGTAAGACATCCATCATCTTGTGGGATTTAGAAGCAGCATTCTCAGCCAATATAACTGCATGCTGACTTTAACCACTATCTGTGGATCTCAGCTTTCAGGAATATTGCCTGGATGCCACCTTCTATTCCTCCTCTATGCTAAATGCTCTAAGGAAGGCATTCTGAGTCTCATCATCTAAACCCCAGGAAAGAGGAAAGCTATGACTAAATCCCACTGACAACTATAGATTCTGGAAGGAACGCAGAGAACTCTTATTTCATTTGCTAAGGTAAGTGGAAAACACTTGGGTCTTAAAAGTCCATGGACCTTGAAAGAAGACAATTTAAGCTAAAATCTGAGGACATGAAAGTATTTGCAAATGTTAACAAAATCTGTGCCAAACAAATGTTCTATGTTGCTGAATTTCACTGATTTCTTCTAATAATGTTCATTGAGTATTTCCACATTTTCTAATATGACCCTTGAATTACCAATAAGGCTAGTCGCTTTTTATCATTAATGGCAATCTGAGTTTGTGAGTCTTCCTAAAAATTTCAGTTCTTCAAAAACTACTTTCACGGGCTTCCCTGGTGGCGCAGTGGTTGAGAGTCCGCCTGCCGATGCAGGGGACACGGGTTCGTGCCCCAGTCCGGGAAGATCCCACATGCCGCGGAGCGGCTGGGCCCGTGAACCATGGCCGCTGAGCCTGTGCGTCCGGAGCCTGTGCTCCGCAACGGGAGAGGCCATAACAGTGAGAGGCCCGCGTACCGCAAACAAACAAACAAACAAACAAAAAAACAAAAAAACTACTTTCAGTTCTTCAAAAATAAAACTCAGCTGACTTAAACATCATTCCGTGATAATTACAGCTTTTGATTGTGCGAAGGGATGGCTTAGAAATGGTGAGCTGCTGTACCCTGCGTCTGACAGGACAAAACAACCCTATTTCATTTGCATTTAGCAAGTCCTTAAACTAGTGGCCTCCAAATATTTTTCACAGGCACCCCCCCCAAATGTTAAGCATGTTCCCTGTACGCTAGTCTGTAATAACAAAGAGACCCAAATATGTACAATGGCTCAAATACACAAAAGTTTCTTTCTTCGTTTGATAATAGCCTGAGGTGGATGTTCCTTGTGAGTGAGTGGCTACCCTCCCAGCAATGCTTCCAGGATGCAGGTTCCTTCCATCTTGTCTTCCAGCACCCCCAGGACCGGGCCATTTTCTGCATCTAAGCCAGCAGAAGGGGAAAGAGTGCAAAGGAGGCATGCCTGCTTCTCAAAATCCTTGGTCCACAATTGATATATAGCCCTTCAACGTACCTCCCGTTGGGGAGAACTGGGGACAGCTACTTACAAGGGGTTTGGGCAAGTTGCCTCTGGCTGGGCAGCAGCTTCCCAGCTTCTGTATATTCTAGAAGGAAGGACAGATTTTGGTGAACAGCTAGCTGTCTGCCATAACTCTGTTTATTCTTTCCTTTATTCAGTCACTCTTATTTATTTATAAATGGTATACATATGTGTATATATGTATAAAGCACTGTACTAATATGTATAGTGTAAAGCATACACAGAAAAGTACATTAAAAAGGATGAGAAGAAAAGTTTAAATAGAAATTTTGAATGTTCTTCCTGCAGCCCATTGGGTTATTCTATGTCTCCCCTGGTCAGGATTCACCCCCTAGATTTATTGCTCAAGACTCTAGGCAGTCCTGGAAGTTAGGAAGCATTCTTCTAGAGGAGAGCTTTAGGAAATGAAAGACATCACCCTCCCCTAGTCTTTCCCATTTTTGTAGATGGCACCACTCACACAGCTGCTCAAGCCCCAAATCTAGATATCATCTTCAATTCTTCACTGCCCTTTCCCTCCATATCCAGTCCCCAGCTGGTCCTGCTCACTCACCCTCCCAACCAGATCCAGAATCCCCACTCATTTCTCCACCTCCATGACTCCAACCCTACCCCAGTCACTATCATCTCTTATCTGGACTCTATAATAGTCTCTTGTCCTCAAAATCCACCCTTCATGGGACAGCCAGTGTGGTCTTTTTTTTTTTTTTTTTTTGCGGTACACAGGTCTCTCACTGCTGTGGCCTCTCCCGTCGCAGAGCACAGGCTCCAGACGCACAGGCTCAGCGGCCATGGCTCACGGGCCCAGACACTCCGCGGCATGTGGGATCTTCCCGGACCGGGGCACGAACCCGTGTCCCCTGCATCGGCAGGTGGACTCTCAACCACTGTGCCACCAGGGAAGCCCCCAACCAGTGTGATCTTTAAAACTTTTATAGACTACGTGACTGCCCTTCAAACTCTCCAATGGGTTGATACGTCATATAAAATCCAGCCTCCTTATCCAAGCTTACAAGGCATAGTAAGAACTCAATGAATATCTCTTAAATATTGTTGAATGTATGCATAGTAAAAAAAAAAAAAAAAAAAAAACGGTTGGGCTTCCCTGGTGGCGCAGTGGTTAAGAATCCACTTGCCAATGCAGGAGACATGGGTTCGAGCCCTGGTCCAGGAAGATCCCACATGCCATGGAGCAACTAAGCCCATGCACCACAAATACTGAGCCTGCGCTCTAGAGCCCACATGCCACAACTACTGAGCACACGTGCCACAACTACTGAAGCCTGCGTGCCTAGAGCCCATGCTCTGCAACGAGAGAAGCCACGACAATGAGAAGCCCACGCACCGCAACAAAGAGTAGCCCCCGCTCACCACAACTAGAGAAAGCCCACGCACAGCAACAAAGAGCCCACGCACAGCAACAAAGACCCAAAGCAGCCAATTAATTAATTTTTTTTAAAAGGTCTGAAAAACACATGCCAAACTGTAGTTATCTTTACTCTTAATTTGCTCAATGGCATCCTTCATAATTGAAAACAAACATTTACATTTTGTAAAGAAGAAAGAGGAGAGGGAGAGGAGGAGAAGGAGAAAAAGAAGTGAAAGATAACTTTTTCCAGTTATCTTAGAATGGTAAATTTACCATTAGAGTGGTAAATTCCACTCTACTGACCAATAATTCCATTATTCTTGGAATTACTATTTCCCCCCTCTAATTCAAGCAGATTCTAGCTTACTTGCCTTACAAGAGGTTAGCAGCAACATAGAAAACAGAAAAGATATTTAACTTCCCAGCTTTCCCTTCCTCCCAAAGAGCAAAACCCATTGAGGAGAATAGAGTTGGATGAAAGAATAAAAGTCTCAGAGGGAAACTGGGGAGGGGATTTCCCTCCAAGAAAAAGAAACAGGGGCTTCCCTGGTGGTCCAGTGGTTAAGACTCTGCACTTCCAATGCAGGGGGCGTAGGTTTGATCCCTGGTCAGGGAACTAAGATCCCACATGCCGCATGGCATGGCCTAAACAAAGAAAAAGAAAAAAGAAAAAAGAAACAGCCCTGGGTTAGGGGGAAGAGAGACAGATCTAAGGACCTTGGAGAAAAAGGCCATGTGAAGCCTGGGGGAAGCTGGGAGGCTGTGTTCTCACACAAGGCTCCCAGATGCCTCATGGGTTTCAGGGTCCCAGAGCCAAAGGGATCCTGTGGGTTCAAGGCAGCAGTAGTCTCAATGGAACCAGTACAGAGAACTGTCCAATGCAATTTGTTGGCCCTGCATAAGACATCAGAACATTGACACACTCATGCAAAGTGAGAGAGGTTAGCCCAGAATGAAATTTTCTGTCAGTCCAAGAGGTTGGGTGTCCAGAGTCAAAATTAAGTTGATTTATGGAAACAAAAGAAATGTCATATTTCTTGAATAGCTTTATTTGTGTCCAGAGATTTATACCCACTATCTTCTTACACGAAAAAGTGCAAAGGATTTATCACCTTCGTAATTAGCTCTGATTCAATGTTATTACTATAATAATGCCACTCTTACTCATGTGCATTCTGATATGCTTTCCTGGAGCAAGAGGGTGGAGTAAAAGGGTTCGGGGTGGGGGGGGAGATTAGGCAGAATGCTGGTGCTGACCCAGAGAACGCACCTCCTGCATGCACATTAGCTGGCATATGTTTCAGTGGGCAAAAGGCTGAGAACCGGTGCTCTATCTATACCTGTCTCATTCTGACTTGATTACAGTTTGTTGTTTGCATCCCTAACCAGGCTTACTACATAACCTCGGACAGAAGGAGATGACATGGCACGTCAGGTTTTGGACTAAGACTATCTGGGATGGAAATCAAGCTCTGCCAGCCCAATAAACTATGTGATGTGGAGCGGGTTTCCTAATCCCTCTGTTTCCTCATGGGGGGATAATAATGTTCTTACTTTGTGGGATTACTGTGAGGATTAAATGTGATAATAGTTTTAAGCTGCTTAGCACAGTGCCTGTCACATGGTAAGTTCTATTAAATGATAACTGTTACTACTAGCTTTTACTATAGTAGGCACTTGGAAAAGGCTGAGTGAATAAATGAATGAATGAATGAATGACCTACCCTCCAGTGTATTAAGAACAGAAAATTACCCAAGAAATATGGAATTGGCCAGATTATGCTCCATTCAGGGCTGTTGTAGGCCAAATACTGCTACATATAGTGTTTCTGCTAAAACACGCACATTCGGTGCTTGTCATCTATCCTGAGGTGATGGTGAGATACTGCATGGGACACACAGTGTCACTGGTGATCAACAGCCAACACTGGCAAGAACTTCAGCCATGATCAGGAATATACTTCCTGGTTGTCCCCAATAATTTTCTCCCAGAAATGCTATTTTCCATGGGAATAAATCTTGCAATTTTAGCCTCAAGTAGCATTAGAATAAATCAATTTCAAGAATAATGGGAAATCAAGAAATTTGTATCCTTCTCCTGGGGATGTATTTAGAACCCTCAGCCAACAACTCAGCAGGGTGAACAGCTGGGCAGCAGCCATTTAAAAGCATTCAGATTTTGAGAAATGGTGTTGACAAATTCCTTTCCTAATATCCTCTGGAAAAACCTCTGTGATGAAAGAAAAATGATGCATGTATGATCAATGGCTCTGTGTTGCTTTCCCACCAAAACACAAAACAAAATAATGGGATGGGGCTTCCCTGGTGGCGCAGTGGTTGAGAGTCCGCCTGCCGATGCAGGGGACATGGGTTCGTGCCCCAGTCCGGGAAGATCCCACATGCCACGGAGCGGCTGGGCCCATGAGCCATGGCCACTGAGCCTGTGCGTCTGGAGCCTGTGCTCCGCAATGGGAGAGGCCACAACAGTGAGAGGCCCGCGTACCGCAAAAAAAAAAAAAAATCATGGGATGTTCTCTCACGTGTCTGGGCCATTCATTGCCCATGCTGTTCCCTCAGCCTGGAATGCCCTCCACACACACCCCTTCCCCACTCACCCCCATAATCCCAGCAAATCAGGGGTTAACAGCATGGATTCAAATTCCAGCTCCAGGGCTTCCCTGGTGGCGCGGTGGTTAAGAATCTGCCTGCCAATTCAGGGAACATGGGTTCAAGCCCTGGTCCAGGAAGATCCCACATGCCGCGGAGCAACTAAGCCCGTGCGCCACAACTACAGAGCCTGTGCTCTGGAGCCCGCGAGCCACAACTACTGAAGCCCACGCTCCTCAAACCCATGCTCCACAACAAGAGAAGCCACCGCAATGAGAAGCCTGGGCACCGCAACAAAGAGTAGCCCCCACTCGCCGCAACTAGAGAAAGCCCACGCGCAGCAACGAAGACCCAACACAGCCAAAAATAAATAAATTAAATAAATAAATTTACAAATCCCAGCTCCACACCTCCCTAGGTAGGTGACACTGAACATGTTATTTAACTTCTTTATTTCTCAGGTTCCTATGGGGATGATAATCATACCAACCTTGTAAGGGCTTTTGGAAAATTAAATAGGTTAATATATGGCAAATGCTTAGAACAGGACAGTTCATGGAACATAGTAAGCACTACATAATTGGTGTCATTCTTGTTCTTCAAATCCTTGCTCCAGCTTGGAACTCTTGTGAAGGTTCTTTCATTCCCCTGGGCAAAGTAACACACCTCCTCCTCCATGCTTGCACTTTTCTCTACCGTAGTATCTATCACCTTCAATTACAACTGCCAATGCATATGTCTGCCTTGCCACTCTGCAAAAACGTGAGGAATACAAACGCCATCATTTGACCCTGAAAGTCTTCAGGACTTTCAACAGAGCCATGAACATGAGAGATGCACAATAAATATTTGGTTAACATATGAATGCATTAGTTAAATGCTATTTAAGCTTTTCAGGCTTCCTATGCAGTCATTATTTTCCCCTCCTTGCATGAAACTGTTGAAGGACTGCTGTTTCTGGGGCTGCTTGGAAAGTCAAATGAGGTACAGTTTTGAGTTTGTATGATAATGATAAATATTCATTCTCAGCACCATTAATAATGGTGGATTAATGTTATTACTGAGACGGCAGAATGACTCGGCCTAGCACACTATCTCTAGAGATGAGCCTTAAAGTTTCCTCGGGAAGCTCTCAAGCACTGCATCCCTACGGCGTTGCTGGGACATGGGACCAGTCGCAGTCCCCAGTGGAGATGTGGGAGTGGCTAGTCACAGACAATCTTCAAGTGGAGCAGGACCTTGGCACGAATGTGATCCAAGGAGACACAGAAAATAGCAAGCCCATCGAAGGCCAAGGGAATTTCCTCCTATGAAAGTGAGAAGGGGGTGAGGAAATAACTTTCCGGGCAGTTGAACAGAAAACATCCTGTCTGAGTTGGATGTCAAGAGAGCAACCGGGGAATTTTCTGGCCATCTTGGGACTGCAGTGCGGAGCAGCCGGGAAAGCACCAGATTTGAAAAGAATCAAATCTCCATTCTTCCATTGTGTGAGCGAACTTTCTCCTCTTCAAAATGGAGAATCAAATGAAGAAAACTGCAAAGTGCTGGATAAATGTAAGAAATGATTCAATATCGTTGGAAAAGGCCCCTTCACACAGAAACTCATGGAAAGGGCTCCCACTCTGAACAGAAACCCCTTCACCACTCTAGGGTCAAAAGACATGTCTTTGCCTCCGTTTTACTTAAATTAGCAACTTTTTAAAAAGTTTAGAGGGACAAGAGGGTTAAAGCTTTTAAAGGGTTTATCTTGGGATAAAACTTTTTATTAGGAATCCCCTTTTTTGGCTAGTATAGCTTTGAAATATATGAAACTATATGGTATGATTTATGGCCTATGAAGTTTTTTTACCTTAAGAGCAAACATTTAAGATGCAAACTGCCAGAGGAGTGCATTGGGAGCTGGCTGCCTCTAGTTAACAAGAACTTATCTTGCACATCTCTTCGCAAATTTGTGTTTTGTGACACCATGTTGGTAACCTGAAATCAGCCATGGTGGATGTATTTAACCCTGGCAGTTGACAAATGCTATAAATTAGTTGTTGGGCTTTTTTTCTCTCCAGAAGTTGGCTGATCAGCACACCACTGACTGAAGGACTCAAGACTCCCCCAGCTATCTCTCTCCACTCCAAATGCTACGAAAAGGAAACTGCAACCATACACACAAATATTAGACAGGGACACCACACAATGAGGATTGAAAAACAAAAACAAAATGAAAACCCCTGCTACATCAACTGTACATTCTTATCACATGAGATTCTGGCAATGAGATGTCTTGAGTTTTTTTTAACTGAGAGGTAACTGTAATATGCCAGAGAATTTTGAATCAGCCTTATCTGGAGCTTCAAATGAATATACTCAAAAGACATATTACAGCTGGAATTCAAACACCTCAATTGCACATTGAGTATAATATAATGATGGAGTAGCCAGCTTTTCAAAATAGGTGATCTGTTATTTATTCCAGTTAACAAATTATGTAGTGTTGCATTTATAACCTTTCAAAACATAATGGTCAAATAAATGAACAGTCTTTGTTTTCTCCTATATGTTTTATCTGTTCTCTTAAAGTTTAAATAGATTGTTCCTTTTCTGCTAGAACTCCAAACTTTATGCTATGTTCCCAAGGCTGTGACAGGAGAAGAGAATAATGCCTTGCATGTATAAGGAAGGCCCTTGATGCTTTTAGAGGCCTTTCTCACGTGCAATTCTCAATGAAATCTTACATGCACCCTCTAAAATAAGGTGTACCCATTTTCAGATGAGGAAAAAGATGTTCTTCATGATCATAAGAGCTGTGGACTCTGCACCCTATTGTCATTACTGCTACTGGCTATTGGACACTCACTGTCATAGCCATCAACACTCTGCCACTAGAATGACTACTCTAGGGGAGCAAAATTTGCCACCCCAAATTGTGTCTCTTTGGCATGAAGATTAATTTAGGCTGATTATTTTTGAAGCCCAAAAGACTCAGGAAGAACCACTGACCTTCTCGCTAACTGCCTAAAGGGAAGTAGACAGAGGACCTGTTCCAGTAAGGAGTTATCACCATAGACACCTATAGTATGAACTAGGGAGGAACCTGGGAAATTCTGTTCATACAAATTCCTCTCTTTATCCCCTTGTCTCTGCATGGCCAAGCAAACATTTATTTATCAAACATTTGCTTTTCTTTTTAAAAGAATTTTTTTTAATTATTTATTTGGTCACACTGGGTCTTAGTTGCAGCATGCAGGCTCCTTAGTCGCAGCTCACCAGCTCCTTGGTTGTGACATGCGAACTCTTAGTTGCGGCATGTGTGGGATCTAGTTCCCTGACCAGGGATCGAACACAGGCCCCCTGCATTGGGAGCATGGAGTCTTAACCACTGTGCCACCAGGGAAGTCCCAAACATTTGCTTTTCCAACTCCATGTATATTGCCTTCCTCCCCTTTGTAGGTCCAAACCACTACCCCCAACATCCTCTTTTGTCTTTAGCTAAAGATGGTATTTAAGATGAGGGCTTTTGCCATTTTGGCGAGTTATTGAGTTTTCCTGGGTCTCTTCCATGTATACATGTTATTAAACTTTTGTTTGATTGTCTCCTGTTAGTCTGTCTCCTGTCAATTTGATTTTTTAGACCAGTGAGAAGAACCTAGAAGGGTAGAGGAAAATTCCTTCCTCCCTGACACTACCAAACTGCCCCTGCTTCTCTGCGTCACTCTTACAGTCACAAAGCATAAGACAAGAGCTTAAGTCTCATGTCAAAATTTCAAGCAAACCAGTATCTGGTCTTTTTTTGGCTTCTGCTGTAGGTGAAGATCTTCCACCTAGCAAGACTTACAAAAAGGTAAATTCCCCAAAGATAGGAGGGTGTTCAAATTCAGGACAGTAAATATGATGATTATCGTGGGCATCTATCCTATCCAGGACAGCCTATCATCTTTTGAGTCTCCTTCTTATATTTGGGGAAATATCCAAATTCAGAGTCATTATCACTCCAACAGAATGCGGGACTTCCCTAGTGGTCCAGTGGCTAAGACTCCCCACTCCCAATGCAGGGGGCTTGGGTTCGATCCCTGGTCAGGGAACTAGATCTCACATGTCACAACTAAGAGTTCGCATGCCGCAACTAAAGACACCGCATGCCACAACAAAGATCCCACGTGCCACAACTAAGACCTGGTGCAGTCAGATAAATACATAAATTTAAAAAAATTTTTAAAAAGAAGTCAGAATGCAAATTTCCTGCCTCCCTTGCAGCTAGGATTCAGGCACATGCTTTAGTTACTGCCAATTGGGGATGCCCTCATAAGATTTTGATTCAGAAATAAGCAACAAGGAAAGAAGTTCTGCATGGACATTCCATCTTTGCATCTTCACTGGTGAGGGGGAGGCAGAGTTGTCTGGTTTTTCATGGTGGCAGCAGTGGTAGCTATTTCCCAGGGATTGCGATGGTGATTTTCTGATGCAGAAGTAGCAGCTGTGGAGTAGCAGCAATTTTCCATTAGATCTGTGGCTTGGTTTGTGGTATTGTTCCACCAGGCTTATCTTCAAGCCCAGTTTTACAGTCCACTCAACTCTTCTGTGATTCATCCAATATTTTTTAAATAAAATGCTTTTCCACTTATTCAGCAAGAGTCAGCTTCTACTGCTTAGAGAACTCTAACACAAGAACAATTATTTTTCTATTTCTCAGATGTGGAAACTGAGGCTTTAAGAGGTTAAACTGCTCAAGATCACAAAGTTAATCAACGACAGAGCAAAGATTTGAACCAGGATTGTCATAATCCAAAACCCACATTGTACACCAGAAAAGTTACACCACAAGGACGTAAAACTGATGAACCAGAGTTACTGTTGTTTTTTAAAGTTAGAATAAATTATAGGAATACCTAGTTCTAACCTGAAGTTCTGAGAAATAAAGTGTAAAGGCAGAGGTCACAACCCAGATCTTCTGATCTGATGTGTTTTCCAAGGTACCTCTCATCTTCACAATTCCGTCATATTTTTGCTTTATACATTTCAAGACGAATATTTAAGTGTAGTTGAGTTCAAGGCATACAGGGAGGCTATTATCATTGTTTCTTGTATCCCACACCTTCCTTCTATATCCAATGTCCTTCTTACCACAGTATATGTTTTGGTAGTTCTTTAGCAAGAGTCTAGTTTTAAAATTATTTATCATTAAATGTCAATATTTTCCCCTCATTCTTGAATGATAATTCAGTTGGATATAGATTTCTAGGTTGAACATTATTTTTCATCAAAAAAAAGGGTGGGTATGGATAGAACCTCTCCCTGCCTCCCTAATGGCTTTCTGATATACGTGATGTGTGTATTTTCTGGACAGTGCTTTTAAGGAAATGGGCATGCATGCCCCTTCTCCCTTCCTGGCAAACTCCCCACCCCACCACCACCCCTGCCTAGGATACAGACCTGAGGGCCAAGGCTAAAGAAGCCATGTGGGATCCTGAAATAGAAGCCACAGATTGAAAATAGCAGAGCCACTCTACCGGTCCTTGACATCTTATATGGGAGAGAAATAAGTTTCTATCTGTGTTTTAGGGTGTCTTTTTTAAAAGCAACTTCTATTATGTCTTAACAATTGTATCTCTGTTCTCTCCACCCTCCCCTTTCCTTATGTCTTCCGTGTGTGTGTGTGTGTGCGTGTGTGTGTCCATGCACGCATCACCTTCTTTTTTTAAATTTTATTGAAGTATAGCTGATTTACAATGTTGTGATGCATCACCTTCTCATTCTAACCTCCAATTCTGCTGTTCACGTTCATATTTTTCTGCCTCATTATTTCTCTGTGCTTCATTCGGGGTGACTGCCTTAGTTCTTTCTTCCAGTTCACTTGTTCTCTTCAGGTGTCTAATGTGCTATGTAACATGTCCCTTTGAGTTTCTAATGTCAACAAGTACATTTTTAATTTCTATACTTTCCATTTGTTTTTTTTTCAAACAAACCTATTCTTTTTTTCATAATAAACTATTCTTTCATTCTCTTCTTTCCTTTATGTCTCTGGCATTTAAAAGAAACCTATTTCACAATTTTTCAAACTTAGCTCAATTCTTAAATTGCTAATTTTCCTGTTTAACTTCAGGTTTCCCTTCAGGGTGATTCATTTCATTTGGTTTGTCATTTTTTATTAAGACTTCACCTTCAGCAGGGCTGTTTATCCTAATGGATCCCTGTGTGTTTAAGTTGAAGAAATATCCCCAACACATTAGTTTGTTTCTGGTGAAATTCTGAGGGTTCAAAGGTTCTGGACCAGTTTTTATGGTAATTTCTCAGGTTGACATTTCAACGTCCCTTAGGTTGTATAAATTTAAATTCTATGTTTATTCATGGTAAGGACTGGGAGTCATTTACATTTTCCCACCCACAGCCCCAGACTAACTACAAGCAGGAAGCTTCCTGCTTCTTCCCAACAGTGGTCAATGTTTTCTCTAGTCCCTCCTTCACGGATGAGGCACCCTGTGTAGACTCCAGGATTTATTGACAGAACTCTGTCACAGGTTTATCGGACAAAATACTGGACACTCAGTTATTTTTTTCACTTTTTATTTTATATTGGAGTATAGTTGATTAACAATGTTGTGTTAGTTTCAGGTGTAAATTGATTCAGTTATACATATACATGTATCTACTCTTTTTCAAATTCTTTTCCCATTTAGGTTGTTGCATAATATTGAGCAGAGTTCCCTGTGCTATAGAGTAGGTCCTTGTTCTTTATCCATTTTAAATATAGCAGTGTGTACATGTCAATCCCAAACTCCCTAACTATCCCTCCCCCCCACTCTTCCCCTCTGGTAACCGTAAGTTCTTTCTCTAAGTCTGTGAGTCTGTTTCTGTTTTGTAAATAAGTTCATTTGTATCATTGTCTTTTAGATTCTGCATATTAGTGATCTCATACAATATTTGATTTTCTCTATCTGACTTACTTCACTCAGCATGACAATTTCTAGGCAGGACACTCAGTTAAATTTGAATTTCAGGTAAACATCTTTTGCTTTACATATGCACCATTCAACTTTTGGGACATACTTATGCTAAAAAAATATTCATTTCTTTACATGTAACTCAACTGTAACTGGACATTCTGTATTTTTATTTGCTAAATCTGACAAGCTTAGTCACAGTGCCCTGCCTAAACCTGGCCTGAGGCCACATATCCTGTCTATGCTTGGGCCTCAACACTCCAGCCCCCAGATTCTCGGACCCACATTCAGATCCAGCAACATTTAGCTACAGTTATCACACTGGTTCTGAGTTCCTTTTTCATACTGAGAACTAGACTATTTCCCTTACTTTTTCCAGTACTGGTTGTATATCTTTTCAATTGCTGCCATGTTTTATCCAGCCTTCTACATACAGGTAGTGGGAGAGAAGGCTTGTCCATGTCAGCTGTCTGTCATTTGTCAGAAATGCTTTAATCACTTGCTATATGCCACTCATCCTCCAGCTGAGCACTGTGCAATGCCACCCAATGGAAAGCCTGGAGCACAGAGGGTTAATTAACCCAAAGTAATGGGAAGACAAGGGAGTGTGCAGGGACAAGTCCTCATTTGTACTCCAGGGATGCTGCCCACAGAATTTTTCCTATAGGATGGATTCTTCAAAAGGGAGGCAGACATGCCCCAGTTTTAGCCAAGGTTTGACTTCCCCCAAACCTGGGTACCCAAGGATTTCCTCTATATTTGGGAAGCATAAAAAAGGAAGTAAAATTCTGACTTTGCTGTGTTTTGTTTTCACTAGGGCAACTGAAGATGAGAAGCTAGATGGTGAGGTAAAAATAGAAAATTCCTAATGAAAAGGGGTTCAAACAAATATATTTGAAGACCTTAGTCAAAACCTAAAAAAATGTAAGACACTGAGTCATAGGATGAGAAAATAAAGTACTTTTGTATTGAAATGTTTCAGAGAAAGGCTCCTTTCAAAATAGTTCCAAATCAAGTCCTTAGAATAGAAAAAGAGTATTTTGTTTTCATTTTAGACATGGAAAATCCCATGGACCAAAAATTCCAAAATCCTTTCCAGACATTGGTTGTTTTTGTTCAGTGATTCCACATCCTCATGTGGTTTCAAGGCAGTGCCTGATTTGTCTTTGAGCCCACATTCACCAAAGATCTCAAGTTTAGGCTTCTGACCTAACCTCCAAATGAAGTTTTACTTTCTGTTCTTGTGTTCAAGATAAACATTTAAAATACAACTTCTCAAACTCTGTTTCGGTGCTTTTTTTTTTTTTAGCATTCCAGACGTCTTAAAAATTGATTCATGTCCTGGGCTTTCTGCCCCCCTCTGAAAGGCTTTGCTATTAAAACTTCATGTTGTGTGAGCCTTAAAAAATGTGCATACCTCTAAAACATCTCCTACCTGATATGAGTTCAAGAAATAAGGTGTATATTCTGCTAAATAGGAATTGTTTCTAATTCAAAGGAGAATGGAACAGTGCTTCTGATGCTTGTCTCTTAGCCCGGAACTCCTCTGTTGCATGAGTTCCAACCACCTCCACTTCCACCTCCAGCTGCTAGGTCTGTAGGAATCATAGGATAGGCCTGCCCCACTCTAAGAAAACTCACTGTATGACAGTCCAGAGTATGACTACTCAAACTCTCAAAACAAACCAAATCAGAGGACCATGGGATTTTAATACATGTCTTACTACAGAGCAAACCGTGTAGCTTGGGAAACATTTGGAAATTACACAAAAGCATAAAGAAATGGAAATTCCATATATCTTCACCACTCAGGTAAGTTTTTCTGCATAAAACATATTTTTATCAAAAATGAAATCATACTCTACAAGTTTTAGAATTTGCTTTTTTCACTTACCCACATTTTGTAAATATTTTCCACTATATTAAATATTTTTCTACAGTATTTTAGTAATTACACATGCCATTTTCTAAATGTGTGTTAATTTATTTCATCAGTCCTTTATATGAGGCTGTTCAGGTTGTCCCCAGTTTCTCTCAACTCTGTGATAATTATCCTTGCAGAAAAGTTATTCTTGCAGTCGGTCATGATTACTTCCTTAGGATAAATTCCCAGAACTGAAATTGACAAGCTGAAAAATATGCACATTTTCAAGATTTGAGGTACACATTGCCAAATTACCTTGCAACAGGTTCGTCAGTCCCACCAGTAGTATTCAAGAGTATTTATTTACTTGCTTTAAGGAATCTTGTGTAAACTAGGAAGTGATTATCTATTATGCAAAAATATTCTTCATTAATGAAAAGGACTTACAACATAGTTTCTTTAAACATTGAACTCTCCCACTGTATGTAACACATTCCATTTAAAATAAGTTTCAGAGGAAATTTTCTGTAACACAATTAATAAAGAAAATAAGGCCTTTCTCGATCTGATTTTTTTTTTTTTAATGGAGAATGCCACCTGTCAAAGATCTCCTTCTTGGGGCTTCCCTGGTGGTGCAGTGGTTGAGAGTCTGCCTGCCGATGCGGGGGACACGGGTTCATGCCCCGGTCCGGGAGGATCCCACATGCTGCGGAGCGGCTGGGCCCGTGAGCCATGGTTGCTGAGCCTGCGCGTCCAGAGCCTGTGCTCCACAACGGGAGAGGCCACAACAGTGAGAGGCCCGTGTACCGCAAAAAAAAAAAGAACTCCTCTTTCTGTCCTCGCCCAGACTGAGAAGAGATGCCATGGTACAGCACAGTTATTCTGCTCTTAATCTATCTTCTATTTCATATTCAGTTTCCCATCATGCACTAGATAAACACAGCAGCCTGACATGATGAGAAGCCTTTCCTGAAGACTACAGCCCACACTCATCCATCCCTTCACTGAACTCCTATTATACTTATTGTCTGTACCACACAATTAGCACTTTATTATATACTGTCTTGTTCTCTAATTGCCTACACCACACAATTTAGCACTTTATTATATTCTGTCAGATTCTGTAATTGTGTCGTGTAGCTTTGTCTTGTCTCTCCATGTAGATTACAAGCACCAGGGTGGCAGGGACCCTGTCTGGTCTTGCTTCAGCATTTCCCACAGCACCAAACAAACAATGTTCCAAGAACAACAAAGTGAGCCTTTGACAAATGCTGGCTGGTTTATTGGTTGGTGGGTGGGTTGGGAGACTGGTTGATCTTCTGATGGGCTTTAAGCCAGCATCTGAGTTATCTAGAACATGGAGTAGAGAACAGAGAAGGTGCTGCGTAACAGAACACTTGGCACCGTGGTCATTCCAGCCACTATCCTTCAGTCCAACCTGCCTCATCATCTAGCAAGTCATTTCGTTTCTCTCTACCTAAGTTTTTCTATGTATATAGAACAGGGAAACCAAAACATGTCACTAAACAATACCATTTTTAAAATTACATGATGTTTTTCATCTGAAGATTTTACATGATAACATTCTCCCATTGGGCAGGCATTGCCGTGTAGAGGAAAGAGGTCACGCTTTGGAATTAGAGAGACTTCTTACGAGCTGTGGGATCGTTAACAGATTGTTAAATAAATCTCTCTCTCTCTCTCTCTCTCTCTCTCTCTCTCTGTCTCTCTTTCTCTCTCTCAAACTAAACTCTCATTCTCATCTCTGAAATTGTTTCAGTGACTGTAATTATTTGTGATATTATCACTGAGTGTCCATAAGCCTGCTGGAATATTCTTATTTTTTCCAATTTCTGCAAATGCTACACCCTGAAGGAAGTGTTAAGAATTATTATTATCTTAATAAATATAATGAATACCTCCGTTTGTCTCACACACCAGTTGAAGAGTGTCTGCCTTTGCGGTGAATCATGGGTTTGCTTCTCAGAGAACAAAGTCATATAGTTATACAATTTCTTTCTCTTTCTTGGTTGAAGAATCGCTTATGCTTAGTGGTCTATCACATGACATCAGACTTATTCAATTAAATAATAAGCGAAGAAACACCTGATACCCAGCATTAACAAATCCATGCCTCAGTGTGTCACTTTCACCTCCCACTATAAACATGTAGGTGAAGGAGCATTGAGTTAACCTTATTTCTCTGAACTAGGAATGATACAAATAAAATGTTCTGTCCCTGTGTATCATCTGCTTTTCCCCTTCTGATCAATATGTTTTGCCATACTGTGCCCTTTCCTGTTTTTGTCTTTGTTTTCTCGATTGGCAGGTACACAATAAAATGTAACTAGTCAAATAGTTGTTCAACATGTTATTCTCTTAAAACAAGATCAGTTTAGGACTTCCCTAGCAGTCCAGTCGAGGAAGTAAGAGCCCACATGCTGCAGGGCGCAGCCAAAAAATAAAAAGGAAAAAAAAGATCAACTTAAGCCTCTCCGAAAGTGCTGCTCTAACCCTGGATCTTCTCCAACCTGAGAACGCAAGGAGCCTAAAGAGCTTTGAAGGGCTACTTTTGTAGGATAGAGGACACCCTTTAAGAATAGGCTTTCTCCATTTGGGTGGGTTGCCTGAGTCTCCCTTTGGTAAAGATGAGCTGTTTTCTTTTGGGTATCTGTGCTAAATGACTGTGTTCAATTTTTCTTTCAAAAGTATTTTTCAGGGTCTGCCGTGTAAACAGGCAGGGCCTGGGTGCCAGGGAGACAAAGGTGACTACCACACAGTTAGAAACTCATACTTGAGGAACCCACAGTCTGACGGGGCCAACAGTTAACTACCACACAGGGAGATAAGTGTGAATACAATGTGTGTGGTCAGGCTGTCAGCTTGAGCCCAGGGGTGCCCGCCACTAAGAGTCAGCTCTGTCTGATAAATCTAAGGGAGCAGTGGACCTGGTTAGGAGCTGATTAGACTAAAGGGAAGGGACGGCTTGAAGATGCTTTTATGACAGACTTGCGGGTGGAGAAAGGATAGGAAGGAATAGTCCTGGGGTGCGGAAAGGGGCGTGGGAAAAAAAAACCAACAAACATCTTCTCTCCGACTTTGGTTCCCTGCCTAAGCTCCATAGACTCATGTCTGAGCCTGTGGATGGAGAGCCTGTAGGTAGAGAGGGAAGGGGCTCAGTGAGACACTGGATACAAGTCATGCCACTTTGGGACCTGGGTGAAAAACTGTGGTAAAATGGAAGAGAAGGGGCTTCTCTCCATGTCTTTAGGCCCCAGGAGAGAGCAACTTTGGCTGAGAGTGGCTGTGACAGTGGCTGAGATGAGACACTGCCCCCCAATGGTTTCATGGCAGGGGACACTAACAAGGAGCTACAATTCTAACAGGGAAAGATGGGAGGGAGCACAACAGAGGTACCACATGCCTCCCAGGAACACTGGGGGAGACCTGGAGGGAGGGGTGTCCACTCCACAGGCAGGTGGAGGCACAGCCAATGCAATGTGAGTTATCACCACTAAGATAATAACTATTACCAGCAGTGCTGATGCATAGGTAAAACTTCAGAAAACACAGGTTCTACATACACAAAAGTTGTATGAACACAAAAAAGTGCTTATTTCCTGGTCACAAGATTAAGCAGAGTGATACCTACACTAGTTAGTAATGGGACTGAGGTCTGGTAGGTGGAGAGATAGGAGGTCCAAGAAAAGTAACAAAAGGGTATTCAGACACCAACTTTGGGGATGGGGGTGGGAGTTCAGCCAGGCAGGCAGAGGGTCTTATGCAAAGCTCTGGGTTGGAGGAGTTTCCAGCAAGATGGAACTAAAGAAGATGGCCCCGAGGCTGTAGACAGACTGGAGTCAGATGACTAGACAGAAATGTCCAGAACCGGGCTTCCCTGGTGGCGCAGTGGTTGAGAGTCCGCCTGCCGATGCAGGGGACACGGGTTCATGCCCCGGTCTGGGAAGATCCCACATGCCGCGGAGCGGCTGGGCCCGTGAGCCATGGCCACTGAGCCTGCGCATCCTGAGCCTGTGCTCCGCAACGGGAGAGGCCACAGCAGTGAGAGGCCCGCGTACCACAAAAAAAAAAAAAAAAAAAAGAAAGAAAAAGAAATGTCCAGAACCAAATTCTAAGAAAAGAGTTACTTACCTTCTGAGCTGAACAAAATGAAATTCTATCCACAAGTACATGGTTCAATTGAAAGAACAAACAAAAATTTCAAACAGTACTAAAAGCCATGTTGAAAATTAAGTCCCTCCCTCCCTCAATCCCCTTTCCTAGGAGAAACAGTTGATAGCTGCTGGCATACACTAGTATAATCCACAGGTTGTTAAAATATTTAAATATTTCCCTTCAGGTTGGTAAATAGCCACTGTTTTGAGCCCGTGGAGTGCTGCCCACCCAGAATTTCAATCAATCATTAAAGAGTTAAAGCTTAGATACTAGGGGGTCTCCAGCATCCCTCCAGCTCGAAGGCCAGCAGCCATCCCTTTTTGCCAATGCTGAACCAGTTGTTAAGTATTCTGAACATCACTGTTATCCTTCTAGATAACTTACTTGCATATACAGGTATATCCCTACAAACACCTTTACTTCTTTTAATACAGATGGAAGAATTGAATACAGTTCTGTGTTTTGCTTTTTTTACCTACTTTGGTCACCTTTACACGCATGACCAAATACAGACTGTATGTATTACTTTCAGAGCTAACATAATTTAGCTATAACTAAGATACCTAACCTGAGAAATGAGGCACAGGAATAAAGAGTAACACTTTGGAATAACTTACGGGAGCTTTCCAGTAGACCCAGAAGAACTTGACCAATGGGGACAGTGGTAATACCACTGAAAGCTGGAATCTGAGAGTGCTGGACCAAGATAATGATGCCCTGACGGCTTGGCTAGAAAGAATAAGGAGGGACAGGACCAGCAAAACCTCCCCAAGTCCCCCTCCAGAGGCCATCTGGGCTCCTGCCCCTGCTACCAGCTGACAGAGGGGGGCCTAAGCCTTCCTGAACCTGAACTATTAGCACCTAAATTCAGATGTTACCCAGAATCAAACCAGCCTAGGGTAAAAAATTTCAAACTTCACTTACCTCAATGAATTCCTTCCAGGGAGTTTCCTTTCATTCAAAAGGTACATATAATAAATTTTCTTCATAAAAGAGCCGAAATGTATTTCTCCTAATTGCTCCATCTTCACCTCAAATGCTGAAACGAAGCATAGAATTTTTTTTTTCCATGAGAGAGAAAATACTTATAGACTTGAACCAGATTTTTAAGTATCCTCTACATATCAAAAGGTCAAGACCACTGAACATACCTCTTCTTATAGTCATCTTCATCTTCAAAACCCAAAGGGCTAGTATGTGGGTGGGGAAACATAATTTTCCACGTCTAGTTTCTGTGTTTCTATACATCTTTTTTTTCTCGTTATTTTTATATTAATGAGAGAAACAAGGATTAAAAACATTTAAAATTAAAGATGTAATCTGCATAGATTTGGGGGAAAGGAGGATGGGGAAATGGGAGAAAGAAAAGTTTAGCTAATATTTTTACTGCTTACTGATATTCCCAGAAACTTTCAGTCCAGAAAGTAGTCATTAAAAGAGAAAGCAATTTCTGCTGATGGACTGTCACCTAGTGGTGAGTTTTCACTTTACTCATAATATAAGCTGCTACTGGGCTTTGGGATGCTTCCGAAGACATGCTTATTTCTCTTGGAGATCTCTGGGGAACCTTACAGACTATTGTCACAAGTAAAATAGACTCACTTGTGTGTTTCCCAAAGGCCTAAGGTTCATGTAGGGAACAGCTAATGCAGGCTGAACGTCCTTCAAAAGGAAGTCTTGCCTCTGTAATTATTTGAATATTGTCGAAGAAGCCCAGCCCAGTAAAATTAATATTATTAACTTTCTCTTCTGTTTTCAACCTATAGCACTCTCATGATTCACCTTTGCTAGTAGTCAAATGAGGCCCCAATTTTCAAAGGGTTTTCCTATTATTAGGTGGTGACAAAACGATGTGTAAAACCCACTAGCACATCAATCCAGAGACAGAACAGAAAGAGGGTTTCCAAGTCAGCAACAAGGCAATGTTTAATCCATGCCAGGAATCCCTTCCTTCTTGCTCTCAGAGAGGCATTCCTGTCCTCTTCATCCAGCTCCTGTGTCCTTGGTGTTCCCTAGTTTCACATCTTCTGTGCTGACACCATCCCTCTTAGCTACAAGGGTCCCGACTATTGAATCAACACCAGACAACAAGGAGGCAGCCCCTTCCCATCAGTGCTGAAGTCTGTGTTCAGGGCATAGAGTTAGTAGCATACTGCTCTTGGTTATCAACATCCGTTCTGCATTCCATAGTATTTCAACTATTTGTTGAGTGTCTGCCATGTAGCACTATGTATAGTACTATGTGTGTCCCAGGGAATAGAACAGACAGACTACTATCTTCAAGAAACTTACAGACTAATAGGGATAACTAAACATACTAATAAGTTGTGATGGGAAGGGAAAGCACTGGAGGTTATGAGGAGGAAGGCATCACCTAGATGGGGAGGGCCTGCATGAGCTAACTCTTAGGAAAGTTACATTGGAGCCATGACCTGAAGGTGAGTAGGAATCAGCCAGATGAAGAGCATCCTGGGCACCTGTAAAAGCCTTGATCTTGGTAAGAACTTGGGGCTTCCTAGGAACTAAACAGAGGCCAATTATACACTGACCATAAACTGTAAACTAACTCTACTGGGAAAAGGACACCACAAAATTCGAGGAGGTTGAAAATTTGAAGTCACAGTAGTGGCATTATTCCTAATAGCCAGAACATGGAAACAATTTAAATTTCCATCCGCTGATGAATGGATAAATAAAATGTGGTATATCCATGCAATGAAATATTATTTGGCCATAAAAAAAGAACAAAGAATTGAACCATGCTGCAAAATGGAGAAAACTTAAAAACTTACACTAAGGGAAAGAAGCCAGACATAAAAGACCACATACTGTAATGATTCTATTTATATGAAATGTCCAAAACAGACATATCTATAGAAATAGAAATATTAGTTGTTGCTTAGGGCTGGGGGCAGGGAGGAGGGAGGGAACAGGGAGTGACTACTAATGGGTACAGGTTGTTGTGGGGTGTTGGAAATGTTCTAAAATTGACTGTAGTGATGGTTGCACAATTCTCTGAATATAGTAAAGACAACTGAACTACTGTATGCTTAAAATAGGTGAAAGGAATACTATTAAATTATATCTCAATAAAACTCTTATTTTAAAAAACTGGAATCACAGATCCCCACTTAAGAAGGACAAGTATGGAAGTACATCTCTTCTGTTCAATTGATTTTTCTCCTTCAAGCTCCTTCTCCCTAGGAACCCAGTGGATGTTCTTCAAAGGACTGAGCCAGGAGACATTGAGCATGACTGCTCTCAACACCTTCCCTTCCTGTGACCCCAGAGGGTTCTCTGAAACCAAGTTTATGCACAGGACTTTTCTCCCTTCAAGAGATGTCCCTCTAGAAACTGAGAAAAATATCACAGAAAACCACCAAACCAAAATGACAGACAAAAACACATGGAAGTATACAGCAATCAGAAAACAAAAGATACAATGGCAGTACTAATTCCTCATCTATCAATAATCACCCCAGGGCTTCCCTGGTGGTTCAGTGGTTAAGAATCCACCTGCCAATGCAGAGGACACGGGTTTGAGCCCTGGTCTGAGAAGATCCCACATGCTGAGGAGCAACTAAGCCCATGCGCCACAACTACTGAGCCCGCGTTCTACAGCCCACAAGCCACAACTACTGAGCCCACGTACCACAACTACTGAAGCCTGCGCACCTAGAGCCCGTGCTCCACAACAAGAGAAGCCACTACAATGAGAAGCCCGCACACTGCAACTAAGAGTAGTCCCCACTTGCCACAACTAGAGAAAGCCCGCGTGCAGCAACAAAGACCCAACACAGCCATAAATAAATAAATAAATAAATAAATAAATAAATTTATTAAGGGAAAAAAAAGCTTCCAAATGATGTTAAAAAAAAACACTCTAAATGTAAATGGATTGAATTCACCAATCAAAAAACATAGAGTGGCTGAATGGAATAAAAAACAAGACTAAACTATATGCTACCTCCATGAGGCTCACCTCAGTCTTAAAGATAAACACAGGCTAAAAGTTAAGGGATGGACGACATGCCAAGCAAATAGCAGCCAAAAGAAAGCAGGTGTAGCCATACTTATATCAGACAAAATAGACCTCAAGCCAAAAAAAGTAGCAAGAGACAAAAATGGACAGTATATGATAATAAAGAGGACAATTCATCAAGAAGATATAACAATGATTATATATGCACCTAACATAGGAGCACCAAAATACATAAAACAATTATCAACAGACCTAAAGGAAGAAACTGACAGCAACACAATAATAGTAGGAGATTTTAACACCTCACTTATATCAATGAATAGATCATCCAGACAGAAAGTCCACATGGAAATTCTGGCCTTAAATGAAACATTAAACCAGATGAATTTGATAGATTTCTACAGAAGATTCCATCTAAATGCAGCAGAATACACATTCTTTTCAAGTGCACATGGAACTTTCTCAATGATAGACCATAAGTTGAGACACAAAACAAGTCTCAAATTTAAGATGATTGAAATCATGTCAAGCATCTTTTCCAACCACAAAGGTATAAAACTAGAAATCAACTACAAGAAGAAAGCTGAAAAAATCACAAAAATGTGGAGACTGGACAACATGCTACAAAACAATCATTGGGTCAATGAAGAAATCAAAGAATACCTGAAGACAAATGAAAATACAACATTCCAAAATCTATGCGATGCAGCAAAAGTAGTAAGTACTATGAGGGAATTTTATAGTAATACAGGCCTACCTCAAGAAATAAGAAAAACCTCAAACAATCTAACTTTAGACCTAAAGGAACTAGAAGAAGAAGAACAAATGAAGCCCAAAGTTAGTAGAAGGAAGAAAATAATAAATATCAGAGCAGAAATAAATGAAATAGAGACTAAAAAGACAATAGAAAAGATCAATGAAACTAACAGCTGGTTCTTCATAAAAATAAACAAAACTGACAAACTATTAGCTAGACTCACTAAGAAAAAAAGAGAAGGACTTGATAAATAAAATCAGAAATGAAAGAGGAGAAATAACAGATACTATAGAAATGCAAAGGATTATAAGAGAATATTATGAACAGCTATACACCAACAAATTGGACAACCTAGAAGAAATGGTCAAATTCTTAGAATCACACAAATTTCCAAGAATGAATCAGAAATAGAAAATCTGAATAGACTGATCACTAGTTCAGAGATTGAAACAGTAATCAAAAAGCTCCCAAGAAAACAAAAGTCCAGGACCAAACAGCTTCACAAGTAAATTCTACCAAATATTCAAAGATTTAATATCTATCCTTCTCAAACTATTCCAAAAATATGAAGAGAAGGGAACACTTCCTAACTCATTTTTTGAGGCCAACATCACCCTGATATCAAAACCAGACAAACACAACACAAGAAAAGAAGATTACAGGCCAGTGTCTCTGATGAACATGGATGCAAAAATCCTCAACAAAATATTAGCAAACCAAATTCAACAAAATATCAAAAGGATCATACACCATGATCAAGTGGGATTCATTCTAAGGACACAAGGATGGTTCAACATCCACAAATCAATGTGATATACTACATTAATAAAATGAAGGATAAAAACCATATGATCATCTCAATAGATGCAGAACAAGCATCTGACAAGATGCAAAATGAACTCCGGCTTTTCTACCAGCCCCTCTGACATACCTGCATGGCCAGAATTTCCAAGAGAAATTCTCATAACTATAACCTGGTTATATGTTCTTTACACTGAATGAAAACAACTCTGGCTCACCTAAGGACAGACCTGTTCTGGTCCACAATGGATAGCAACACTTCAAGATCCAACTTACTCTCTCCTTCCTTCATGAATGTGCCCTAATGTAGCAGTATTTTAGCTGCCTGAAATCCATTTCTTCTTTTCTGATAAGGGCAACTGTGATATTGTGATTTATAATAAGAAATATATATTTGGTCTTCATCCAGTTCCTGGCATGGAGTGACTAAAACCTTGTAATTTCCTAAGTGTTGAGAGCAATCAAGGTGTCTTTTGTTAAGTTAATGAGGTGGCTTTTGAAAAGCACCTAAGGATGTGGGCTTCTTATCAGGAGACCCAACCTTTGATTCCAGGGTTGGATCTTTCAGTCTCAACCCCCTGATCTTCAGGGAGAGGAGAGGGGCTGGAGGTTGACTCAAATCACCAATAGCCATGATTTAATCATTCTTGCCAGTGTAATGAAGCTTCCATAAAAACCCCAAAGGACAGGGTTTGGAGACCTTCTGTGTTGGTGAACACACGGAGGTGCTGGTGTTGCTGAAAACCTGGCCTCTGTTTACCAGTGCCAAATAGAAATGCGGAGACAGCTTTGGAGGAGTAAAAAAGAACAGCTTTATTACTTTGCCAGGCAAAGGGGGACACAGGGGACTCCTGCCTCGAAAAACTATGTGTCCCCACCCAAGAGGATTTGATGAGGAGTTTTGTAACAATACTTCCCAGGGGTGGGGTTGCTGACAAGATTAGGGTATGTGCAGGGCCTCAGGTGGTCGGGTCTCCTAATCTTGATGAGTTTCTCTGGTCCCTTTAATCTTGCCTCAGGTGGTTTCTTGTCTGCTTCTCCCTTGATTAGCAACTGTTCAAATCTGCCCTTTGGAATTCAGGGAAGGTCATGGAGGCTGGACTCTGGCCTATAAGAAATGGGGGACAAAAAGAGGCCTCTGTGCCCTGGAGGCCCACAGGGCCCTGCTCGGTTTCACTCAGAGAGTGGTCAGCTGGGGAGGCATGGAAGCTCCTAAACCTTTCCCCATGCCTTGCCCTATGCATCTCTTCCATCTGGCTGTGCCTGAGTTGTATGCTTTAATAAAGTGGTGATTTAGTAAGGAAAATGTTTCTCTGAGTTCTATGAGCCCCTCTAGCAAATTAATCCAACCCAAGGAGGGGGTCATGGGAACCTCTGATTTACAGCCAGTTGGTGAGAAGCACAGGTAACAACCGGGTCTAAAGTGGCAGCTGAAGTGGAGGGGAGGACTGAACCCTTGTGGAATCTGATGCTCTGGGTAAACAGTGTAAGAATTGAGTTAAATTACAGGATACCCAGCTGGTGTCAGGGAACTGCTCCTTGTTAGTGTGAGAAAACCCCCTCCCTGACACATATACATTCAAATTGGTTCTAGAACCTTTCAGCAACCTCACAAGAAGGTGAGGGCAACCTTTCTGGGAAACCACCCTTTACCTCAGTCCAGGAGCCTTGTGATGGGGCTCCACACCCTGCTCCAAGGATGGAACATGGGGCCAATCTGATCAATTACAGTGCTCTATATCCCCCAAGCTCTTTCCTCTACATCACTGAGTTTCAAACCTGAGTTATAGTGAACAAAATATGATGTGGAACACCAATATTTTTTTAAAAAACAAAGGAGAGTTGAAGGGAGTCAATGCCTCCAAACCCCACACTCCTGGCCCGCAGGTGGACAGACACTGTGCTCTCTGCACTGTGGGAAAAACAAAGAAATAGGACCTGGTGCCTGCTTGGAGCACCTCACAGGGGTGTTAGGGGGCAGGAAACAAAAGCATGAAAAGTTAATAAAGGTGATTAAATAATACTGGATAACAAGAGATGAAATGTCATAGAGCCCTTGCCACTCATCAGAAAAGTGTCAGAGGACTTTAGGCCAGCAGTGAGCCTTTTATTGTCTCTCCCTTCTTCTAAGGCCTACTCAATTGTCTAAGACAGGTGTCACCTTCCTCCCAGGAAGACTTTCCTGAAACACTCTCTTGCCTCATCATGCACACACTTACACATAAACACACACTCAACTAGCCCACTGAGAGTCTCCCCTCAGGGTTTCTTAGTATCTTTGCACAGGTCTATATATATATTTTTTAAATAAGTGACTTTCCCACAATTCACAGTAGAGGCTGTGAGTTTCTTCAGGGCAGATAGTGGATACTGGGATGTGCACTGCCCCCCATTCTAATGAGACTCTTTCTACCCTCCCCTCTTTCTTTCCGTTTCTCCTTCCACGGGTGTCAGCCCTCTATGACAACCTAAAGGCTCTCCCTGCCTTTTCCTGCTCCCTCTCCCCAAAAACCTCCTGCACATCAACTCCCATTTTAGCATCTGCTTCTTAGCAAATCCTAACACATTATAATAAGGAACTACTGTGTACTACCAAATTTATATAAACATTTATGTATTTATATAAACATGTATTTATTTATAAAATATTATATAAAATATATTCAGAATACTGGCTTATTGGCTGCCAATATTAACCCTAATGGCTTATATCTTTTGGGTGTTGAAATACTTAATTTTTCATATATTAAAGTGTGACCAAAAAAATACTAACATTGTCCCATTGGAATATAATATTCTTTTTAACACTACAAAACAAACAGATGTAACTAGGACTCTTTCTTCCTTCCTCCCTTTTTTGCAGGATAACAGAATAGCAGTTCATAGTAACAGCTCCCAGACTACTTGAAATCAAACTACGGTTCAACCACTCACTGGCTCTATGGCCTTTGGCAAATCACTTAACTCTCTAAACATCGGTTTCTGATCTATAAAATGGGAGAATGCTTCCTCATCTGTAAAATATGAATTAAAAAAAATAGTACCCACCACACAGAACTGTTTTATGAATTCATTAATGAATTAATTTCTGGTGTTGTGTGCAATGAAAGAATTATCCTAATGGATATAAAAGCACTTTGCAAACCAGAAAGCACTTTGAGAAATTCATTTTTCTCTAAATGAAACAAGCATCAGCCATTGCCTTTTATGGAAAATTGAGGTTAATTCACATCAGCAAGAGAAAGCTGAGGACTTGTTTATGGCTGTGTTTCTGATTAACACAGAACTTGATATTAGAAAATAAACTCTTGACGTTCCTGCAAGTGGACCACAAAATACCTATTGTTGCAGGGCCCTGGACAGAAGAAAAGTTAATACGGGAAGGAGCCCAGGACGCGGAAGTGCTAGGAAAGGCCTAGCAGAAGAAGGGGGGCTGCAGCAGAGCCGAGCCGCGGGTGAGCACGCGCTGCGGGCACCCAAGTGCAAGTTCAGATGCTCGCAACTGTCAGGAAGCTGGGACTGCGCGCCCATGTTCATTCAAGGCCCCGGCGTTCGGGCCCCCCGCCCCGCAGAAAGAAGGAACTCCACCTTTGCCTAACGCTTTGGGCGCGGGGCGGCGCTACAGCTCAAAGGCCCCGGGGCGGGGTGGGCACGTGGTGCGCGGCCCCGGCGATAAAGAGCGCGCTTGGGAGCGCGGCGCGGAGCGGTGGAGGTGGGCCGGCGGCGTGTGGGTGAGCGCGGGCGCGCAGGCGTGGACTGACGGATGGACGGACGGACGGGTGGAGACTGACTGACAGTCAGGGAACGGGGGTAGAGGGCCGGGGCACTGGACTCGGCGGTGGGCGAGGCGCTGACGGCCGGACGCAAAGGGCCAGGCAGGGGAGCTGGGAAATGGAGCCTGAGGAAGCGTGAACGCGACACCTTCCCGGCCCGGGCGAGTGTCTGTACGGACGGGGTGGAGGGACCCACTGCCCTGGATTCTGTCCAGACTACAGAGCCGGGCCCTAAGGATCCTTTTTTCAAAATGATCAGAGGCACCCACTGGGGGGAAGAGAGTTTAGTGATTAAGTGTGATACAGTCCCTTCATTTGATGGGAAATTGTATTTCTGCATTTTTGTTTGTTTGTTTAGGTTCTCTATTTGTTTCTTCCTTTCCAAGTATTAATATTTCTCTCTCTCGAGTGATTCCTCATGCCCAGAGCTGCATCCTCCTCTTCCACCTTCCCCAGAGATTTTTTTTTAAAAAACTTTTCCCTTTTAAGAGAATTTGACTTAGGCAATCTGAATTCTTTGCACTAAGGGTTCTTGTCTGTGGATAAAGGTGTAAGATTTCGAGAGTAATAGGCCCTGCCCAAGTGTTTCAGTAGTAACATTCTAAATTCACATTAAGCCTTAGGCTGGAGAACATTCTATTTGTGTTTGTTTGTTTGTTTTTTGCGGTACGCGGGCCTCTCACTATTGTGGCCTCTCCCATTGCGGAGCACAGGCTCCGGACGCGCAGGCTCAGCGGCCATGGCTCACGGGCCCAGCCGCTCCGCGGCATGTGGGATCTTCCCGGACCGGGGCACGAACCCGTCTCCCCTGCATAGGCAGGCGGACTCTCAACCACTGCGCCACCAGGGAAGCCCTCTATTTGTTTTTGATACAAACTATGAAGAATTTGAACGCATAACGTTACGTAGTTTTTATTTAAAACTCGAATTTACAAAATCTGGATCATTCTCAGTTATGGTTGTGATTTTTTAACCCATCTCTTCCTGTAGCAGTTTCACAGTTTACAAAGCCAGCAGTCTTTGCTCGTTTACTTAGTGTATTGCTCTGTGCAAAGACAGATTTTTGAAGCTGTTCTTGCCCCCTGATGGCTTACACTCTAGACGAGCCAAAACTACCTTGCTAATATCTCTGATGTAAAGTTTTTAATGAAAAGCAAATGTTTGAGGGAATTCTGAAGAGTAAGAAGTTATTTTCATTTAGGGCATCAGAGAATGTTCTCTAGTTTTTAAAGTGAGTTCTGAAAGTTGGTTGTACTGAAGGAGCTGAAGTGGGAGATGTTGCCATTCCGGGTGGGAGAGCCGGACAAGCCAGCACAAGGTAGATAGCAGTGGGGACCAACTGGGCTAGTGCACTTCAGGTGTGAAGACATCTGTACAGAGACCCAGACCATGGAAATTGGTATTTGTCCTGTGGAAGCCAGGAAGAAGTTAATTGGCCTTTTTCCAGCAGGGCAAAAGCAAGATCAGAAATGTCTGAGCTACTGGGAGGTTACTCTGGCATCCTGACTATTTTGAAGAAGAGAGTTGGGATTAGGACAGTGATTCCCAGACCCCATATCTTTAACCAATCAAACTGTATTTAAGTGCACTTAATTTGAGGTATATGGATATCTCTATCTATCTATCTATCTGCCAGTCCAAGCTGTTGACCATCCTAAGAATATCCTTGTAACTGCTCTAAATATGAAATAAATGCAGCCAAAAGCACATGAATATGGAAATCTAGGGTGTACAGCCTAGTACTTTTCAATTTAGGAGACTTAATGTGGAACCTAGCTCTCTGGGCTCTTATCACTTGAACCTTCTTGAGTCCCTACGGGCCCCTTGGACATGGAGTTGTGCCCATTGGTCTAGATAAGAGGTAACAAAGGGTAAGTTAGGAGAGGGGCAGTAAGGCAGGAGAGAAGGATTGCAGGGAAAGAAGATAACAGTTGGAACTGCAATGACTTAGACTCTAAATAGAAAAGAGTAGCCAGGGTTGGGGAGGGGGGTACCAGTGGAGCTGAGATGACAGGAAATAGTGTGCTGATAAAGGAATGCTACTTGCTAATGTCCTATGGTCAGCAGACAAGACTTCATGGAGGGGACTGAACCTGTACTTACTATGTGCCTGGCACTGCTGTTAATCACTCTACAAGAATTAAGTAATTTAATTCTCTCAACAACCCTGTGAAATATGATGCTTGTTATCCCCATTTACAGAAGGGGAAACTGAAGCACAGAGAGGTTAAATAACAGTCCTAAAGTCACCCAGCTGGTAAGTGATGGAGCCAGGATATAGGCCCAGGAAGTCTGACTCCAGAGCTGGTGCTCTAACCCCTCTACTGTAAGGAGCAAAGGAAGAAATTGTTTAGAAGACCAGGTGGCAGGTTCGCTTTGGGCTCTCGAGTTGAGATGCATGCAGGAAGGCCAAGTGAAGATGTGCAGCGGGCACAACATCAACCTCATTTGATGCTCAGACCTTCCTCTGGGGTAGACTGGGCCTGTGTTATGGGCTTTGCATTTTCCCCATGGGCCAGGTGATTACCTTTCTCTTCCAAAACTTCCAACAGGAGTTAGTCTCATCTTCAAACTAGGAAAAGTCAGAGAAACCCTAGTATCCTATATATCTGTTAACGTTCCCCTTTGTTGCCCTTCAGTACAGAGCAAAGCTACTTGAAGGATTTAGGCTTAATTTCAGGAGCAAGCCTCACCAGGGCTGTATCTGTTTATCAGGGGAGGTATCATCGTTGGCCTTTCACAAAAGCAGTAAGTTTTGCCACACTGTACCCTTTCATGTTTTTGTCCTTGTTCTGCTCTGTTTCTAGCTTCAAGGGCTCACCTGAGCCAGGACTCTTGGGAGATACAGAAAAAGTAGAAGGAATGATCTCTGTACTCTGGAAGTTTATACTCCTATTTGGGGAGATGAGATTAACAGTTATAAAGAGCAAACAAAATGAGATAATTCATAATTATTACATTATGTGGGTAAGATGTAAGTTGCTAGTGGGCATTTGTGTTTTTAAATGTGCCAGTGACCTCAGAACTATAATATACCCTCTCTTGTATTTTCTCTAAGCCAAACATCTTTTGTACAGTTGTCACCAAATACTGTCTGATTATATTTTATTTTCTTCTTCAATTGTTAGACTTTGCATTTGTGGCTTCGAATTTTCACGTCCTACAGCTCAAAAAATAACAATTCTTCTATGACTAGTTAAGTGGCAGAGGTGTAGGTTGAACCAGGCAGTCTACCTATGGAATGCAGGCTATTAACCAGGATGCTCTGTTGCCTCTCATTGCCTGTTTTGGGCAACTTCTTGGCTTTTTTTTACGCTGGTTGTGGACAGGTACGCTCTCTGCCAGCTGGTGAGGGATGCTTTTGCCTCAAATGAGTGTTGCCAGGTTCACTCCCAGAAGCGATCTCCCCATCTGTGGAAGTCATCATCAAGCTACAATCTGAACACCTCATTCAATCACCCATATATTCATCACTTTTTAATGGTGCACGAGATTGCCAGCAAAGCACTCAGTGCGGAGAAAACAAAGGCAAATGAAATCTGTTTCCTGTCCTGGGGGAGCTTGGTCTAGTGGGGGAGAGGTGAATAAATGTTTGTGATGTGATTTACTAGAGCTAGGAAAACAGGGAAAAACTGGTCAAAACCAGCATATGAAAGGATAGTTAGGTAAATCTGAAGACAGTCTTGTAGATCACACTGAAGCCTTAAGACTTAAGTACTGATTTTAGGGGAGATTCTTGCTTAACAGTATGAAGATATAGAAAGAGATAAGAATGTCTCTTTTCTCCTGACCATATTTCAACTTGAGCAATCGGTAGTTTTTTATATATTTGACCTCGCTGAGTTAGGTTCATATTCTTTCTTCTGCTGTTATTCACCCCTGCTCTCTGAGGTTTCAGATTGCCTCAGTCATCCATATAGATAAAACAGGAGGCCTTTCCAATGGTATTTTCCCAGAACATTGCTCTCTTCTTGTCTCCAAATCTCCTGTCTTTAAAATATAGTTTCCTCCTCTATAAAATGAAGCTGTCACATTTTACATTCTTCTCATTTGCTCTGTTTGTATACTTGTAAGCATTTTTCACAGTTCTAAACTTTGTGGGAACAGACTTTGCCCCGGAGTTTTATCATTAATTGACATTCCTAGAAGAAGGAGAGCAATTACGCTGTATGTTTTCCGGACTTTTTCAGCAGCTCAATGGCCTCCCCGAAGAAGAAACTTCAAGGTCTTGTTGCTGCGACCATCACGCCAATGACTGAGCATGGGTAACTATGGTTTGGGACTAAAGGGATCTCCCTCCACCCCAGTGGTCAGAAGGTCTCTATAGCAGCGGTCGATTAGACTCTGCAGCTTCTGCCCCTGCACTGTCTCTGACCCCAAGTCAGAGAAGAGGTCTCTGTATCACAAACAGTGCAGGAGACAAGGTAAGATAATGGCAGCTTGCCTTCCTCCCAGTGTCTGTAGCCCCACAGAGCAAATTCTTGCATTTCAGCAGAGCCCTGGCCTTCCCAAATAAGGCCAGTGGAGTCGGGTGAGGAGAATCTCATTTTAACAGGATTTGATATCAAGTTCTGGCCTCTAGATCCTGTCTCTAGACTGTCCGTGGACGTGATGAAAATGTCCTACCGTGAGGAAAGTGGGGAAGGTAGCTGCCAGACGGCCCCCTTAGGCATGTCTTACAGTCACATTTCAACATTGGTTAAATGTTTGGGAGCTTGCAAGAGGGAGGTAACAACAGATGATTGCTGAGAAATTGTTACCCAAGCAAGCATTTTCCAGTGAATATTATGGCGGTCCCTTTGCTGGTACTAGCAGTTAGTGGTCATGTGCCCCGGGCGTCCATGAGCAATATATAACTTCCCCCCTGGACATTGCCATTAATAAGTTGGGGATTCATCCACTATCTGGATCTAAGTGTTTTAACCTGTTAGAGGAGTCAGCTTGCCAAAACAGAATTCTGGCTTCTTTAAGCTTCTCCTTTCTTCCTCTATAAAACGTAAATGTAGTCTTACCTACATCATGGAGGTATGAGTATTAAAATGAGATAATCCATATAATAGTGTTTAGCACAGGGTCAATATGTGCTTAGGTCAATAAGTTTGAATTGCTATTGTGGCATACGAAGTAAACGGAAGATGAGGTGTTTAAGGTATCTAAGTAAGGCTTTTACATTTTTGGTTTTCTGTTACTGAATTTTGTAAACCTTAACCCTACCCCTTTAAAGTAAATGAAATTTCTTATGACTTTTACCATTCTCATTCAGAGTTGACCATATCACAGTTTTCCCTGAGATAACTGGAGTTCAAGACTTCTGGCTTCTAAGATTCTTGAAAAATCACATCTTTACTCGGTCTAAATAAAATTCTTGCTGAGATGGCATGTAAATTATTCAATGGTTAATAGCAATTTTTTTTTTCTGTTGCTTCTCCATTTCCACAAGCCCTAAGAAAGACTAAAGTCAGCTCCTCCTCAATGTGTCAGCCACTTATTGGGCAGATAAAACAGAAGGCATGTGATTGAGCAGACAGGATTTACTTCCTATTATGGAGTAAGATCCTGTTTGCAAGCTCAAAACACTACATCTGGTTGATGCTACTTTAACCGTTTTAATCAGACCCCTCTTAGCCTAGAAGTGGCTTCTTCTAAGTCTTGTTTGTTCATCTGGGACCTGCGGAGTGTCACTGTGCTTCCTCTATCCTGCCATTTTCCTGGGACACCAGGACCCACGCATATTAGATATAACTAAAATGACTGCTTTTCTGGATCCTTCTCTGTTTCCCAAATACCTCTGGCCCTGTTGCCTCTATTACACAATTTCCTCTTTCTTCATGAATTCTTTTCTCTTCTAGGACCCTCACTTTCCTAAGGTGTGAAATAAAAATAAAAATGCATTTTTTAATAAGGGCCTTGTAAGAATTTAAATTAAATCAAAATGTGTGTCAGTACATGGCACATAGTAGACATGTAAGTTTTGTTAGTTTTCTTTTCTCTCCATCTTTCTGCTCCGTCCAAACATTCCTAATAGGTATGAAGCAGGTTTGGAGCACCCACCAATAGCAGGTGGCCATTAACCCACTTGCCCACAAGGGAATCTGCATTTCTGACATGTTTCTAAGAGACAGGACAGAAAGAAGAGCCACATGGAATCTAACACCTGGAAATTCTGCCTGGTGACCAGCCATCATAGGAGTTTTCCTAACCTGGCTCTTAGAGTAAACCATGGCCTCCGTAATTCAGAATGGCCGAACATTTTTCCTTCATAATTCTAATGATTCAACTCTGAATATAAGTTGATGTCCTAGAGTGGGGAAGTTGTCAGCAAAAACATGGTTAAACAGATTTTAGAGTATCTGGGTTCTTGACCCCCAGCTTTGATACCACCAGCTGTCTGACCCTGGGGAGCTCTTGTCACCTTGTAAATTTCTCTCGTATTTTATGAAGAGACAGAGTTCAACCACATTATCTCTAAGGCCCATTGAAATGCTAAGAGTCTGAAGTCCTCTGATGTTAAATATTATTAGGGATATTGTGATCTCCATTAAGTAAGAGTGCCTGAGTACCTGGAACTCCAATCTATCCTCCGCACTGTAGTCCAGTCCTCATAAATAAATCTAATCATTTGTTAGATTTACACTTTAAGAATCTGAATTCCCTTTTGTCCAAGCCTTGCTACTCGTACAGACCATGGACCATTAGCTCCAGCATCACGTAGGAACTTGCTAGAAATGCAGAAACTCAGGCACTGCTACATACCACTGAACCAGAACCTGCATTTTAACGGTGTCCCTGGATGATTCTTTAGCACATAAAAGTCTGGGATGAACTGGTCTGAAGGTTAAAGCCCAGGAGCCTGGGCTGACATAGGAAGTCCTTTACAGTCTACCTTTCCTGCTACGTTTCTATTTCCCCAAACACCTCATCCCCTTTCTTCCCTCTGTGCCTTTACACATTGTTTCCTCTGCCTTTTTCTACCGTCACCCTCTCCATTCTCTGCTCCAATTGAATACATCTATTCATCCATCAAAACCATCCTCCGGTGATTCTTCCCCATTTTCCATAGAAAGCATTATAGAGTCCTTCCTCTGTGGTCCCAAAGTATCCTGTGCCTACCTTTTCACATTACATCACAATTATTTATGATAGTTGTTACAATAACTGTTTGTTACATGCCTGTCTCTCCCAACAGGCTATGAGCTGCTTAATCTTATGCAGATATTTATTGGGTACCAGACCATACACGGGGACTGAGCACGTATCTTATTTATCTTTGTATCTTCAGCATCTAGCACAGTTTGTGGTAAATTTGGTTATTTCATGAGTGAATAATTTTGTTATTTCATGAGGAAAGGAAGCTAATACTGACTGGTAAAGACTGTGTCAGTCTTCATGCTGGGCATTTCAATGGACATATTCCACTTAAATCTTGACAGCAACTCAGTGAGAGAGAGCTGTTATCTCTATTTTTGCAGTTGATGAAACCAAGATCCTAAAGACTAACACATAGCTGGAAAGGAAGGTCTATCTCTACCCATCCCAACTCATCTTTTTCTACACTAGAGTGAAAGACTTTTGCTTTCCTTAGTTGTTTCAAGAAATCACTTTCCTTTGAGTACATTCACAGTCGTTAGAACAGAAAGTCCATTTCAGATTGGCCAGAATGTTTAGAAAAAAGTTGTGTTTTCTCCCTCAAATGCCCTTGACTTCACCATGGGAATCTTCACAATCTTCTGTGATTCCGTTTTTAAAGGGTATACTCCATTTATAGTTATTATAAAATATTGGCTATATTCCCCTTGTTGTACAATGTATCCTTATAGCTTATTTTATACCTAATAGTTTGTACCTCTTAACCCCCTAACCCTAAATTGCCCCTCTCCCCTTCCCTCTTCCAACCGGTAACCACTAGTTTGTTTTCTGTATCTGCGAGTATTCTTTTTTTTTTTGGTTATATTCACTAGTTTGTTATATATTTTAGATTCCACATGTAAGTGCTATCATACAGTATTTGTCTTTCTCTGCCTGACTTATTTCACTTAGCGTAATGCCCTCCAAGTCCATCTGTGTTGCTGCAAATGGCAACATTTCGTTCTTTTTTATGGCTGAGTGGTATTCCATTGTATATATACCACATCTTCTTTATCCATTCATCTGTTAATGGACACAGGTTGCTTCCGTATCTTGGCAATTGTAAATAATGCTGCTATGAACATTGCGGGGCATGTATCTTTTCAAATTAGTTTTTGTCTTTTTCAGGTATATACCCAGGAGTGGAATGGCTAGGTCATATGGTAGTTCTATTTTTAGTTTTTTTGAGAAACCCCCATACTGTTTTCCATAGTGGATGCACAAATTTTACATTCCCACCAACAGTGTACAAGGGTTCCTTTTTCTCCATATCCTTGCCAACATTTGTGTTCTTATTGATGATAGCCATTCTGACAGGTGTGAGGCGATATCTCATTGTGGTTTTGATTTGCATTTCCCTTGTCTGGCTTTTCAAACAAAGGTTTTTTTTTTTAACATGAAAAGAAATGTTACCGTTGTGAAAGTCAAACAAAACACATTTAGGAGCCATCCCTTTTCAACCTCTGATCTCTCTAAGGAGATTTGGTAGTTCCAAAAGGCCATAAGTCCAAGGACATTGTGGGGGGCTCTGCCACTGCCCCAGAATTCCACCATTAATGTCACTCCTATAGGCTAGGGACATTTTATAAGAAAAAGCAAACTGCTTTCTTGAAGGAATAGATGATGTATCACCCATTAGCACCCCTAACCTGAGTGGAATTATCATAGCTGTCATCAGCAAGGCCTAAAGGAGTGGGGGAGAGGGGGTGAGTGTAGACAAAAGCACTGCTACACTGATGCCTTAAAATAGCGTGGAGTTCTCTGAGGAAGGAGAAGGAGCTGGAGGGTTCACGTGCTGGCCTAGATCTGCCTGAGGGTGTGGCCAGCTCTCTAGAAGGAGGACACCAGAGTAGGGCCAGACAAATAGCAGCTCTCAATACAGTCAGAGGGAAAGAGGATCATAGGATTTCACCCTATTTACTCCAGATCCACTTTGTCCTTGAAATCTCCTTCCCAGCCTCCCTAAGTGGAATTATCAGTCCCCTGCTGAAACCTCTATACTTTCTAACCAATCACAGCCTTTGTCGTATTTTTCTCAATATTTTAGTTATTTATATATGCTATTTTCTTTGCTCAGTTAATATGGTAGTGAAATGTAAACACATCCTGCAAGTGAGGAGATAACCTGCTTTTAAAGCAGAGATTATGGGTGTTTCATCATCATTGTAAATTCCTGCATCACGGCTCCTTCACTAGCCTTTGTTGAGTGTCTGTGCTGTGCCAGGTGCAGATGAGAGATTGTAAGGTATAAAAGGCACAGTTCTTGCCTTCAGGAAGTTCTTGCTCCAGACTGGAGGGTGGGCATAAACAATTTACAAAGTGATGTTCATGATAACAGAGATATGAACTTTGCTGAGGTGTGAGGAATTTGTCACTGAGGAATAATAACAGCAATAATGATTGAGCCTTTAATTGAAGCCAGGTGCAGTGCTGAGCACTTGTGCTGGACTGGCCGATAGAGGGCCACTTGGTAGTGGGGGTCCTTGCTGAGTTTAGAGTCCACTTTGGGGATACACACATGCACCCCAAAAGACTAAATTTCTTCCTTAAGGACTTCTGGAAATGGAAACAATCTCTCTAGCTTCCCTTTCCAAATAAGAAAACATTAGATTAAATCAAAAGAAAGCACATCAAAGTGAGTACAGTGCCTACCAGGCCTCAGTCATCTGGAGCTCTGCAGGCTCCTCCTTGCTGAAGAGGCCAGGCCTGCTCTCAGTGTCCGAGTATGTGGCCAGGGTGGGACTGGGGAGGTGTCAAGACTTCAGTGAAAGTGTGCAGGAGCCACTGTGTTTGAATCTGTGACTCCAACACAAGCTATTGCCGAGAGGCTTTATTTCCAGTTTCCAATCTGCGATTGGGAAGTTACTTGCATGAGTAGATGGACATCACTGGTCAAAACCAACGTTAGTGTCACACAAACAAAGCCCCAGCTAATTGTTCCTGCATGTCAGGGCTTGTCCCAAGTGGGGAAGAGCGGATGGAAGCAGCAAGGGGCTAGTGTGGTATGAAGGTGTGGTTCCAAGTGGTCAGAAATATCTGAGGCAGAGAGATTTCAAGAAGTTGAGCAGCTCAAGCTGACCTAAAGGAAGGTCCTGAGATGGATTGTCTAGGCAGCTAACTCCCCCATCTTGGAGTCTTGCTCAGTGAGACTGATAAGCAAAGATTTGGCATTTGAGCAAGTGGGACAGGGAGGGGCAGTGTTATGATATTTCAGGCATGAGCCTTTATGGAGAGAGTTTGTTCCCCTTGCAGGCCTTTTTTTTTTGGCGGCACGCGGGCCTCTCACTGTTGGGGCCTCTCCCGTTGCGGAGCACAGGCTCCGGACGCGCAGGCTCAGCGGCCATGGCTCATGGGCCCAGCTGCTCCGCGGCATGTGGGATCTTCCCGGACCGGGGCACGAACCCGCGTCCCCTGCATCGGCAGGCGGACTCTCAACCACTGCGCCACCAGGGAAGCCCCTTGCAGGCCTTTTAACTACATTAAAACCTACCTTTTCCCAAGTGACAGCTTGGACCAGTTGTCTTTTGAGTGTTGTGGGCAGTGGTTGCCTATCATTCTTTGTTTTTATCTGTGTTGTTCCTATTCCCTTTGACATATACACTTTGATGTCTTTGTTTTTCTATATGCATCAGATATTTTGGTTCCATTTTGTTTTTTAAGGAATACAGTAAGTTAAGATGAAAAGAATATTATTAAGGTTAAAATTACATTAGGATTCTCTGGCCCCGCTGACTAAAATGCAAAGGTACTAGCCAACTAGTACTGAGTGTTCTTGGCAACCATGCATTCTGCAACATTTAACACACACTTGCCCCACCATTTTCCTTTGTATTTTCCTTCTCCATCCTCCATCCTCCCCACCTGTATTTTTTTTATAAATTTTTAAAAAAATTTATTTATTTTTGGCTGCATTGAGTCTCCATTGCTGCGCACGGGCTTTCTCTAGTTGCGGCGAGCGGGGGCTGCTCTTCGTTGCAGTGCACGGGCTTCTCATTGCAGTGGCTTCTCTTGTTGTAGAGCACGGGCTCTAGGCACACGGGCTTCAGTAGTTGTGGCTCGCGGGCTTCAGTAGTTGTGGCTCGCGGGCTCTAGAGCACAGGCTCAGTAGTTGCGGCACACGGACTTAGTGGCTTCGCAGCATGTGGGATCTTCCTGGACCAGGGATCGAACCTGTGTCCCCTGCATTGGCAGGCGGATTCTTAACCACAGCGTCACCAGGGAAGTCCCCCAACCTGTATTTTGATTGAGAACAGGTCACTTTATCTGATCTGTCTGTGAGTCAGTTTCTAGATTTTTAAACTCAATATGATTTTAAGCATCAGGTTTTTGCAAGGTCAGTACTCTTCAAACGGCACAGTGCATGCAGATCACGTGGATATCTTGTTACAGTGCAGATTCTGACCAGGAGAACTGTGTGCAGCCTGGGACTCTTCATTTCCAACAAATTCCCCCAGTTGCTGATACTGCTGTTCCACAGATAACACTTTGAAAGGCAAAGTGATGACAAAGTTCCTTTTCAACTATTATCCCTCTTCAGTTTAACACTAACACGTATAAATGGCTTTAAGCCTTCATTTATTGTGACAAATATTAAGTGCTAAAACTCTTAAATTACTAAGTTTGAATTTTCTTACTTTGTAAGCCTAAGAAATGATTGCTTCTCGCCACATGGAAAATGTTAAGTTCTCGTTTAACCATGCCCCCAACCATCACTCCACCCCCAAAGGGCAAAAGATTATTAACTACTTTTTAAGTATTACTTGTGATAAAGTTTAAACATAAAACCTTTGTGGATAACTAATAGTGCTTTTCTCACATAAGTAAGGCACATATGGCTGAGTAGAGAAACCACCAGACTCAAGGGAAGAAAAAAAGCCCAAGCATTATTCAGAGCAGGCTAAGAATTTCAGACTGGTTAGATGGATTTGAATAACTATTAACAAGAGAGAGCAGTTTATAATTGTGGGGATGAATTGAATAATCTAGAAAAGAATAAATACACATTCTTTTTCTAATTTTTTTTCTTTATGTCTTTCAGAGAAATCAACTTCTCAGTCATTGGTCGGTATGTGGATTATCTTGTAGAAGAACAGGGAGTGAAGAATATTTTTGGTAAGTCATCTTTAGAGATATATGTCTCTCTACATATCTCTAGCTCAGTCCTTAGGAAGTAGCTGTCACCAGATTACTAGCTAGGAGGTCACGGTGTTATTGTGTCACAGGTTATGGTTGAGCCTGGCTAAGCCATGTAAAATTTGTGGATTTTTAGTCTCATCAATTTTGGACCTAAAAGATGATCAAGAGATTGTATAATTTGGTAGTGTACCTGAGATAGGCTGGGACCTGGGACCCTTTACCGGAGTGCTTACACCTGGACAAACATCTCTGAGAGCAACAGACTACAAAGAAACTATTAGGGAGTAAAAATCACTACACACATGAGCAGTGGGGGCAGTTATGAACAATAAGATTCAAAAAGGCCACAAGCCAACTGCCTCTTCTAAGGTACTGGGAGCATGCAGGGTACCGCGCACGATCCCTGCACTCAGCAGCACCGAGGGGGTGGGTAGACCACCTAAGCTACGCCTCCTGCCCAACCCACAGACCCGCCCCTGTCGTTACACCTTTTAAGGAACCAGCTCGCCACCTTGGGGAGCGAGCAAGGACACCTCTTTCTTGTTCTCCCTCCCTCATGCTGCAGCAGGGGCCTCAGTAAAGCCTTGCCTGAATTCTCATCTGGCCTCTTATCAATTTCTATTGATTAAAGAGTCCAGGGACCCAGGTCTATAGAGGTCGTTTTAGATGTGTAGTACACACCATTGTCTTCATAAGTAACTGCCACCTATGACCACCTTGACATCCCAGTACTGAATGGTGTTGGTTTTCCTGCCATTGAAGCCCAAATATAGAACTGCCTGGCGTGCTTGGAGATTTGCCTGAAACATGGGCAGTTACCTCTGTCTCCATTTAAAATACTCTCTATCCCTGAAACCAATGATATTTGTAAATTACAAGTCATACTTAACCTTCCCACTCCTTTTGACAAGGTGAGGATGGAAAAAAGGCTGAGTCTGAGGTGGAAATGGAAACATGGCATCACCCCACCCACCCAGATTCCGTCCTCTGGTGTTTCTCCGTGTCCCTTCCTCTTGAGCAGGGATTTCTGCCCCTGCACTGCCAGCGTTGGTGCTGGAAGAACAAAAGGTATCGGTTGGTCCCACTGACTGACTCTCTGTTTGGAACAGTGAATGGCACGACAGGAGAAGGCCTGTCCCTGAGCATCTCAGAGCGCTGCCGGGTCGCGGAGGAGTGGGTGACAGAAGGGAGGAACAAGTGAGTCGCTCCATCAAGATAAACACATGCATCTGCAAGAGCCGCGTAGACCACAGCTATACCCCAGATGACACAGACTCCCTGCTCTCCGACCAAAAATCAGGCCTGAGGTCAGCTTGTGGGAAGAGGAGCTGAGGCAGAGGAGGGCCCTTCCTTTCCATGTGGAAGGGCAGCCAGACACACCCGGCTCTCAGAGATCCCATCGGGAAACTGGAAACTGCCTCTTGTTTTATCTACCAGGCCAGTCCCTCCGGTTCCCTGTCCTTGGCCTGAAGGGGTGTGGAGCAGGGCCCTGGTGACTGGCTGCTGAGCTCCTAGCCCTTCCGCTGAGCAGCTCATACTCCTTCCCTTCTTAGGGTGGGTCCTGGTGGTTATATCAGCCTGTTGCTTCCTTACAGTTCTCTCTGCATGTGACTCAGCGTGCTTTCTGTGGTGCTTCCTCTTGTAGTCTTAGGGAGCTTTCTGCATCCTCTAAACTTCAATGAGTTAATGTATTTGGTTATAACACTCAATTTGTGCCATGGTGAAACAAATAGGACAGCATCAATTCAATAAGCATGGCAATTAACCAGGCTTGATTTGTGGCCTGTTCTGCACTGTTATGCATTGTGTGTTATGCACTATGCTGGCACTGGAGATATAAAACAGGATCTCTGCCCTCAGGTTGCTTACCATCCAATGGAGATGTCAGACCATGAAAACTAGCACTGATCCTTCTGATAAATAGTGTAAACAGGGATCAGAGAAGGGTGACTGACGGTGCCTTAGGTGGAGGCAAAGATTGGAGGTAAGTCTCAAGTGAGCCTGGAGCAGAGGTTGTCAGTGCAAAGCCCCTGCCCACTTTGGGGACCCTTAAATGGCTTTAGAGCAACTTGGATACTCTGAAATTATATGTCAAATGTGAATGTGTGTCCACATATGCACTTTCTGGTGATCTTCAGTTTTCAGCTCATTTTCAGTCAGATTCTGGGCCCCAAAAGTTTAAAGACCACAGACAAGAGTGAGGAAAGAAGAAGGATAAGGGTAAACATCAAGAAAAGCACCAGAAGGGCTTCCCTGGTGGCGCAGTGGTTGAGAGTCCACCTGCCGATGCAGGGGACATGGATTCGTGCCCCAGTCTGGGAGGATCCCACATGCCGCGGAGCGGCTGGGCCCGTGAGCCATGGCCGCTGAGCCTGCGCGTCCGGAGCCTGTGCTCCGCAACGGGAGAGGCCACAACAGTGAGAGGCCCGCGTACCGCAAAAAAAAAAAAAAAAAAAAGGAAAAAGAAAAAGAAAAGCACCAGAATCGGGAGGGATAGTGAAGTGGGCGCAGACAGAAAACCCTCAGAAGGGTCAGAGGGAGGTGAAGAGCAGATCCTGTGGTGGAAGGAAGGGTGCTTCAGAGAGCATCGGGGGAGCGTGGAGATGAAGAGCAGGGCCTGCAGAGCCAGACTGCCTGAGTTGGGTCCTGAGTCTGCCTCAGAGTAACTCTGTGAACTCAGGCAGCTCTTAAATGCCCTGTGCTTTGCCTGTAAAACTGGAATACTAATAGTACCTATCTTATGAGGCGCTGGTGAGGATTCAAGCAGTGCACACATATAGTACTAAGTATTATATAAGAATTCACTGTAACTATTTGCAGTGGATGCTGTGTTCATTATAACATTTGTTATAATAATTATTAGATGCTGTGAGAGTCACTAGAATTGAGAAAGCAGGAAATGACCAGCTAACCTCAGAGAGAGCAGAGCCAGTCAGGTCATTGTCACAGAAGCAGCTGCAGTGAGGTTAGAATGCTGCAGACACATGGCAGGGGAACCAGTGAGGGTAGCTTATTCTCACACAAAAAAATTTGCTGCTGAGGAGAAGGAGAGAAGGAATCATGGATTAAAGCAGAGGAAGCAAGATTAAAAGAAGGGTCATTTTTTTTCTTTTAAAGCAGGGAAGTAATGAGCACGTTTCCACGCTGAAAGGACAGTGCCATTGGAGAAGAGATTAAAGAGAGTGGAGAACTGATGCCTTTGATGGCAGGTCTCCACGGGGGCTTGAAATAAACCCAAATGTAAGCAGAGTAGCTTTAGGAGACAGCTAAGAAGCTGGGAGGAACGCATAGACGGTAACACAGCTAAACGCAGAGGTGAGGAGGAGGAGAAGGGAGGGAGTCTGTGTGTGGAAGAATCTTTATCTTTAGTGTCTTGGGAGTGAGGACATCCACCAAGAACAAGGGTTTGGGTGGAATTTAGAGCTTGAGGAGAAGAGTCAAGATTTGGAGCAGCCGCTGCAGTGACTTAGAAAGGGAAGTAAGTCATGGGGACCAGAAGGCTTTTGGGAGCCTCGTCCTCCTGAATTGGGTAATCACAAGTTTGTGCTAAAGCCACAGACCCAGCAGCTGGGTGGAGAGGAGGAGGGAATGCATGATTGTTTTAACCTAAGCCAGGAGATAAGGGTAGAGAAAGGTTTAAGGAGGTCATGCAATAAAGCTGCTGGTGAGGGTAAAGCAGACCAGCCAGCCATCTTTTCTCCTTTCAGAAGTCTTCTGTTATCCTTAACAAATGCAGACCTGATCATAGCACTTCCCAGCTAGGTCCCATTTTACCGAAGACAGAACAAGTCAAGAATCACAGGAGGACTCAATGCTTGGGCCTTAACAGGGATGTGGTGTCTCCATCCCATGAGGGCAGCATGTGTGTCACTCCGAGTCCCTGGAAGACTCCCCAGCATGACTGCATTCACAGCTGAGTTTTATTGATCCTCCCCTCAGAAGACCAGTCTAAGTGTGGCCTCTTCCCACGGGGCCCCATGGAGCACCTCCAAAGATGAACACTGAGGTCTCAGAGAAAACCTCACTCATGGCCAAATTCTGAGGACATACAAGATAGGAAAAAACTTTTCACAGTGAATTCCTTTCTCGTATGGCTGGTTCCTGGTTGTACTCTTTGAGGAACCTCTTTATTTTTATCTCCAACCAAAAATATCTCAGCTTTACACCTATTTCCATGCACATTGTCACCATCAAATGCAGCATCTCTAACAATGCATAGTCAAAATATGGTACTTGAGTATTGATTAATCAGTTATTGCTTTCAAAATCCTATTGCTTATATGTAGCAGAAACTAACACAACATTGTAAAGCAATTATACTCCAATAAATATGTTAAAAAAAATCCTATTGCTTAGTTGAACCTTAAATTTCATTCCCTGGACATTTTTTTTAAATCCCTGATTAGATTAATTTTAAGTATACCGCTGTAGAATTCAGTAGTCTTGAGATTGAGATTAGTCAGATATTAGCTAATTGCTAAAACCAGCACAAACCAAGGTAGCACAGCTCTTCCGTGTTACTATAAACTTCAAGTGATGCAACAGTGTTTTCTCTTTTGCAGATTGGATCAGATAGTAATTCATGTGGGAGCACTGAGCTTGAAGGAGTCACAAGAACTGGTATGTATGTGGGTCCGTCTGGGACAGACCACTTGAGGGTCCTCCATCTTTATGCTGGAATTAAAATCAATATCATTTTTGCTAAATATTAGATGCTGGAGAGTATAAGGTGTAGGACTGCAGGGAAGCCGACACAGAGCCATAAAGAGAGTAGCCCAAGGTGATAACTGCTGTAGCAGAGCGTTGAATAGGAGACAGAGGCACCCCTTCTTTTGGGCAAAGTAAGGATGGGTATAGAGCTACCTAGTTTGCGGGTAAGGAACAGAACTTGAGCCAACCTAAGTTTTCTCTAGGAAGTAAAAGGCAAGGCCATCTGCTGGGCATAAAGGAGATGGAAATGGGGTTCAGAAATGAGAAGTGGTAAAAACTGAGAATTGCTGCCTGGAGAATGGAAGAGAAAACTTAAACAGAAAAAGATTATCCTCACCCATGTTTATAGCAGCAATGTTCATGAGGTCGAAGCAACCCAAATACCCATGGACAGATGAATGGATAAAGAAAAGGTGGTATATACATACAATGGAATGTTATTCAGCCTTAAAAAGGAAGCAAATCCGTCTTGTCACATGCTACAATAGGGGTGAACCTCCTTGAGAACATTATGTTAAGTGAAGTAAGCCAGTCACTAAAAGACAAATACTATATTATTATTCTTATACTATGAGGTATCTAAAGTAGTCAAATTCATAAAAACAGAATTAGAGTTAGTCCCACTAGGGACTAGGGGGAGTGGGAAAGAAGAGTTGTTTAAGGGGTATAGAGTTGGTCATCTGAGAAAAAGAAGCAGACTGTAAAACAAAGAAATGCATTTATTAGGGGTCTTTTTTTAAAAATTGAAGTATAGTTGATGTACAGTGTTGTGTTAGTTTCTGGTGTACAGCAGTGATTCAGTTTTATATATATGTATATAGATACAGATATATAGATATATAGATTAAGCAGTTATTGCCTTCAAAATTCTATTGCTTGGTTGAACCTTAAATTTTATTCCCTGGACATTTTTTTAAATCCCTGATTAGATTAATTTTTAGTAAGCCACTGTAGAATTTAGTGAGATTGAGGATTTTTTTTTTTTTTTTGGCTGTGTTGGGTCTTCATTGCTTCGTGGGCTTTTCTCTAGTTGTGGCGAGCGGGGGCTACTTTTCGTTGCGGTGCACGGGCTTCTTATTGCGGTGGCTTCTCTTGTTGCGGAGCACGGGCTCTAGGCGTGCGGGCTTCAGTAGTTGTGCTTGTGGACTCTAGAGCGCAGGCTCAGGAGTTGTGGCGCATGGGCTTAGCTGCTCCGCGGCGTGTGGGATCTTCCCAGACAAGGGATCAAAGCCATGTCCCCTGCATTGGCAGGCGGATTCTTAACCACTGCGCCACCAGGGAAGTTGCCGAGATTGAGATTAGATATTAGCTAACTGTTAAAACCAGCATAAACCACAATAGTGCAGCCCTTCGTGTTACTATAAACTTCAAGTGATGCAACAGTGTTTTCTCTTTTGCAGGATCAGATATATATATATATATATATAAATATATTCGTTTTCAGATTCTTTTCCATTATAGGTTATTATAAGATATTGAATATAGTTCTCTGTGCTATATAGTAAGTCTTTGTTGTTTATTTTATATAAAGTAGTGTGTATCTGTTAATTCAGCATGGATGGACCTAGAGAATATCATACTAAGTGAAGTAAGTCAGGCAGAGAAAGACAACTACCATATGATATCACTTATATGTGGAATCTAAAAAAAAATGATACAGATGAACTTATTTACAAAGCAGAAACAGACTCACAGACATAGAAAACAAATTTATGGTTATTTGGAGTCTTAGAATTACAATTCAGGGAGCACAGATTCCAGCAACCACCAGAACAGTGTCCCCTCTGGGAAACAAAAGGCAGGAGTTTTTAAAGGAAAACAGAGAAGCACACTTAGTTTCCAAAAGTTTTTTGTGAAGAGTTGTGACTGGAAGGTATGTATTTTTTTTTCCTGTTACAATTTATTGACTCATCAAGTGTGTTTCACTTGTTATCAGTAAAGGCACACTTCTGCACAGTTCCGCAGGATGCCTTTCTCAACAGAGAGCTTCTTCTTCTTTTTTTTTTTTTTTTAAGTCAGCAGGGTCAGCACAGTTCACAGTTGAACAGGATGGAGCCCTAAAGTATAAAATGGAGTTCCTGCTGACAGCTCCTTCCAAAACTTTCAGATCTGCAAGATGAAAAAGTTCTAGAATTCTGTTTCACAACAATGTGAATATACTTAACAGCAGTGAACTGTACACTTAAAAATGGCTAAGATGGTGAATTTTTTTTTATTTTTATTTTTTGGCCGCACCGCGTGGCTTGCGGGATCTCAGTTCCCCGACCAGGGACTGAACCCAGGCCACGGCAGTGAAAGCCCGGAATCCTAACCACTAGGCCACCAGGGAACTCCCAGTGTTGTGTTTTTCTTGGTCACAATTTTGAAAAATAAATTTAAAAGTAATTAATTTTTTTAAAAGGATTGCCCCAGTGGTGCTAAAAACCAACCAAAGTTGTAAGTCATAAATTTGTCATACCACCACTCCACACAGGTGTGGAGATTTTCTCCTGGGTACACTCTTCAACCAGAACATAGGAACAGGAATGCAAAGACTGGATTGCTCTGGATTTAGAGATGAGCAGGTTAGGTGGAGTAATGTTGTGGCGAGGGAGGAAGGAGTTAAAGTTGCTAGCAGAAAAGTAAACCATTTGGTGGTTTTGAGGTCTTTGTGAATCAAGTAAGAAAAGAAAGCACAAAGATGTTGTAGCTTGGACTGTTGACTGAAAAAAAATGTACAACCTAAAAGTTGAGAATTACGTTTTATTCAGCAGACTTACTGAGGACTTAAGCCTGGGATACAGCCACTCAGCAAGCTCTGAGGGACTGTTCTAAAGAGGTAAGGGAGGAGCCTGGATGTATAGGAGTTTTTGGCTGAAAAAAAAAATGTAGTTGAACATCAAAAGATTATTGCTAATTACAAAAACACGCATCTCAAGTTAATGATTTTAGTTTTTTCTTGTATGGGAAGGTGCAAGAGATCGGGCTTATTGAAACCATTCCTTTGATATGCATGTTTTTCTCCATCCTGAGTTCCCCTTAGGTCGCACCGACCTGGTGCCTGCAGTGGCTGATGGCTGTTTGGCCGAAGCATCCTCTGTTTACTGAAATGGCAGGGACATTCTTTGTCCACATAACCATGTCCTCAGAATTTAGATATTCTAATTCCAAAGAGCGCAGTGACTTGATCTAACCCCAACATCTTCTTGTGGGTTTTGTTTGATTCTGTTTCCTATTAATTGAATTTAGAAATGGAATGTATACTGTATACTTGCAAAACCGCAATTCAACACTCTTAGGCAAGCCACTAGGGAAGACGTGATTGCTTAGTAAGCCTAGAATCAGAACTTGGAAACTTGATTTATCCTTTTTACACTTGATTTGTTCTTAACAGTAGATCTTTCAACTGTGGTAGTGTAATGGAGGGAATCTTTTTTTTTCCTTCTCTTTTCAATTGCTTTCTTCTATGCGTAATGTGAGTTTTAAAATATTGTCGTGTCATGACATGACAGACAGTGTCAACCATGGGGTTCAACACTAGAATAGTATAAAGATATTCTTAGTATAGAGATAATCCCCTGCTAAAGGGATAAACCCCTGCTGTGGGATAATCTTGCCAAGGAGACAGTAATATTGGCATCTGCTTAGACATAACTCTCCATTGGATGATGCTTGAATGAGCACTGCCATCAACTGTCTCTGAAGTGGTTTCTTTTCCTTCCTTTCAGCTAAGGTTATCCTACTACTCTTGTCCTAAACAAGGTGCTAAATAAATGATTCAAATATATCACGTTCCAATCCTGTGTCAATAAAATCCTATCCAATGTCTTGACTGTTCTTTGGACTATATCCCAATCTCTTTTTGACTCTCCTACTTTACTTCTGCAGAAAGTTAATCACCTCTATTAGATATAGATATCACTAGCTTAAGTCTCAGAGGAAAGCCGTTTTTCCCTTTTAGGTAGTGGGGCATGTTTCAAAGCAATCAACAGCATCTACTGAGTCCTGCTATGTGCTCAGCACCACGACTGACCTGAACACAAGAGTCCATAAGATCTGCCCTCTGCCCTCAGGGAAGTCAGTCTACTTGGAGACCAGTAGATACACAACTACCTCACAATGTGTTAGGTTTAAGTACTCTACTTGAAATAGATAAAAAATATTATGAGGGCCCCGTGGGAGGAAATGTTCATTTTTTCTGAAGGAATGTGAGTAAATATCGGAAGAATAGTGCAATGTATCTTCTGTGATATGTATCATCTTTTTCTTCTCAGCCTTTCTCAACTGCATTTCCAATCTGTAATATAAATTTTAAAATATGATTATTATATCTTTGGAGAGGAAAGACAGTATCATCCAGTGGGCTGAAAACTAGAAGAGAAATGACATCTGCAAGTTTCTCTATAATTAACAGTTATAGTTTATCAAAATGAACTGCTCATGTGTCCTTAGCAAGTTTTTTTTTTTGTACTGACAAAGTCTGCAGAAGAATAAGATTAAATACACAGCTCACCTCCACCAGGGGTCTCTACTTTGCAACCTGGGATTTTCCTGGTCATGACATTTATCATTAAATGTGGTAATTTTCCACTCTCTAGTGGTACATCAGTTGGCAAATTTGAAGAGTTTGTTGTTAACCTCTAGTATCTAAGCTGTAGGTGAATATAACAAATCGTTTACTCCAGGATGGTTGTGAAATTGTGATCTATAACAAGACATAGATATTTGGTCTTTGTCCCATTTCTGGCACAGAGCCCCAAAACCCTTGGAATTCCCGGAGATGAGAACAATAAAGGTGTCTCTTGTTATGAGGTGACCTTTAGAAAGCACCTAAGGATGGGGGCTGGTTGCCAGGAGTATCAGGCATGAAAATTAGGGGGTTGGAACTTTCAGTTAGGGTTGATATAATCAACCCTATGTGAACCAATCCCCAATGGCCAGTGATATAATCAATCATGCCTATGTAGTAAAGCCTCCATGAAAACGGCAAAGGACAGATTTCAAAGAGCTTCCAGTTTTGTGAACGTGTGGAGATTCGGGGAGGGTGGTGCACTCGCACTGAGAGAAGACATGGAAGTGTTGTGCCCTTTCCCCATGCCTTGCCCTATGCATCTCTTCTATCTGGCTGTTCCTGAGTCATATCCTTTTATAAAAAGCCAGTGATCTCGTATGTAAAATGTTTCCCTGAGTTCTGTGAGCCTCCCCAACACATTAATTGACCCAAGGAGGGGGTTGTTGGAACCTCTAATTTATAGCCCATAGGTCAGGAGCACAGGTGATAACCTGGCATTTGAAATGGGGGTAGGGAGCTAGTCTTGTAGGACTGAGCCCTTAACCTGTATCTCCAGATAGTGTCAGAGTTGAGTTGAATTGTAGGAAACCCAGCTGGTGTTTGAGGATTGCCTTTTAAGGTGGAGAAAACCCCACATTCACACACATCAGAATTGGGACCAATGGTCTTCTTTCTTCTTTTAAAGGCCCGACATGCAGCAAAAATAGGAGCCGATGGCATCGCTGTCATTGCACCTTTCTTTCTCAAGCCAGGGAACAAAGGTAGGTAGATAGGTCAAAACGCACAGTGCTGTACATGGTCCACTTCTTTATGCCTTCATTCCGAATGCTTGTATTTAACTCATGAAAGTAAAGTCTTATGGACTGGAGGCATGAAGTTGCAATGGTACAGTAGTTCTCCGGAATATTCAGCCTCCCTGGACCCATAAAAGAGACGAAAAGACTCCATTAAAGGACTTCAGCTCTTTTGTCAAGTAATCTGAGTAGGTCATCCACCAAGCCCTGGGTCAACCTACAGGCGCCTGTGTTTGGGTCAGGTGTCCACTTTTGGCCAATCAGTTGCATAGAGTGTCAGAGTCCCATGGCAAAGCATGAGACCATTTTTCTCAACAAAAGAGGAATATAAGTAATGGGCATTTTGAGACTACATGTAAGTGATGAATTTGAAAAGAGATTTCACAGAAATATCCATTGTCTTCCAAAATATCAAATCATTGTTTTCTCTATGGAAGCTATTTGTGGTTTCCAGGTATACTGTGTCTTTTTAATCCTTTTGATTAGCAAAAATGCAGTACAAATTTTAAAAGGATTAAAAACAGACAAGATGTTATTCACATGCATGATTAAATAAATCCATAGCTAAATGTATAACAGGTCAAAATCATCATGAAATATTACCTGTTATCAGTAAAATAGTCATTAATATTGGTAAATAATTTAAATACTGCTATTTGGGAAATTTAGAATGAACATTTTAAAAGTTTTTTTCAGATGGTTTTTAAAAATTTTGCATAAATACGTTTTGCATAAGACAAATGAAAAATAACAAATAATACACAATAATTTTGTCAAATATTTATTATCACAGTATTCAAATGTGTTCATAAGCTTCTCTCCCACTAGTCAGTGGCATCCAGATGTAAGCAATTCTGCTGGATTTATTTATCATCTGTAGTAATGTTGCTGCTGAAGCTCAAATTGGATGATGTAGAAAATCCCAATTCCTCAGTAAACCAGAGTGAACTGTCTTCTGAGATATCTGAATTTCTCTCCAAAAGGGAAAGGTACCAACCTCTGGTTGAGATGTGCCACTACCTTTATGACTTCCCATTTTGAGCAAATGTTGTTTATCTTTTTGTTGTAGGATTTACTGTTACAACTTTATTCTGATCTTAATGCAAAGTCTTTGCTGTTCACTGACCACACTTACCCTTCTGGGTAAGAGGAAAAGGATTCTGCCTGATGGGCTTCTGATTTTTGTAAGAGTATTTCATGAGCTTCTCTTAATATGTGGGAAGATTTGCACCCGTTTTTTAATAGTTCTTTAGTATGGTAGGAAACTGATCCTCTTATTTTGGCCTTTCTACAGAGAGGAAAATAAAACTTTGAATAAAGTGAATTGCAAAGACATTGCAATCTCAGGTTAGCAGTCTCAGAGATGGTAAGAGTGGTCAAGAATTTTTGGCTTCCAAAAAGGATGGTTGCATTTCATTAGATGGTTCTTTTTTTTTTTTTTTTGGCTGTGCGGCCTGTGGGATCTTAGTTCCCTGACCAGGGATCAAACCCATGCCCCCTACATTGGAAGTGTGGAGTCTTAACTACTGGACCGCCAGGGAAGTCCCAAGGTTCAGTTTTTACTGGGGAAAGCCAGTGTTTTACACTTGTTCACACCATGACTTTTCCTGCTGTTCTTTCAGATGTCCTGATTAACTTCCTAAAGGAGGTGGCCGCTGCTGCCCCTGCACTGCCGTTTTACTACTATCACATTCCTGCCTTGACAGGGGTAAAGAGTAAGTACTGCTTCTTTTCATGTTTCTTCACCTTCACCTCTCACATCGTACCCTATTTCACTAAGAAACCCCGACTCCACCCCACCTCACCCTGTATCACGAAAGCATAAGACTGTTGACTAGATGGTTCCAACAGCTCCAAAATAAGTCACTCTTATCAAAAATAAGTCAGCCCTTATCAATCACTGACACCACCTTATAATGGAAGATTTTTAGATATGAAAGATGAGTTGACCCCTACGTACTTGTAGCCGACAACTTGTGTCTGTCACACATACCCCTCCGTCTTATGTGGGAAGACATAGCCTGTAAGCCCCACTAAGACAGGGATTGGGTCTACCTTGTACCCTACTGTGTTCTCAGCACCTGGCGTACAGGAAAGTACTCCGATCTCTTCTCACTTTTCTTTTAGGTTTTCTTTTATCATTATCATACTTCTCCAGCAAGAAGATCGTTACAGTTAGATGAAATTTATTAGGAGGTTATTTTTAAAATGCCATTCCTTTCTAACTTCCTTAGAAGAAAAAATAGAAGTTGTGCTTCATAAATATCCATCTATTGTCTTCAAGGAACAGAAGATTTAGGGTTACAATTTGATAAGTACAGAGGAACTAGGAGGCAAGGGCAAGTGATTATGATGTTCAGTATGTTCAATCTGCAGCCAGTTGCAGCTGAGAGCAGCCCCCGGCAGCTCAGTGCAGATGTGTGGCACTAGATGAGATGTTCTCTGTGATTTTCTGGGGGTGTACCGGTGAATGAGACATTTATTGTTTTGAACAGTTCGTGCTGAGGAGTTGTTGGATGGAATTCAGGAGAAGATCCCCACCTTCCAAGGGCTGAAATTCAGTGACACAGATCTCTTGGACTTCGGGCAATGTGTTGATCAGAATCGCCAGCAACAGTTTGCTTTCCTTTTTGGGGTGGATGAGGTAAGTTTCCCCCTGGCATATCCCAGCAGGTTAGTTTCCCTCTGCAACAATTGATGTAGCCGCTTAAATAGTAGCATCTTTTCTCTTTTTCATCAAAGTTAATAACTCTTTGTCTGTTTCTGATCAGCAACTGTTGAGTGCTCTGGTGATGGGAGCAACTGGAGCAGTGGGCAGGTAAGCTGGACTCATTTTTCCCAATGCTTATTAGTGTAAAATCCCCCACAGAGGCAGTCATCACCTGCACAGTTGTATTTCTTGCAAGTTCACCTTTTCTAATAGAAATTGCCTTTCTTTGCCACATTCTCTTAGTGAAAAGGAATGAACTAGGGCTTAGCACTTTGTTAGCGACTCAGTCACTCTTAGAAGAAGCATCTGTTGCAGTTAGGGGGTGAGGCACAGAAGCTGAGAGCATGCACAGAACTTCTTTATCAGAAATTATTTGGTTACAAATAACAGAAAGCCATTCAAACCAGCTTATGTGAAAGAGGGTAAGTTATTATAAAATACTGGGAAATTTCATAAAACCCAAGGGGAGGAAGTGCAGTGAGGTCTCAGAGAAGATGAGAACCTAAAACTGCAAAGCTCTCAACAGCCAAGGCAGATCGTTCTCCACCTGTGGTCCTTTGGACATCCCTTTATTTGCCTTTCTCTCCAGATGGGCTTTCTCTGCTTCAGCATGCATGTGGCCAGTCATGGGGCCCAAATGGGGCATCTCAGGATATCACTGGATAGCACTGCCAAGTCAGGTGTCCCTGTAAGGTCCAGTCAGCTGCAGCCAGGAAGGTAGAATCATGTGGCCTGATGTCTGCTCAGCAGAAGTCCTAGGGATGTTTAATTTGGCATGTCCACTGCACACGTTAACCTAGTTCAGTAGCAGTGTGCCTGCAAGCAGATTGACTGAACTATTTACATTAACTGAAAGTGTATTTCCTCCCTGTGGGAAAAGTACAGGGGAAGCAAAGTAATACTCATAGCATATCTTGGTGAGCATGGCTTTGACGAAGAGTAGTTGGGTTGGATGTAATGGTAAGTAATGGTTTGTTCACTGAGCCAGGATGCCTGCAACATCCATCATCACTGCAGGCCATTTCCTCCAAGGAAACCTGAATGCCTGGATCTGCTGACCTTGGAAATTCTTAACTTTTTAGACTTTTTTTTTTTTTTCTGGCCTCCATACTAGGCATTTTTATTCTGTCAACAGAATCTGAAAGCAAAGTACATTTGATTACACTTCATTTCTCCTTAATTATGATCACATTCCTCTCTAAATGAGGATACATCTGAGACCCCTGGGATTCAAATTAGAGTATTCTGAAACCCCTTAGACATTCATGCACATATTGTGACTTTGGGTGTTTCACATCTGCAGGTAACTTATCTCAATGATTATATTTTATTCTTCCCTACATTTTTACGAGAAGATGTGAACTTCACGTTCTTGGAATGCCTTGTATTGACTCCAGGGACTACATTTATGAAGTACCAACAATATTCTGTTCCTGGTACACCAAGATGAAACTCTTTTCTGATCATGAGTTACTGTAGGAGAAGTCATTAGAAACTGGGGAAACATCTTTGTTCTGAATTTCTAGAACCTTCTACCTTGCTGGTTTCTCTAAGAATTCAGTGATTAGTCTAAGATATTTGTCTTTATTGGTGGAGTTAGAGATTCTTTTTTAAGTCAGCAAGAACATTTTATGATATCAAATAACATTCTCATCTCCATTTTTTCTGAAATGTAATAGAATAAGCAGTATGAAGGGATGGAAAGCTTCTCGACAACTCTGTAGCCCTTCTTTGAGACATAGTTTCTTCACAGCAAAATGGAAACCACACCTACCTCACAGGGCTTTGAGAGGATTAGACATGGTTTATGTCAGGCACCCGGAATACAATAGTCAATAAATGGTCCTCGTATTATTATTATCCATATTAATATTATTATTAGAAGCTAGTCTCTGGGTAACATATAACTTGGCAAAGCATTTAGGTAATCTGCTAGTATTTGCCCCTTTTACTGTGGTGCTACATTCACCCAGTTCCTCAGCATAGGGTTTTTAGGACCCACCTCAGATACTACATTTTTTTAAAAGTTTTATATTTACTTATTTTTGGCTGTGTTGGGTCTTCGTTGCTGTGCGAGGGCTTTCTCTAACTGCAGCGAGCGGGGGCCACTCTTCATCGCGGTGCGCAGGCCTCTCACTATCGCAGCCTCTCTTGTTGCGGAGCACAAGCTCCAGACGCACACGCTCAGCAGTTGTGGCTCACGGGCCTAGCTGCTCCGTGGCATGTGGGATCTTCCCAGACCAGGGCCTGAACCCATGTCCCCTGCATCGGCAGGCAGACTCTCAACCACTGCGCCACCAGGGAAGCCGTCAGATACTACATTTTATCCACCGTTCTTACCTAGCGTTGCACCTCTGTGTGTGCCCTGGGCCAGGTGTTGCCTTCAATCACTCCTTGCCAAATACACCTCTGTCTTTCACTTTTTTTCTTTTTTCTAACTTTACCCTTTTTCTATTTTTCTCCCTTTTCTTTATTCCTTTTGGTGTTCTCTGCATCCTCTGCACTGCTTAGTGTTGCTGGAAAACTCAGAACTGAAGACACCTGATCCTTTAATAGATTAGGGCCTAAAAATAGACTTCTGGAAGGCTTGGTAGATTTTTCCCTTTTGAGCATTAGAGGGGTTTGAAGAGCTGGACCTTCTCGCTAAGTTATTGATCCTGCAGATGTGCTGTTTTCTTTCCAGTACCTATAACTACCTGGGAAAAAAGACAAATCAGATGTTGGAGGCTTTTGAACGGAAGGACTTCTCCTCAGCCCTGAACCATCAGGTTAGCTTTCTTTTCCCTTCATATAAGTCACAGCCTTTTTTCTTTCCCACTTGAGAATTCTTATTTTCTCTCATCAGCATTCCTACCACACCTGCCCTCCTTAAGATTGCCTAGCTGCTGCTTTCTGTATTTTCCTTCTTTTTCTTACTTTTTCTTGTTTAAAACCAAACCTGTGCCCATTATCCATGTTTCCTGCATGTCTCATCAGGACAGGCCCCACATAGGAATGACTCCTTTCTGTTCCTCCTAGAAATGATCTTATTTTTAGTCTACATTCAAAGTATTTTTATGACTGTGAAATAATGGTGGTAGATTTTTGGGGAAATGACCACATGCCATCCCCTTGAGAACGTCACACCTGAGTCACCAGAGTATATAAGGAAGCTATGAGGCTGGTGATCTAAAAAGGGGAGACTTAATCCAAAGTCAGAGCAGGTCAGTCCTCTTTGCCCTGGAAATGTGCTGAGAACTGAAAACATTCACCAGGCAGGAAACAAGAGCCGAATAGGTGATCCAAAAGGAGACACTGGCTTTGAAACAGGAAGAGAAAAGCAGCAGGATCTGAAGTGTTCCAGGGAAGACCCCTGGGGGAAACGGTGGCTGCTGTCAATGTTACAGGGAGGACAGCCTAGCTGTCCAGAGAAGGAAGAGCCTCACCGAAGGGTAGAACCAGTACCACAGCTGGTAGTGTGTATACGTTAGGTAAACAGAATAAGGTGGAAAGAGATAGGGTGGGCACTACAGAGAGACTTCTAGAGGCCGAGAGGCCCAGGAACTTTCAGGATCATAAAAGTGACTGAGAGGAGTGTCCCAAGAAAATGAGTGACAATGAAAGGCATAAGCAAGATCAGAGCAGGTGGTCAGTCCCAGTAAGTTTAGATAAGGGATCTTTTGAACAGGACAGGCCACCATCAGGGCAATCAGGAATTACAGAGCAGAAGCCACAAAGCATCCTGGAGGTTTGAGGGAGTGACCTGAGCTCCAACCAAGAAGAGAACAGGAGGAAGCAGTTGCCAGCAGTGATTAAATACATCCCTACCCTTTAGCCCTGAACACTGAGCAAGCCTAAATCTACTTCCTACTTAACTTAAAGTTTAAATAGCTTGTTTAATATTCCCCTTTATTCAGCCCCAGACCAGGTGAAGCTGGAAGCAGGAACAGCATAAGGACATAGGAAGCTATGTCAACTACATTAAACATTGGCAAGACTTTGGTTTAAATTAAGATACGAAATTTGAATTGTGTGGACTCTGCCATCTCTTTTCTTTTTTTTTAATTAGTTAATTTATTTACTTATTTATTTATTTATTTTTGGCTGCCTTGGGTTTTCGTTGCTGTGTGCGGGCTTTCTCTAATGGTGACAAGCGGGGGCTACTCTTTGTTGTGGTGCGCAGGCTTCTCATCGTGGTGGCTTCTCTTGTTGCGGAGCACGGGCTCTAGGCATGCGGGCTTCAGTAGCTGTGGCACACGGGTTCAGTAGTTGTGGCTCGCGGGCTCTAGAGGGCAGGCTCAGTAGTTGTGGTGCACGGACTTAGTTGCTCTGTGGCACGTGGGATCTTCCCGGACCAGGGCTTGAGTCCGTGTCCCCTGCATTGGCAGGTGTATTCTTAACCTCTGCGCCACCAGGGAAGTCCCTGCCATCTCTTTTCATATACAATTTTCTTTTTCCTAAGTTTCCCAGAAAAAATTATTTCTGAAAATTTCAACCTGTTCTGAGCTGAATGATGTGAAAATCGTAGGATGGAGTAAACTGTGAAACAGGTGTGATACGGAACCTTTCCACTTAGTTGTTTCTTTTATTGGCTGATGCAATTTCCATCTCTTTTTCTTTTTTTTCTTTTAGTCTTACTCAAATAAATCATCTCACCCAAAGCAGTATTGGTAAGCAGTTTAGTTTACCACATTCTGGTTTTTCTTACAGAAAGCAAGTGTGAGCAGGTCTCATTTACTCACTTATTAATATACCATGGGCTGAACTGAATGTATAATTTCAATAAAACTGGTCTCTGCCCTAAAGGAGTTTGCAGTCAAGTGAAGAAACAGATAAGTAAAAAGTTAGGACTAAACTTACTCATTCTCATGGACTTTATTTTTGGCTGTGTTGGTCTTCGTTGTGGCGGCGAGCGGGAGCTACTCTTCGTTGCGGTGCATGGGCTTCTCATTGCAGTGGCTTCTCTTGTTGCAGAGCACGGGCTCTAGGTGTGCGGGCTTCAGTAGTTGTGGCGCATGGGCTCAGTAGTTGTGGTGCACGTGCTTAGTTGCTCTGCGGCATGTGGGATCTTCCCGGACCAGGGCTCGAACCTATGTCCCCTTCATTGACAGGCAGATTCTTAACCACTGTGCCACCAGAGAAGTCCATCATTCTCATGGACTTAAATGCCATCTGTTATATTTACAAAGTGAAATGACACATGTACAGAGATATTCCTTATAGCATTGTTTTTACTAGCAAAAGATAGAAACAGCCCAAATATCCACCTATAAGGAAATGGTTAAATACATTATGTTTGAGTTATTTAATGGAATACAGCCCTTTAGAAGGATGAGATACTTTTTTTTTTTTTTTTTTTTTTTTTTTTTTTGCGGTACGCGGGCCTCTCACTGTTGTGGCCTCTCCCGTTGCGGAGCACAGGCTCCGGATGCGCAGGCTCAGTGGCCATGGCTCACGGGCCCAGCCGCTCCGCAGCATATGGGATCCTCCCGGACCGGGGCACGAACCCGTATCCCCTGCATCGGCAGGCGGACTCTCAACCACTGCGCCACCAGGGAGGCCCGGATGAGAAACTTTTATATGCACACATCTGGAGAGATCTCCATGATATATTAAGTGTAAAAAAAGCAACAAAGTAGAGACTTCTGAATGTAATGTGCCATACTTTGTGTGTTAGGGAAAAAAAGAACATGTGCATATCTGTTTGTAAGGCTTGATATCAAAATTTTATTCTGCATTGACTTTTTTATTACTAGTATACAATTGATTAAAATAACATAAAAGTAAAATGTTATTGAAAATGCATCTCCTGATGAGATGAATGGGAATTTTTTTTTTAAGAATTGCTTCATGAATTTGTAGATGAATATCCTTTAATGCTAGGATGAGTTAAAGTTCAGCATCAATACTATTTCTGTTTTTTGCTTTTATAGAAATAAGTGCTGTGATACCCTGTTAATATATATTAGTAGATAAGAATGGAAGAAACTTTGGTACAGCAATGTCACTCAGTTCTTTGAGCAGTTTTTGAGTCATATGCTTGATCATTTAATGATTTTCAACTGACAGCCTGAATCACATTAAAAGCAAAGTTGAAAGGAAAACATTGAAAACCCTATGATTCTTTAGAGGACTTGTTATCCATTAATTAAAGGAATCACTCTGTCAGCTCTCTTTGTGGATGCCAATACCAACATTTTGATTTGCTCCTTTATTTGGTTCCCAGAGGTGTCCCAAGGCAGTGATATAAGAGGTACGTCTTTATTTTTTCAAAAGTAGGAGAAGGACTGTGAAAAGGGAAATGTAAAAGGATAAGCCATACCTCCATTATGTGCAACTTCTTATTTTGATCAATTTTAGAAATAGCACTTATGGAAGTTGAGGGTCTAGAAATTGCCATAAATCTTAGCCTTGACCAAGTGCCCCTGAGGTATCTTGGAAAGTACCCTAGAGGTTAGAGTACCCCAGTTTGGAAACTGCACTAGCTGGTAAGTTTACCTCTGTAACCTAGGTGGGTAAAGGTTACCTTCCCCATCCTAACTCTCTATTGTACAATTCCTTCATTGGAGCTTCTTTTCTTCATGGGCTCATTTCATAAAAGCTTATATATATGAAAAGATCCTACCTTATCCTGGGTAGATCTCAGTCATCCTCACTTGGCTGTTCTTCTCCACTCCAACGGACCCTCAGAAAACTAAGGTGTGTGGACTTTTTAGTTTGGGGTTTCTGCAATTTGACCTCTAAATTCTTTAAATTATCACAGTTTAGTAATACTGACTATAGATTTGTTTGTTCCTTTCCAGTTTTGTATTCAGAGATTTATCAACTTTGTGGTCAAACTAGGTAAGTTTCCCGCTTTGTCTCCTACTGGAGAGTGTAAAGGAAATAGACTTTCTCTGAGGGTTTCAGAGAAGGTGATGAGGGACTTTCATCACCTTCTCTGAGGGTTCAACAAGAACACCTTTTAATAAGCTGCAAGCAAAGGTCTATTCCTAATACTAACTTTCAGGGCCAATCCTATAAAGTGGTGAAGTAAACCTAGTTGGAAGGTCTTGGCAACCTTCTACAAATCTCTCTCCTCCATCTTAGCACTTTGTTCACCTCCCCACTCTGCTCACACACCATTTTTTTTAACCCCTTCTCTCCTACACCATCAACACTCCCTCCCTTTACTTGCCTCTGCTCATTAAAATTCTACTACCACACTATAACTGATTTAAGCCTAAGTGTTTAGAGGAAGGCAGTTTGAATACAGATCTTACTAAACTGTGAATGACTGACAGCTCTCCCCAGAGTATCTGCAATTTTAAAAGAGTTTATTAACACAAGTAAGCTTAAATGGATGGAGGTTTGAATAATATGACAATGTAAAGTTTGAGGGAAATACAGTGAATTTGAGTAGAGAAACCTCTCCACAGTCTCCTAAGTCTTATCCCATAACAAATGATAAATGCCACTATTCACTCCACTTCTGCAAGAGATTGGCCCTTCCCGAGGACCTGGGTCAAGTCCAGGAAGAGTTTTAGGTTTATTCTTGGCAGACCTCCTACCTTCCTTTCAGAGCCTTTCTGCCTCTTCCTGGCAACTCCTCCCAAGCCCTAAGCACCTATTATGTACTATGCCCCTCATTCTCTCAGGGTTTTCAGCCAGCTCTTTATCCTTCAAAGACAATGCTTCCCATTTGCTTTTCCACTTTGATGATTTTTGTCATATTTGTGTACCACCAGTACTATTATTACCTAATATCATTCCCTCGTCCTAAGCAATACTTCTCACAAAATCGTGGGTTTAGCATATGTTCCTAAAGTGCATTAAAGTAGATTTTGAACTACTGCTAGTTCTATAGTTTTTTAAAGAACTAAAAGTTTACCTGTACATGTAAGATCACTTTGCATACCAGCAGTGATTCTGCAGTAGTTTTGTAAAGTATAGCTGTAAGGTATTAGCTGAAAGGATTTACTCTTTTGCCAGATTTTTGGCATTTTAAAAGAGGCCTCTTGAAGACAGTTTTTATGATCTAAAAGAACATATCTTTAAAAAGCTCATTTCACACTTCCTTGGGGGTTGGAGTTTTCATGGTTTAGTCAAAGAAAGACTTTTTTTTTCTTTCAGTTTTTTTGAGATAAAATTGACACGCAGCACTGTATAACTCTGTTTCTGTTTTATTATGTTTGTTCATTTTTTGTTTTTTAGATTCCACATATAAGTGAAATCATACAATATTTGTCTTTTTCTGTCTGACTTATTTCACTTAGCATAATACCCTCTAGGTCCATCTGTGTTGTCACAAACAGCAAGATTTCATTTTTTTTATGGCTGAGTAATATTCCATTGTATATAAGAGAGACTTAATCTTAATAAACATGATAAAGCCTTATCATGAAGGTAGCTCTCAGTCTTCCACCATTCATAATAAACCTAGGAGGGCCAATTTCATCTTCAGAGACAGCTGTTTTCTGAAGAATCCATTGTACTCTAGGTTGTGAGTTGTCCCATCAGATGATTTTACATTTGCCTCTGCTAGGACACTATAGTTGCATCAGTTCTAACCAGTCTTTACGTATATTTAGTATGGTTCCTGTACCAAGCACATAATGCAAATACGGATCCAGCATTCATATATGGCACAGGCTTGGGATTTCATTTATATGATCTTTTTCTTTCCACACCCTGGCAGAAGTCATGCTTCCTTGCCTCTCAGGCCAGTGGGCCAGTTTTTTTTTCTATTGCTTTTCAGAGAAGGCTGGCTACCTTTTTTTTTTTTTTTTTTTTTTTTTTTTGCAGTACGCGGGCCTCTCACTGTTGTGGCCTCTCCCGTTGCGGAGCACAGGCTCCAGACGCGCAGGCCCAGCGGCCATGGCTCACGGGCCCAGCCGCTCCGCGGCATGTGGGATCTTCCCGGACCGGGGCACGAACCCGTCTCCCCTGCATAGGCAGGCGGACTCTCAACCACTGCGCCACCAGGGAAGCCCTGGCTACCAATTTTATGTGGGGAGTTTAATTCCAGCTCTTTGCTGTGTACAGACTCAAGGCTTCATCTTGCATTCCTGCCCTAGTCTAAAACAGCAGCATTGAGTCATAAACTACCTTAAATAGTGCATTTCTCAGGGACTTCTTAGATTTGTTTGAACTAAATTGCGACCTAGTGACCAAGTCCTACATCATTCAATCCACAACAGTGTATCCCTGAATCAGATTATCCTCATGGACCACTGGCTTCAGCTCCTTCTTACTACTCTGACCTCTTTATTCATGATACGTCTCGTTCCTCCTTCTTGCTTCTGAGGTTGACTTTGAGTCTCACTTTGTTTTGTTTTACAGTTTCTCAATTTGTTAAAAAGTTTCCAGCATTTCTATATGTTTAAAGCAGGAATAGGGATTTCCTACATCTGCTCAGTCTGCCATATTGACAAGAAATGTTCCCATCTTTTAGTTCCACTTTATCCTGTCATAGTAATCACTGTAAGAAAATGATCTCTTCTTTCGAGTGTTTGTGGCAAAGTGGACAGTGCCAGCCATGTTTCCTCATTTATTTTTTCCTGTCTAGGTTTTGGAGTGTCACAGACCAAAGCCATCATGACTCTTGTCTCTGGGATTCCAATGGGCCCACCTCGGCTTCCACTACAGAAAGCCTCCAGAGAGTTTACTGATAATGCAGAAGCTAAACTGAAAAGCCTAGATTTCCTTTCTTTCACTGATTTAAAGGATGGAAACTTGGAAGCTTGTAGCTAGTGCCTCTCTATCAAATCAGGGTGTGTACGTTGAGATATAATCCACTTTGAATACTGCATTCATTTCTCAAAAACTTTTTAGATGAGTTTGAACTAAACTTTCCTAGCAAATGAAATCTTGCATCAATCAACAAGTATTTAAATACCTACTATGATCTTTTAAGAGTTTTAATTTGTGAAGGAGCAAAAACTCTAAAAGGAGTTATGAGCCCAAAGTCATTCAATATTTCACAGAATTTTGGTTGGAGAAGTTTTTGCATAAATGGATAATACGGAATCAAGAGGAAAATTGTAATTGATTAATTCCATCTGCCTTTGGGAGCTCCCGTTATCTTGATTTCTGGTTGTTAATCCTATTTTAAAGTTTTCTACTTTTAAACCACCATAGTGTACTTTCATTTTAATAAATATTCATTTGGAATCTAGGACAACTCTGAGCTATTGCATTTAGGCAGACATACTAACTTTAATGCCAAATTACAGTGTCACTCAACTATGCACAACTGTTAACAAACCAGTTCACTTGGCTGCGCAGTCTAACTCTAGAATATCTGCTTTCGGATTAATTGCGATGTCACAGTTTTCCCCAAAAACATTGGGTTAGGTGAAGACTTGCTTCAGTTACTATAACTAAAGGGCCATTAGGGTGGTTTTCACATAACAAAGGAAAGGCCTTCCCCAAAGATGAATTCAAGTCTCTAATTGTTGCTATAGAGAACTTCTCAAAGTTTCAGAGAACCAAAGAGCTCTCTGCTCTGGGCACCACAAACTTCCCCTTTCCTCACTGAGAAGAAAGTGTCCCTCAACAGTGCCCTGAATTATTGGAAGTGAAAGCCAGCATCCCTTCTGCTGTGAGCCCAGGGGCTACTTACTGTTATTTCCCAGTCACATTTTCACACAGTCACTTTTCAGTGATAAGAGATTTAGGGAGGACCTAAAGATTTAACTTTAACTTTCTCTACACACCTTCTTTACTTTTTTCTTTCTCTGGACTATATAATTGGCTGCTCAGTCTCCTCTCTAACAAACCCTGGTACATGCCTTCCAGTAACAAAGTGTACTGATGGTCAATCCTTAGTGATTTTAAACTGGACTATCCAGTCTAATAACTACCTAAGAATTTATTTTGTTTCTTATCTAATTAAATTAGTCTGCTCATTGGCAGAGGAAAAGTATTTGAAATTCATATCAGTTTACTCTATATTTTAATTTTTAAAAATTAAAAAGAAAATGTTTGCAAAATGAGAATTTGAAATGATCAGTGGATTTAATTATCTTTGCTACCCTTCTCTTTATATCTCCTCACTCCTTTTTTACCCAGGAATAACACACACTGTTTTCTCATATTTCTCTCACCTTTAGGAGTAAGGTATCTGAATTAGAAATTGAACCACAGGGCTTATGTGAGCTTATATTCTACCTCACTGAAACTTTTCTCTATAGCCGTTTATTTCCTGAAAGAAGAAGTGAGGTTTTTGTTAGTCTTTGGTTCTGAGGATGTCATATCCCTACTTAATGATACTAAAGCCAAATTAATTTTTCAGTGAAGATAAATATTGGATATCCACTAAGCAATGAACTCTGCTTTTCTTTTTTTGCTCTTCTGAAATTAGTGCTTGGAGAGCTTTTAACATGATTAATGAGATCTTGTGAACACAAAGATAGTTAAACAAAATGACCAAGGGCTGAGTTTAGCTCTATGTATTTTAACATCCAACTCCGTAGAAACAAGGGACTTCTCTGGTGGCTCAGCATTTGGGACTCCGTGCTCCTAGTGTGGGGGGCCTGGGTTCAATCCCTGGTCTGGGAACTAGATCCCACATGCATGCCGCAACTAAGGAGCCTGTGAGCCACAAATAAGGAGCTGGCCTGCTGCAACTAAGACCCAGTGCAACCAATCAGGGAAGCACAAAAGAGAAAACCATTCTACAATTTAATACATACAGTGTCATTAGTGGTTTTTTACAGTTTTCTTTTGAGGATAATCTACTGAATTTTTCTGCCAATGACATTTCACAGTGAAGTTGTCTTCAGGAGTAGATTTCCACAGAGAATCAAGAGTATAACAGTCCAATATATTTTACAGGTGATACCTGACAGTTTATGAGTAGCTGCAAATCATTTTTTCCCCATTTTTTTCCAAAGTCTTGGATGATGAACAGGAATCATGACTTTCACCACCACTATAGTGCTCATATAAAGTTTTAGCAGCTTTCAAAATGGAGTTAGGAGAATTCAGGCCAACAAGTTGGCCCAGAACATATTTCATTTCTTTAGTGGTTCCCTTAGCCATCTGGTTACCTGGATGAGTTTGAATCTGAATATATGGATGTGCCAGAAGCTCGGGAGTGGATACCCTCTGTTTAGGGTCCCTTATTAAACAACACTTTAACACATCTTGAAGAAGGTATAAATGGAAAATAGGGAAAGGTGTTTAGCAACATCACTGGGAAGCCTGTGCAGAGTGCACCTAAATGCAAGTCACATCACACTAATTTGTTAGTATTGGCCTTCTAGAGGAAGGAAAACCATTAGAAAACTTTTCAGGTTTAAAAAAAAAAAAAAAGAGGGGCTTCCCTGGTGGCGCAGTGGTTGAGAGTCCACCTGCCGATGCAGGGGACATGGGTTCGTGCCCCGGTCCGGCAAGATCCCACACGCCGTGGAGCGGCTGGGCCTGTGAGCCATGGCCGCTGAGCCTACGCGTCCGGAGCCTACGCGTCCGGAGCCTGCGCTCCGCAGCGGGAGAGGCCACAACAGTGAGAGGCGGCCCGCATACCACAAAAAAAAAAAAAAAAAAAAGAAACGAATGAATGTTATACAGCAGTGGGTTGCTAATAATGCCTTTAAACAAAAGTAAAATTTTGGAATATTATGAATTTACTGTTATCTTTGAATTTAGTGTTTAATGTTTAAAGTAATGACGTGAAGTATCTTATTTATCACAGTACTAAAAGCTGATTTTTAACATCTTTTCCAAAGTGGAAATCTGAGATTAGTTCATTGGAGATGGTTGGAAGGTCAAAGTGATTTCAGGGACTGGTTTTGTTACTGAGTCAACGGCACCTCTTAACCAGTGTTATCCATAAGATTCCAGTCCAAGGAGTAGTAGAGTTGGGTTCAATATAGTATGAAATAGCAAACAGTATAACATGGTTTTGTGGGAGGCAGGGTTGGCCTTATGCTTCTATGTCTGACCTCAGGCTGTATGGTCAAGTCCCAGCTCCACCACTTACTATCTGTGTGACTACAGCATTATTTTTTAATATAAATTTATTTATTTTATTATTTTATTTCATTTACTTTTGGCTGAGTTGGGTCTTTGTTGCTCCTCGCGGGCTCTCTCTAGTTGTGTCGAGCGGGGGCTACTCTTCGTTGCGGTGCATGGGCTTCTCATTGCGGTGGCTGCTCTTGTTGTGGAGCACGGGCTCTAGGCGCACAGGCTCAGTAGTTGTGGCACACGGGCTCAGTAGTCGTGGCTCACAGGCTTAGTTGCTCCGCAGCACATGGGATCTTCCCGGACCAGGGCTCGAACCCGTGTTCCCTGCATTGGCAGGCGGATTCTTAACCACTGCGCCACCAGGGAAGTCCCTACAACATGTTATTTAACTTCTCAGCCATTCATTTGTCTCATTGATAGCATGAGAATCATAATATCTATCTTCTGGGGTTATTATAAGGATTACACATATGAAGAAGGTCTTAGAATAGTGTCTGGCACATCTTAGGCACAGTGAAGTGTTAGTTATTGTTAGTTTTTATAGCTATCCAAGGCATTCGGTGTATGTTCTTTATACAACAGAGAGGAGCATTACATTGCTGCTAAAGCTTTTAACTCAATAGGTGCCAAAATAAAGTCAAAACTGATATGAAACCCAAGAATTGAAATTTGCGTTTATTATTACTGGAGTCCAGATCATAGCGCCACCCTCAGATTTTTTCGTAGGTTGGGAATTTCTGACTGTGCTTCTAACAGCAGAGGATGGGGAATGGAAAATATCTGTGGGTTCTTGAATGATCCATGTATCACTATTTGGAACAAACAAAATGAGAGATGACTTTTGCTAAGTGATTTCAGAGGAACAAGCAGGTCAAAGAGGCATAGGTGAAACAAGTCATCATCATTGAAAGATTTGAAGTATTTATGTGTGTATGGGATAGGAGGGTATGTGACATGACTTTTTGTTTTAAAAATGTCACTCTTGAAGCAGTGTGATGAGTAGATTGGAAGACAGACTGGGAACAGGTAAACCGTTAGGTGGCCTATTGTGATAGGTAACCAGTGGTGGAGCCGCTAAGGAAGTGGCAGCAGGGATGGAGGGGAGGGAATGGAATGAGAAATATTTAGAAAGAATCAACAGAACCTAGATATGGAAGATACAGTTGGCCCTCTGTATGCGCGGGTTCCACATCCAAGGATTCAACCAACTACAGAAGGAAAATATTAAAAAAAAAAAAAAATCCAAAAGGTTCCAAAAAGCAAAACTTGAATATGCCACATACTGGTAACTATTTACATAACATTTACATTGTAGGTATTATAAGAAATCTAGAGATGATTTAAAGTATACAGAAGGATATCCTATAGGTTATATGCAAACACTATGCCATCTTATTTAAGGGACTTGAGCATCTACGTATTTTGGTGTCTGCAAGGGTCCTGGGACCAATCCCCTGTGGATACTGAGGGACGATTGTACTTGCATTTGTTCTTTATTTCATGTAACAAATCACCCCTAAACTTAGCAGCTTAAACCTGGAAACATTTATGAATTCACACAATTTCTGAGGGCTGGGAACGAGGAGCAGCTTAACTGGGTGGTTGTGGCACAGAGTTTGTCACAAGGTTGCAGTCAAGCTGCCGGCTAGAGCTTTACTCATCTCAAGGTTCAGTTGGAGCTGGAGAACCTGCTTCTAGATTCACTTACCTGTAGTTGTGGGCAGGCCTCTGTTCCTTGCTGGCTCTTGGCCAGAGGCTTCAGTTTCTCACAACATTATGGCAGCTTTCTTCGCCCAGAAAGGGAGATCTGAGAGAGAGATCCGTGCGCGCAAGAGAGATGGCACACAAGTGAGCCAGAGCTCAAAATAGAAGCCACAGTCTTTTAAAGCAATCTCAGAAGTAGCCTACCATCCCCTTCTGCATTCTATTAGTCAAAAAGGACAACCCTAGGACAATGTAGGGTGGGACTACACAGGGAATGAATTCCAGGAGGAGAGGATCATTGTTGGCCATGTTGAAGGTTGCCTACCACAATAATAAAAGAATCAGAATTGACACCCAGGAGTCAAAGCCTGTGGGACATCATGTAGAGAGGCCCACCAAGCGTTTATATATATTGATCTGAAGTTCAGAAAGTTTGGATAGGAGATAGAGGTTTAGAGGGTATCAACACATAGATGGTGGTTGAAACCATGGGAAGAATAAGATTGTCCAGGCAGAGCATATATAGAGTGCTAAGAACAGAACCTGGGCATGACTGGCATTTGGTGTGCTTATAGAGGAAGTTGCCTAGGAGTCTGAGATGGACTGATCGGAGATGAGAGCAGAGCTGTGCTCGGAGGAACTCCAAAGTCCTCAAATGTGAGGGGTGGTGATGCTCAGAGGAGATTTGCTTCAGGAGTCTTACCCTTAGAGGAGAATGCAAAGCTCAGAGGAAAATGGGCAGCTGGCAAATGTCACCAGCCCCAAAGGACCAGGGTCTCCCAGCCACCGCTGAAGTCCTCTTTGAAGTGTGGAAAGCCCTGGAACCTCAGCAGTTGGGTACTATGTAGGTTCCATTCCCAACCACCTTGTTGCTCAGGACACAGACTCTAGGGCAGCTCAGAAGCAGCACAACTCACCATCGACTTCCCAAGCTGCAGGGCAGGAGGCTGGAGCTGGAAGACCAGCATCCACCCCACCCCTGGCTCAAGGGAAGGGAAGACTAAACCCAGGGCAGCTGAAGGACCTGCCCAGACCAAGGCCAGTGGTGAGCTGGTATATGGTTAACAACTGGCTCTGGCAGAGGATGCCGGGGAAAGGGCCCAGACTTGTAGCATTTGCCTATTTCCATGGTTAGATATTCCCACCATGGAATGAGGATCAAGATGGCAGAGTAAGAGGATGTGGAGCTTACCTTCCCCTACAAATACATCAAAAACACATCTACATGTGGAACAAGTCTCACAGAAAACTAACCGGAAACTGGCAGAAGAACTCCTGTGCAACTAAGGATGCAAGAAAGATTCCCATGTAATCAGGTAGTGTTACCGAGTCCAAGCTCGCTCTGCTCGTCGCATGACATGGCAATAAATCGGGAGATGAGGTGCTGAGGCAAGGAATACGACTTTATTCGGACGGACGGCAGACCGAGAAGATGGAGGACTAGTGTCTCCAAAAAACCATCTTATCGGGGTCTGGATGCCAGTTTCTTTTATAGAACAGAGAGGGGGAGGAAGTGAGGAAGTAAAGTAAAAAGGCCATAGGTTTTGCAAATATCTCCTGGAATGGCCAGCCTCGGGGAGGGGATGCGTTAATTTCTTCTTTCTAGCAGCCATTCACAGGCAGACAGGGTCCGGCTGTTTCCCTGAACAAAGGCACTTTGGTTCAACATTCAGGCAGAGGGGCAGGGTTCCCTGAGGCAGGCCATTATGTATAGACAGTATCCTTTTAGTGAACAATTAGCAACAAAAAGCAAAGGTTAAAGTAAAGAAGCAGATCCAACATGGAGTCACGGTTGGCTCTTCCCTGTTACAGTAGGATGGGAAGAAAGGCATCGCGTGGGGACCTGTGACTTTGGGAGGGGACTAAGGAAAAGGGAGATCGCACAGGTGGACACTAGCCCTGAGGAGTGATCAGGTCGAGCCACACACTGGGCATTCGAGTCCTGGGGTCCTACGCAGAAGGATAAGCCCCTTTGGCTCCTTGGAGGACCACAGGGACAGATAAAAAGGCTGGAGGAGCCTAGACTCCACTCGTGAGGAGTGCACAGGTGCTGGTTTGCCATCAGACACGGTGGAGAGAGGTCTGCCCTAGCGGCTGCCTCCTTGCTATGTTCCCCAGTCTGAGCTAAGAGAACACCCTGGCCCCACTTATTCCACACCACAGCTTGGCAGTGGACCTAGGGCAGCCAGGACCTGGGAAAAGACTTGATCTAGGGATGCATAGGTAACCCAGGGGCCTGGGGTGTGGTCCAGGAGGGGCAGCAGTGGCCATTGTTGGCACTCACTCAAACAGCACCACAGAAGCAGTCCAGACTTCTCATGGCAGCCCAGCCACTTAAACCACTATGACCCTCAGTCCCAGCCTGGCGAATGTGCTGGCCCCAACCACTCCATACCGTAACTTTGCATTAGATGTGGGATGGCCACAACTGGGGAAAAGACATGACTTTGGGCTGCTTCTGAGCAGAGCTGTAGATGCCTACAAAGGCAAGCACATTGAACATCTGTAAGCACACGAGCCCCATTTACTTCACCACTCCCCTCCGTTGAGGCAAAGGCTTCAGTGCAGGGAGGAATAAAAACATACACTTAAAGAGAACAAAGCCAGCCTGAGTCCGACTCTCAGGGCTTCCGCTCCAGCAACTCGGAGCAGACCCCACCCCTGACAGTGTAGTGACAGCCACTGAACAGAGAGGAAGTCCCACCTCACACCGTGCACAGGCTCTAGCTCCTCCAGCACCAGTCACACCCCCTATCAAGGTGATAGTGGCCAGCACACCCTGAGAAAAGATGTGGCTGGTGTCCACATGAAATCCAGTCCTCACACCAGAGACACTGGACAAACAGTCTACATAGGGATGCTCCCACATAAAAACACCTATTCAAGACTACAACAGTTAACTGTTTTCACCTAAATTCATAAAGACAGAGAAAGTTAAGTAAAATGAAAAGATGGAGGAATTACTCTCAATTGAAAGAGCAAGAGAAAACCCCAGAAAAAATAATGAAACATATAACCAGTCTACCAGACAATGAATTCAAAAAGTTGGTAATAAAAATGCTGTGTTCATTATCTGCTACATAACACTTGCAATTCACTTATGCTAGTTAGGTTTCACTTATCATAAAAAAAAAAACCTGCTGCTTTAAGCACCCTGGAAGGGGACAAAGAAACAAAAGATTAACGTGTTTCCCCGAATGATTTTGTTCCTATTTGAAGAGAGCAAACACATGGAGAAAATAAAAGAATGAGTAATGCTCAAGAATGCTGTTATTCTGTTCATAGGAGCAACAGAGTTTTAAAGGGATTAATCACAGTAAGCTAGAAGAGTTGGGGAAAAACGTGGTGAAATATAAAGATGATAGGTATGATGGGGCCAGATAATTGATTAGTCTGGATTCTGTGGAACAACCCCAGGTGAAATATTTTGTATTGTTGCTTCCGTGGGAAGCACTAGAGTTCAAAAACAGCAGTGACTACTACAATAGTTAAGAATCCAGATTATTCCAAAGACTCTGAAGACAAGAGGCTATCCAATGTGAGCAAAATCAACCTTGCAGTTTTTGTCTATTCATTAAACTAGTTTTTACTGAGCACTGGATGTACTAAGCACTGCAGCGAGCTAGCCAGGCATGGTTCCTGCCTTCACTGAGCTTATGTCTTTCAGGAGACGTTCACGTTAAAGTATCTGACTCACTACACCACCACCTACTGAACACCAATTGTGTGCCACATACACATGATAAGCTCCCTTCACATGCCATCCTGTTTAATTGCCTCAGCAACCCTATAAAGTTAGCACCTGAGATTTCCAGTTCTGTCTTC